>NC_087345.1:65990626-66293656 GCF_030014295.1 Loxodonta africana | reverse complement strand
GGTAATATCTTTATTGGCTTAGGTGGACTGTAAGCTTCTTGAGAACAGGGATCATGCCCTATTCTTTCTTTTTCCTATTTTTTGGCTGCCATGATGGATGCAGTGGTTCTATAACAAGCAACCGATTGGGATAAGTCACGTGGTGATGGAGATGTGGGGAGTTTGGGGATAGAGTGCTGACAAAAATCAAATCAAAGCAGAGTGGGACCTCTTCAATTAATATTTTCTATTTGATTTCAGGGTAGAAATAGTGAATTCCTAGGAGTAGGAGGATTATTGAGTTTAATTACAGCTGAAGCTCTAAATTCACAAGACTGGATATTTGAGGAGCCATGTTACTTTCTTTGCATAGAGAAATTGCCGACTCAACAAAAAAGAAATGCATTAGTTCAAATTCTGAAGGTTATCTCTTTCTAATGGAAGGTACAGAAAATTTGTTCTATTTTAGAGATGAAAGCTTTGAGTCTAGAGATTTATTTCTATAGTGCTCAAAGTGTACCCTGTACTGTGTAATCAATGACATTTCTTAAATGGATAGTACCTCTTAGCTCAAATACATTCCAGATCGTTAAGGAAAAAAAAAAAAAAAGGCAACATAGGATCAAATAAAAATTAGTTTAACTTCACAAGAAAAAATATCCAAATTCCAGTATATTGTATATCCCAAACAGCTGTGAAATTCTGTTACTTCACCACCATAATGGCTGATGATGACCATTCTGAAAATTATATTTCTGTGTGGGTAAAGGAAGATATAGGTATGTAGGAAAATTCTATGCATAAATACTTTGAGGACTTTAAAACATCTTTTCTTATGTGGTAAAGAAAAAAAATGGTTGGCTCTGGTTTTCTAATATGGTTGATTGAGCATTCTTCAGACATTGTTTTTGTTTTTTTAATGTAATAGTTCTATAATAGTGGTTACTGCCCAGGAAGAGATAGTGTGTTTGGAGTGAGGGTGAAGAAGAAACTTCAGTTTTTGCCCCACCTAATTTTGCATTTTAAAAATAATATCCATATTTTCATATTTAATCATAAAAAAGATGATAGGTAATAAAAAATCTGACTTGATGGTGACTTCTAAATTTCGACTCCCAGCCAAGGCCTTTCACCTAAAGTCCAGACTCATACTTGACATCCCCATAGACATCTCAAACCCAACATGATATTTTCCCTAAAAATGCCCCACCTACAACCTTCGCTGTCTCAGTTGATGAAAACTGCTTCCTTCCAAAAGTCCAAAAACTCTGGATTCATTCTCAGCTCTTCTCCTTCTCTCACACCACATATCCAATCTTTCAGCAAATCCTGTTGGCTCCACCTTCAAACTATACTCAGAACTTTCTGGCATCTTACTATATTTAATCTCCCTATCTCCACTGCTCCCACCTTGTCAGAGCCACCATCTCTGAGATCACTCTAGCAGCTTCCCAACAGTTCTAATTCTGCACATACTACCTTGAATCTGTCCTAACACAAAGGCAGAATGATCTTGTTAGAAGGTAAATCAGGTAAGCCACATCACTGCTCTGCTCAAAATCCTGCAATGGCTCCTTATTTCTCTCAGAGTAACAGCCCATCCTTAAATGGTCTGCAAGATCTTACATGACTTGTTCCCTGTTTCCTCTCTGATCTCAAATCCTTTTACCCCCATCTTGAAGACTCCTGTCCAGCCACAGTGGCCTCCTTTCTTTCACTGAACACACCAGGCATATTCCCATTTTGGGGCCTTGGTAATGGCTATTCTTTCTGCCTGGTATGCATTTCCTCCAGATATATTTTGAGGAGGTGACTCCCTCACCCCTTTCAAGTCTTTGCTCAAAAATCTTCTCATTGAGCCTAACCATCCTACTTCAAATTGCATATTGCCCTCCCCCCACATACCTCCCTCCCCACAGTGCTCTTGATCCCCGCTTCCCTGCTGTTCTTTTTCTTTTTACCCATACCAGTTAGCTCCCTTGGGTATAGTACATAATTTACACATTTGTTGTGCCTATTGTCTATCTCTCCCTTCTAGAATGGAAGCTCCACGAAGGCAGGGAACTGTCTGGTTTGTTCACTGTTGTAACCAAAGTGCCCAGAACAGTACCAATTTAAATAAATATTTATGGAATAAACGAATTTTAAAAGAGGCTAGAGAAGCTTCCATTCTTCTTATGAAGGAAGCATGTAAATCCAAGCAGTTCATAGTGTGCGATGTTGTTTTACTTTGTCAAATAGAAAGCAAACTTGCAATTTATAATATTTTCCATAATAGGCTAAAGAAGGGCAAAGTAGGAAGCAATCTCTCTCTCTCTCTATATATATATATGTATACACGATAATATATAGTTTAAATTACATTAGTTCTCAAATTATCAGTTATTGAATGCGAATTGATGACTACTTTTTTCTTGCCTATTGTAATCTTAAATGTTTTTTGCTCACTTCTTATCTTATGTGACCTGTAAATTGATGTTGAAAGGGATTAAAGGAGTGTGTGCACGCACACATGCGTATACATGTGTTTGTGTGTGTGTGCATGTATGAAGCACTCAACACAGTCTTGTCAGGAAACCACAGTTGCCTGAAAAAGTCTTTCTTGCTGCACTCTTCCATTCGCTTGGCTGAGTCTTAATACTTCAAACTCTGCTGAAGTGCCTTTTATTCTCTATAGCAATACCTTGTTCATTTCCTTTTTCACTTGTCAAATTTGTAATTATATATTGCTATCTACTTGTTTATTAATAGCTACAACAATGGATCAAACATACCAATGATCATGATGGGGCAATATTTTGTTCAGTCATACTAAAGTGGCCATGAGTCTGAGTGAACTCATCAGCAACTAACAACAACAACTTGGTTAATATATTTCTTCCCTTTGTAAATTTCATGAGAACAGGTTCTATGAATATTTTGTGAATTACTTTATATCCCTTGCCCAGCAAATTGTCTGACATCCAATAGCCATTCAGTAAATAAATATTTGTGAAACGAATAAGTGAATATATAGTTTTATTCTGATGATTAGCCCACCTTTTTTACATAATGGTTTTTTATTTAATAAAAAGAAGACTCAACATTTTTTCCTGTAGAGGCATTGGTTTTCAGCACTCCATAAAGCAAAAGACACATACTATTCAGTGATCTCTGAGTACTGATTTTGCGTTCTCTCTGTACTGTGGAATGCTATATTTGCATCTTGTGTGGTTACCACTCTTCTGAGTTTCTGTTGTTGTGTGCCATGGAGTAGGTTCCAACTCATAGTGACCCTATATGACAGAGTAGAACTGCTCCATAGGGTTACCTAGTTTCTGTATCCGTAGCTAATTAAATCAAGATGGCTTCTCCAAGACAACCAGCATCTTACCTGAAATACTGTCTTTCATTAAAAAAAAAAAAGAATTAGTTTTTTAGAGCACTTTTAGATTTACAGAAAATTTGTCTCTCGCCTTTTCTTACTGACCTCAAGATGATTCAGATTAGGAGACTATCGCGCATTAAATAGCAATTACGTATTTGAAAATGGATAGAGGCAGAAATAAATTGGTTCCTCCTACTTCCTGATGACTATTCCATAGCATAATTCTGTTTCAGACATGGGACTGAGCACTTAACTGGTGAGTGGCAAATGCATTGGACAGTCATTAAGATAACAATGTACATAATGAAAGGATGAACACACTAAATGTTCTCTGATGATGGTGTTGGTGGTGGTGATATCATTCTCATGCCTCGTAAGGTGCCTTAGGGTTCTTGACCCTGAATGCCCTTCTGGGTTATAGGATATGATTTTTGGTGAAGATAATTAATAGTATGTAAGAAGTGTGGAATTTCAGTTCCACTATTAATGTGATATTTCAGAGCACATTCTGACATATGTTTAATATTTATGCTAGATGAAAACAGAAGTAAATTGAGAATTAAGTATACCTCCTCTCTTCACTCTTTACCATCCCCTATAGACCTTGTTAGTTTTAGGATTACTCATGTTCTCCTTCATCCTGCTTTTTCACACATATTAATAATTAAATTAAAAAAAATGAAAGTGAGTTGCACAGAAGCATACTCACAGGGCTCAGCTTCTAGACTTCATGGAATCCTACAAAAATATAAAATCTTGCCTTTAGGAACATGAGGTATGTTTGAGAGGTGACAAGGCTACTTTCCCTTGTCATAGCATTATCTTATTTTAAGAAGATAAGATAAAAGGTAAGTTTTCTACATCAATATGAAAATACATATGCACCAAGTTATTAATTGCAGCACTGTTTGTAATTACAAAATATTGGAAAGAACCTAAATGCCCATACATAGGAGAGTGGTTGGGATTATACACTCACAGAATGGAGTACAATGCAAAAAGAAATAAGAAAAGACACAATAAATGGATATGGAACGATTTCTGGGATATATTACTAAGTGAAACAAAGTCCAAAAGTGTATCTATAGTGTGCTACCTTTCATGAAAGTGAAAAAGGGAGATAAAATATGCTTGTATCTGCTCATCTGTGCAAAAGAAATACAGGAATGATAAACCTAATGAGTGTGGTTGCTGTCATAATCATCTAGTGCTGCTATAACAGAGATGCCACAAGTGGATGGCTTTAACAAAGAGAAATTTATTCTCTCACTGTCTAGGAGACTAGAGTCCAGATTCAGAGTGCCATCTCCAGGGGAAGGCTTTCTTTCTGTGTAGGCTCTGGAGGAAGGCTCTCATCATCAATCTTCCCTTGGTCTAGGAGCTTTTCTGCCCAGACACATTGGGTCCAAAGGACTTGCTCTGCTCCTGGCACTGCTTTCTTGGTGGTATGAGGGGGTCTCTCTGTGCACTTCTCTCTTTTATATCTCAAACAAGATTTGCTTAAGACACAATCTAACCTTGTGGATTGAGTTTACATAACTGCTGCTAATCCTGTCTCATCAACATCACAAATACAGGATTTACAACACATAGGGAAATCTCATCAGATAACAGTGGTAGATAATCATACAATATGGGGAATCATGACCTAGTCAAGTAAACAGATATTTTGGGGGCGACACAATTCGTTCCATGACAGTTGCCTATAGGGAGTGGGTGGGAACAGAGTGGAAAGAATGGGGAAGCAGGAATGGGTCAGTAGGGATGGGGATGGAGAGTGACGTTTATCTTGCATACCTTTCTGTACAGCTCTAACTTCTAGAACAATGACGATGTTTTACATGCTCCCAAAATTGAAAAAAAATTAAAACCAACCAGGTTGTGAGGAGGGCCCAAATTTGAATATAAACAATAACAAATTTATCTGTATTTCAGATGAATAATATAATGACACTGAAGGAGTTGAGAAGACCCAACTTTGGAAAATATATGTTGACTGTGTGATGGAAGGCTAGAGACAGAAAGACAGAAACAAATACTGTGACTAGTTAGAAAATTTGTTTTTCACAAGGGTGTGGGTTAGCAATTCTGAAACTAATATATGTATATTTATGTATGCATGTGTATATGTATGTATACACACTAGGATTGAGCAAATAAGGAAAGGGCTCGCTGGAGGAATGATTGAATTTCAGAGAAAATATAAAATATGCCTGGGACATCTTGTGGTGCCAGAAAGTAAGAAAGTACTAAAAATTGATGGGGACATTTGCGTAGTCTTAAAGTACCTCCCCATAAGATATTTTAATTACAAAGAGAAAAATAGTAACATTGTAGAGACGAAATCTGGCCAACCCCACATAAACCAAGTAAAGTTAACCCACCATTAACAAGTCATATTGACATCACGTACCCTTAATACCATGATAAACAGAGAAAATATTGAAGTCGTTGAGGATTTTATTTTACTTGGATCCACAATCAACGCCCGTGGAAGCAGCAGTCAAGAAATCAAACTCTGCATTGCATTGGACAAATCTGCTGCAAACCTGTTGCTTTTGTGTTTGATTTTGACCCATAGTAGAACTGGCCTATAGGGTTTCCAAGAAGCAGCTGTCATTTTGGTTAACAGATGTAGCTCTTAACCACTGTACCACCAGGGCTCCTGTCTTCTGCAGAAGGCCTCTTTAAAGTCTTTAAAAGCAAAGATGTCACTTTGAGGACCAAGGTGCACCTGACACAGGCCATAGTATTTTCAGTCACCTCATAAGCATGTGAAAGCTAGACAATGAATAAAGAAGACCAATGAAGAATTGCTGTCTTTCAATTATGGTGTTGGTGAAGAATGTTGAATATACCATGGATTGTCAGAAGAATGAACAAATCTGCCTTGGAAGAAGTACAGCCAGAACGCTCCTTGAAAGAAAGGATGGTGAGACTTTGTCTCACATACTTTGGACCTGTTCTCATGAGGGACCAGTGCTTAGAGAAGAACATCATTTTTGGCAAAAGAGAGGGTCAGTGAAAAGAAGAAGATCCTTAACAAGATGGATTGACATAGTGGCTGCAATGATGGGCTGAAGCATAGCAATGATTGCAAGGATGGTGCAGGTCTCGGCAGCATTTCATCCTGTTGTACATAGGGTTGCTATGAGTCAGAACCGAGCTGATGGCACCTAACAACAGCAACAACACCCTTAATATGATGCATTGATAAGGGCCCAAATTAATTTCTATGAATTTCTTTCCTTAAATGTACAACCTCAACCTAGTCATGAGAAAATATCAGAAAACCATAAATTGAGGGACATGCTATAAAATAACTGACCAGTAATCTTTAAAAGTGTCAAGGTAGGGGTAGAGCCAACATGGCACTACAGACAGAAGCACCATGCTGTCTCTCCACAGCAAAGACCTTAAAAAATGGAGGGATAGAGAACTCAACCAAGCACCGAATGGAATAAGAAACTGACTCTCTGAACAGACAGCGAGGGAAGCTATGGAGTGGAGGTCCCCTATCAGCTAATGTGGCATGGATTTCCATCTTGAACTCCTCATCTACCAAGAACAGCGAACAGGGCTCCCAGCAAGAGATGGAGCACCCAGTAACCAGCGACTCTACATGCTTTCCTGCTCTCCACCCTTCTTCACCCTGCTCAGCCTCCATCGCTTTCCAGCAGGCCCTGTTGCTAGGCCAGGGAGATGCTGGCCCCTTGCCCCTTGGATTCGCCCCATGCACACCAGTTGGCTCTTTCAGTGCCATTTTTTGTGTGGTTGTTGCTTTTTTTTTTCTTTTGGTTTCTTCTCTCTCACCTCTTTCCTTTCCTTTCTCTCGAACACTTGGCTCTGTGTGCTTTTTCCACTCCTTCTTGACAGGCTGTGCAGTGCTGCTCAGCTGGGAAGCAGCTTCTCTGGTCCACGCTGCCATGCCGGTGGCATTTTTTTTTCTTTATGGTTTTTCTTCATTTCTTGGTTTCTTGTCTCTCTCTATCTTCCTTTTTTTCCTTTCTCTCGAATACCCGGTTCCATGTGCCATCTCTGCTCCTTCTAGACAGGCTGTGCAGTGTCTCTCAGCTGGGGAGCCACTTCTCTAGTCCACATCAAGCCAGTGGGCTCCCTTGGGGGACACCAGCCCAGGGGCTAGGATGACAAGGCGGGGGAGGTGGGTGGACAGGAAAGCTGGTAACAGGGAACCCAAGGTTGAGATATGGAGCGTGTTGACATGTTGTGGGGTTGGCAACCAATGTCACAAAACAATATATGTACTGTTTAATGAGAAGCTAGTTTGTTTTATAAACTTTCATCTGAAGTACAATTTAAAAAGGTGAAAAAAAAATAGCAACGTAATAAAAAATGAAGAAAGACTGGAGAACTGTCATAGGTTGGAGGAGAGTAAGGAGATATGACAACTGGATCTTGGACCAGAAAAAAGACATTAGTGGGACAATTGGCAAAATTTGAATAAGGCCTTCAGATTAATCAAAGGTATTATTATACCAATCCTAATTTCCTAGTTTTGATCATTGTACTATGGTTAGGTAAGATGTTAACATTAGGGAAGCTAGGTGAAGGGTATACATGAACTCTCTTTACTATTTTTGCATCTTTTCTCTACAGTCTAAAACTTTTCAAAACAAAAAGTTAAAAACTTTTTTTAAAAAAGTCGTTCTTAAAACATTTTTTTTTTTTAGTTTCAAATTTAGCTGGGGCAGGATTTTGAAAACATGTTTACAGTGACATCATTAACTTTTCCTTTCAGAAGTCTTGCAAAAAAACATTTTCAGGGGTAAGGAAGAAAATTAAGAATGTTTAGTTGAGTTGCCTCCGGTCCCTGTCCCTTCCTCGAGAAAAGATTCCATTTAAACATGGAAATGGTAGAACAGGAAGTTGGGCATGGAACTGTCTGAGAAATGGCTACAACTCCTATTCTGGAAGGGGAAAGGGGAGGGAGAAGTTACTGGAATCCGGAGAGGGTAGCTGAATGAAAGGAACGTTGGACAGGATCTGTTGCCTTCAGGGATGGGATATAACCAACCCACAACAACTGAGCAGGGGAGCTATGGAAATAAATGGTCCAATCTTATCCCCGTCTGCTCTCCAAGCTCCTGCCAGGGTCTCCTACTGGCTGCACCGAACCAGAAGCCAGAGGTAGAAAGAGCCCATTAATATGGTTTATACGTATCAGGCTCTCAGGGCCCAGAGCAGGGTAGAGAGTGGATCAGGAGAGACAAAGGAAAGATACCCAGCATAGAGATGATCTCTAGTTTACCCCTCTCATTTTGCCAATGAGAACGAGGTGAAAAGATGTATCAATGTCACAATAAAAGGCAGTGAACTGAAAACCCACCCATCTGCAAATCAGCAGATCTAGGTTCTGGTCTTGGCTTGTCCACTATACTGGGCTTTGGTTTCTCACATTTGTGAATAAATGGGGTAGACGAAAACAATGGTCTTCAAACCGAGGGTGTATACACTGGGGATCCTTAGGAATTTTCAGGAGGTATGTGGGCGTGGATAGTTTTAAGTGAATTATTTTCCAGACCCACAACTTTCTTATATGTACTCTTTTCTAACATTAATCTGCTTTTCCCTTTTATAACAATCCCTTCTCACGCTTTACAAGAGAAAAGCATGCCTGTCACTCACCTCAAATATTATTATTATGGTGCATTACCCAAGACGTGAAAACTTCTGGGACACCAAACAAAGAGATGCTTTGAGACTGCACCACTTTGAGGAAGATTCCTGTGACAGCAAGCCACAGCACTTCAACTAAGAAATAATGAGAAGGGCAGTGCCTGCTCACAGCAAATGTGCATCCAACCAGAGTCTTTCTGAGAAGGGGTTGAATCTCATGAATGAACATTTCACATTGCAAACATAAGGTTGAAAGTGGGTCTTTGTCCATTTAAGAGAAAAGAAGATTCCAATCTGATTCAGACGATGAGCAGCTTGAGCTCTTCCTTGAACTGGCTGTGCCGCATACCACGCTGACTGGTGCAATCATTTGTGGTAATATGCAATTATCTCTATCTTGCTCTGTCTTATTGTGTACAGAGCTCTGTGTCTTCACAGAAAAGTCAGTTCAGGATGAGCTAGATGAGCTTTGAAGAACAGTTCCCTTTGAACATACATAAGCCAGGACATAGGAAGTGCCATGTTGGGTCAGCCTTATGGCTCACTCTGCTCTGTTGTCTACTCAGAGAAGAGCAGTGGTCTCCCTGGTGCCATCTTTAAGTTTTGTAATTTTCAAGTTTCTGTCAGTTGCCATTATAGTTCTGCCTTCCTTACGTTTCTCTAAATACCCCCTCCAATTTTTAAAAGTGGTATTAGCGTTCTGTTAAAAAGACAAAATGCTCGTTGTAAAAATTCAAACAATTCAGAAAGTGCCCAAAACACCTCAGATTCCATCAATCAACGATAACACTTGGTGATTGTCTTTCCAGGCACATTCTATGCCTAGATACACATGCATATTATTTTCTATAGATGAGACCATAATGCACATGCTGAATGGGAACATGACCTTTCAGTCAACAAGGTGCCGTGATATGTCTGCTGCATAGTGTACTGTTTTATGTACGTGCTCATGTTCCCTTATTGAAGTCCATTTGGATGGTTTTCCAAATTTTCAGTTTCTTAAACAATATCGTGATGAACATCCTTGTGCATTTTTCTTTTCATGCTTTTGCAAATATCTCTTTGGAGTAATGCACTGTTCATTATTTTTGGATCATAGATCCTTTTGAGAATCTAATGCGAGCTCTGGATCACCTCCCTTCCCAAAATGCACATGTTCATATATATAATTTTACCTTTGATATTTTTGTAAGGATCCCTGGTGGTGCAGTGGTTAAAGTGCTCAGCTGCTAACCAAAAGGTCAGCAGTTCGAACCCACCAACTGCTCTGTGGGAGAAAGATATGGCTGTCTGCTTTCATAAAGTTTACAGCCTTGGAAACCTTTTAGGGTAGCTATGAATTGGAATTGACTCAGCTGAAGTGGGTTTGGTTTTGGTTTTTGGGTTTATCTTTGTGGCTCATGGATATGCCTGTGTAGAAGTCATACTTGGACTTGCTAAGGGTCCATGGACCCCCCAAGTTACCAACTCCTACATTACAGTTAATTACGAGAAATGTGAATTTTCAATAACTTGTAAATTCATTTTTATTGATTTGTCACTTGTTTTGTGAAGTACTAACATGTCCCTCTCCCTTCTTTAGCTAGTACATTTACGCTCCAGTCTGTGCCCAACTCTGGAGGTTTGGTGATATAAAATAAATCATCAGATTATGTAAATTACTTGTTTCCACTGACCACCACAGGCACTGAAGTGATTTTGAGCACAAAACAATGCATTCTACCTTGCTTTATATCCTTTAAGAAGGTTTCATAAGTAAACAAAGTTTCGTAGGTTTAAAAAAAAAAAAAGAAAAAATGTATTTGAGGCATGTTGGTTCCTTCATTTACCAAACAGATATTGAGTCACAGCTATGTGCCAAGCCTGGTGCCAGGAGCTGGGGCAAAAATGAGTAAGACTCCATCCCTTCCTTTAAGGAATTCACTGTCCAGTCTAGTGGGCTAGACATAGAAACAAATCCTCTATCAGGCAGGGAGAAATTACAACCTGCTGTAACAAAGCAGGGTTAATACAAAGGTATGAAACAGCATGGTGTACTCAGGGAACGGCAGGAGGTCAGTGTCACTGGCAGGTCACGGTCAGGAGCAAAGAGCCATCTCTCTGAGCTGGATTAGCCAACCTGCCCCCTTCATATCCTGTATAGCACACTGCCCATTTCCCATCCCCACCCATATGAACCTCCTGCTCTTCTCTCTATTCAATATTTACTTCGCTTTTCAGGGAAAGGCAATACTAACTTGAAACTCAACGATCTCTAGGATGGCTAAGTGAATCCAGGATGCCAAACAAAACCAAAAATCAAACCCGTTGCCATCGAGTCGATTCTGACTCATAGCGACCCTATAGTACAAGAAATATTCAGGTCACATCCAGCAATGTAGCTAGGCTGTTTGATACATTTATTTCCACAGAATTGCAAATGTAGGTGTCTCAGCTGCGGAATCACTTTAGTAGACGAAAAACAGTGGAAACCACAGCATAACATATGTAGAATGCTTGCTGTCTAGTGGAGTGTGTAATTATTATAAACACAAAGCAATAGGCTATCTAAGAAGCTTGTGTGTGTGTGTGTTTTGCCATACTTTGTCTCTTGACTCTGACTCACTCAATAGTTCAGTGCCCTTAGAAATAAGCCAATTCATTTGTCCTCACCACAGCCCAGGGGCCTCTTCAGGAGCTTGATTTCCTTTTGAAATAGGTGAATCTTACACACCTGCTGTGACCTGCCTGCCATTTTGGTCCTCTATCTATATCCATTCCTCTAATTTTTTCTAATACCTGTATTTTTCATCTTTCCTCACTGACCGCCATCTCCTCTTTCTCTAAGCTTCTTATATTTGGACTGCCAGTTATTACTAAATTCCGCTCAGTCTCCACATTTGCAACAATCTTCAGCACCTACTTACTTGCTGCTGGAGCCAGACCCAGGGGTTCCTAGGACACAGCAGGAGGACCACACTCCAGCTAAGGTCTTCCCTGATGTATGGGAAAGAGGAGGAAGAAGATAGGTGGAACTGTTTCCTCCAATGTCTATTTCTTAAGGAAAGTGCTCATAAAAGCATTTTAGTTACATTCACTTTCCCAGGATTTTGATGCATGGTTGTACTCAGGATAAAGATTAAGTTTTTAAGAAAAGTGTTTGGGGGTGGGGTGTGTACTTTTCATTCAAAATCTAAGTGTATGTTGCCACACAAAATGTTTTTAAAACATGTGTTAATTATTTACAAATGTGAGTCACAGGCATCTGAGGCCAAGCATTCAAGCCTGTCAAGAATAAGGATAAGAGGTATTTAAATAGTAGCGAAGGAAGATGACTGCAACATCTGTCAGTGTCGGTGTCACTCCTCCAGGTTCGAGGCAGTCTGTTTCTAAAGCTTCTTGTGATCCAAATGAAAGCATCTTAAAATCTCTAAGATATTTCTTGCACATACAATATTGGCAACAAAACTTTGTTAGTCTCTAGTGTTGCTTTTGTTTCAATGCAAAATGTAACTTATTTCCCTTAACTTTTATATTTCATGAATGCATCTGTATTTTGAAACCTGGTTCACACCTATAGCTGCAGTCCTATTTTAGGTTTGAATGGTGTCTTACGTTATTTATATAATTAATAATTAGTATAACTTTTCTGTTTTCTCATGAGTGAGAAGAGGATGACACTAGTATCTTGCTCATAGGGTTGTCATGAGGTTAAACGAGTTAATACCCATAATGACAGCAATAACTAACATTACCCGAGTGTTTTCCAAGTGCCAGGTACCAATTTATATATTGACTCATTTACTCTTCCCTACAACTCTACATGATAAAATAAGTACTATTATTTCTTTTCTTTTAGAGGATAGGAACTGAGGCAGTGAACATTTGAGCAATGCTCCTTGGTCACAGATCTAGCAAATGGCTAAGCTGGGATTCAAACTCAGGTAGATCAGAGCCTGAGGTCTTATGCTATACCGTCTTTCAGGTAAAATAGTGCCTTAAAGAACCTGGCTGTGAACAAGTAGAAATTTTTATAAAAATTTAAAAGTATAATAAATTCATATGAAGTGAATATTTTTATATTATTGATGCTCTGTGCAATCTGGTTAAGGAATCTCTATTACTTGGCAGCTGTTGTTTTAGTAAAAATTTCAAGTCCTTTACTTCCTCTTTTTCCTGAATGCCTTTAAGTACTCTGAATTTGGGTAAAAGCATGTTAATGGAAAGACACGAGGTTTTGAAGCAGAAATGGTTCGACTCCTTATTAGCAATGTGGTACTGAGCAGGTATATGCTTCTCAAACCCCTGTTTTCTTATCTATAAAGACAGCGACAACATCTGCTTCGATTTCCACAGTAGTTGGCATGAATTGATTAAACATTAAAATATCGAGGAAGACAATCAGGAAGCTGAGACTATGAACATGGGCTATGACACCTGCTGACAGGACTGAGAACACTGCCTTAGCTACCTCCCTGACTCAGGATTTTGCCAGTTCTCTATGAGGATGGAAATTAATGTCAGGATCCTACTGAATGCCCGTATTTTGTAGCTTATATATAATTATGTTTATGTTCTTGCTATTGAAAATATTCAGTGCTAGTGAGGGTATGCTACAATGGTCATATTCGCTTATCGTTGATGGGTATATAAACTGGAAAAAAAACTTGTTAGGAGGCAATTTGGTAAGGTGTAATGAGCCTTTAATATGTTTATAAGTTGAAGATGATGATTTCAATTTTTGGTATCTAGCTTCAAGAAATAACACAAACTACAGAAAAAATTCTTAATATAGGGTATTCTCTGTGGCATTATTTATAATAAGCTAGAAACCACCTAAATGTCCTACCATCTGGCAACGGTTAAGTAAATAATATAATCTCCACATAATAGATTACTGCACAGTAATTTAAAGTGAAGTTTACAGATAATTTACAATAACATGGGGGAAATATGTGTAAATAAGAAGCAGGATACATCTTATATATAATATGATCACAACTAAGTAAGAGAAGAGTCATGTAAATAAAAAGATTTGGATATAAAAAAGAAAAGAAAAACATGTTGTATTTAAAAAAGAATAATAAATAAATATACCATAATGCTAATAATGGCTATTTATGAAGTGATGGTTGAGGGTGATTTCTTTTCCTGCTTTCTACTTTTCTGTATTTTTCAATGTTTTTCACATTGAACATATGCTATTTTACAATATTAAAAAACAAAGTTAACTTTATATAAAGATTTTGTTGCTGGGGGGACAGTAGTATCTGTTAAAATGTAATGCCTTAACAAGGCAGATTCTCCTCTGGGTGTGCTCCATGTTATGCTATTCCACAGGGTTCTTCTGTGAGAATTAAACTTTCTACTATGTAATGGCCAATATATATTAGAGTATGTTAAACTGTAACAGAAAATTTAAATTTTACAACTTTAAGTAAGAGGTGACAAGGCATGTTGCAAAGGAATGTTCCATTTCCAAAGAACTCATGTTTCCTTAGCCAGTTAGCTTTCCCATGCATTTGAAGTTTTGCTCATGAAACGTGTAACTTTTCAGGAATGTTTAATATATCTCAAGCACAGCCATCACCCATCTATCAGTGAAGCCTGGTGTGTTGCTGTGTTGCATTTCTAACAAGTTCCCAGGAAGTTATACATAAGAATCATATGGGGATCTTGTTAAAACGTAGATTCTGATTCAGTATATCTGGGGTGGAAATACAAATTCTCAGCAGGGAACTTGTTAGAAATGCAAATTCTCAGCAGAGGTTTGAACCAGAATGAACTGGTTTGAAGCCCTGTTCCTTTTTCTCTCAGAATTGCTCTGATTTGAGCAATAAGTTATATGGTCACTGTAGCAATATCAGCTATGCGGAGAGGGGAGGAACCAGCAGTGTTAACTGGGTGCTGACTCTTGAGTGGAGGTGTGTATGAGGGTGAGGGTGGGGCACAGCCAGCTCCCAACTACCAGCCTGCAGTCTGAAGGAGCCAGGCACAGCACCTGAAGAGACAGAAAGCACCTGGCTGCCAATATGGGCCATGTTACTTAAATCAGTCATCCATCTATTACCTGCTAGTGATTCTGACAGTATTGGCTTTACCTGAAGGTGGAACAGAAAATCTATGTAGTTGACGTATGATACAAAAGACAGACCTGCCTCAGGAATTCTCTTCCATCAGTTCACTCGGGAGCCTGGCATTTCCAGCATTATAGTTATTGTAATTAAATGTTATTAAAATGATTCAAATTGTTATCTGGAGAGAACAGCACAAAGGTACAGGGGAAACAGCACTACTGAGGAGTTGGAAGGCTCCTCATTGCTGACTCTGCTCTTCCTAGGTGAATGGCCCTGGGCAAAGGGCTTAACTTCTCTAAGGTTCAGTCTCTTCAACAGTAAAAAGAGGGAAATAGAACTTGCCCTGCCTGTATCACAGGGTTGTAAAACAACAACAACAAAAAAACCACTTTGGTGGGAATAAAATGACCATGTGAAAATGCTCTGCAAATGTGAGACACTACTAGTATTAGTATTATGCAGTTATTAACGTAACACATTAGCTTGAGCTAATAGCACCACCTTGAAATGAAGTAAACAAGATCCTGGGGAAAAGGACACAAATCTTGATGAGTGGTTATAAGGAGGAGAGAGGGAACTGAAGCGGACTGATCGATCATTTGAACCATCTGTAGAGCTTTTAAGACAATCACATTACTGGGCTCTAGCCCAAAAGCTTGAGATTCAGTTGATCAGACAGCCCAGACTAAGTGGTTTGGTGGGTGGTAGGGAAGCTACCAAGCATGACTCAGAAGGGAGCAGAGGGGCCTATGAAGAGAGTGATGGGGGAAGGAAATGATACAGAAACTACTGCTGGCCTTGTTCAGGGCTGGCCTTTCTGGGGGAAAAAAAAAAAAAAGGGCTAAAATGAATTTTTGAAATTTTTGTTTACTGCCCCTCCCAACCTACTGCCTGCCCCTAGTTCTAGAACATAATCACTATGTGGTTGGGAATTTTTGTCCCTTTTCTTCACTTTGGAATCCCCAGGACTTAGAAGATAATAAATATTGCATAAGTGAATGTCATTTGCCAGTGTCAGCTCTTTTCCCCATTAATGTCTGTAATTCAAAGTTGGCTAAATCTGTTATGGCAGTTCTGGAGCTACTTGAGGGGAAGGTTGTCGGTTCAAGTTTAGGATGCAGGGCCTTGATGTAGGTCACAGAATAGGAATTCTCACTTGTAGCTGCTGTTTTCATCACCAGCCTTAATTCTTTGTTGGTAAATTGTCAAGTTCTGGTTGTGTTAATATCCTATTGATATTTTTCTTTTCAAGGACTAGGATTACCCTACTAAGTACAGAATTCTTTTTTTTTAGTAATTTATTTGATTTTGTTATTGTTGAGACTATACAGCAGAACATAGGCCAATTCAACAGTTTCTACACAAAATTCAGTGACATAGATTATATTCTCTGAGTTGTACAACCATTCTCACCTTCCTTTTCTGAGTTGTTCCTCCCCCATTAACATAAACTCACTGCTGCCTAAGTTTCCCATCTAATCTTTCTGGTCGCTTTTGGCAATTTCATCCCATATAGATAGATCTTAAAAGAGCATAATGCTCAAGGTTGACATTTTTTACTAGTTAAGCTAAACTATTTGGCCAGTTTGGAAACCCTGGTGGCGTAGTGGTTAAGTGCTATGGCTGCTAAACAAGAGGTCCGCAGTTCGAATCTGCCAGGTGCTCCTTGGAAACTCTATAGGGCAGTTCTACTCTGCCTATAGGGTCACAATGAGTCGGAATTGATTCGACGACAGTGGGTTTGGGTTTTTCGTATTGGTCAGTTTTAAGAAGGCTTCGGGGATATTTTTGGTTTAAGGTTTAAAGATCATCTCAGGGCAATAGTTTCAGGGGAGTACAGAATTCTTTTGAAAGTTATATTTAGTTGGTTATATCCAGAAACAATATAATAACAGGAATCTGATCTTTCAATTCTTACTGTAGTTTGTTGCTGTCCTTTGGGCATTGCAATATGATGATGATTTAAATAATGCAGTTTGGTGATTAATTTTGCTTGTTAACTTTATTGATAGCCTTAAGCGTTTTGAATGTGAAGTGATTCAGATTTTATTTTGTGTGGTGGGTTTTTCCTTCCCTGCTATTGCCTTCCTCTCCTCTGAATGTGTAATATTTAATCTGTTACTTTGCAGATTGAGATTAATGGATCTAGTCAGTTCAAGAAATGTTTGCTGAGCACCTACCATGTGCAGGTGCTATGTCAGGGGCTAAAGATATGAAGATAAACAAAACAAATATTACTTCTTAATCTCTGGTGAGATATATGATACCAGGCTATATGTGTGTGTATACAGACTGTATGTATGCATGTATATGTGTTATAAAATACATGACTATAAATATATAAATATGTGTGTGTGCGTGTAATCATCCAGGATGCTTCTGTAGGAAATTGAAGGATACTCACTTTAAAGTGACTTAAACAGTGAATCCATTTATTATCTTACAAATCAAGAACTTTGAGGGTGGGAGTCCTTGTGGTTACGCTGACTTGATGATATCATGGCTCTGGCTCTCCTCCTCTGCACTTCTTCTGGCTTGTCCCTCTTGCTCCCAAAATAAGAAACTGAACAACTGAAAGGGTGAATACAAACAAAACTAGGATCTGTTGCAAAAAGGAAGTATGTGTGCGGGGGGGAGGCTTGCTCTGTGTGAGTTGGGCCGGGGTGATAAACAGTGTCTATCATATCCAGTTGAAAAAATTTAGGAATACTATAGGTTGATTTTTGTCTGAGAAACACAAAGATTTAATGATATACCAAAGCCTGCAAAGGAGTAAAGCAGGGAATTATATGCTAGGTTTGTTAATGTGGCACCATTTTATGGTATTAAGCTATTGTTTTGTTAAATACACAACAGCAAAAACATGTTGATTAAAAAATGCAAGTTGGCATAGACAAATCACAGTTAAAGGTTGATATGTATCCTGTCCACATTTCTGTGGATTTACAAACAAAGGCTTGGGTGTATACAAGTGTATATACAGTCACCAAAAATTATATATATATATATATATATATATATATATATATATATATATATACACTTGTATATACATCTAGTTTGCTTGTGATCTTAGCCTGGGTCTTCTAGAGAGGAGAACCAGAGGCAAGGATTAAAGTGTGGCCATTTTATTTGGTAAATGCAAACGGAGGATGGTGAGAGTGAGGAAAAATGGAAGTGAGGCAAGAAGAATGCAAAACAACATGATGTGATCACAATGGTAAACACAGTTTGGCAGGAGTGCCTATTTGGCACATGGGATCCTCTAGACAGTTTGCAGGAAGAAACTACACTTCAAAGTAGTCCCTGCAAGGAGAAAAGGGAGGGGATTTTCTGCTCAGTTCCCTCCCGCCTCTTATTTCCCATTGGTCAAGTTTCACCGCATAGGGAGGTTGTTGTTAGTTGCCATCCAGTTGATTCCAACTCATGGCGACTCCATGTGTGCAGAGTAGAACTGTGCTCCACTGGGTTTTCAAAGCTGTGACCTTTCTGAAGCAGATCACCGGGACTGACTTTTGTGTGTTGTGTGTTTTATTGTGCTTTAAGTGAAAGTTTACAGTTCAAGTTAGTTTCTCATATAATAATTTATACACATATTGTTATGTGACCCTAGTTGCTCTCCCTGTAATGTGACAGCACACTCCTCCTTTCCACCCAGGATTTCCCATGTCCATTCAACCAGCTCCTGTCCCTTTTTGCTTTCTCATCTCGCCTCCGGACAGAAGCTACCCATTTAGTCTCATGTATCTATTTGAGCTAAGAAGCATTCTCGTCATTAGTATCATTTTATGTCTTATAAAAAAAAAAAAATTATAGTTCAGTATAATCTTTGAAGAGTTGGCTTCAGGAATGGTTTCAATTCTGGGCTAACAGAGAATCTGGGGGCCACGTCTTCTGAGGTCCCTCCAGTCTCAGTCAGACCATTAAGTCTAATCTTTTTTATGTGAATTTGAGTCCTGCACCCCACTTTTCTCCTGCTCCATCGGGGACTCTCTGTTGTGCGCCCTGTCAGGGTGGTCATTGGTGGTAGCTGGACACCAACTAGTTCTTCTGGTCTCAGGCTGATGGAGTCTCTGATTTATGTGCCCCTTTCTGTCTCTTGGTCTATTATTTTCCTTGTGTCTTTGGTGTTCTTCACTCTCCTTTGCTCCAGGTGGGTTGGAACCAACTGATGTATCTTAGATGGCCACTCACCAAAATGGGATCCAGAATATTTTCTTAATAAACTTTGTTATGCCAATTGACCTAGATGTCCCCTGAAACCGTGGTCCCCAGACCCTCACCCCTGCTACTCAGTCTCTTGAAATATTTGGTTGTATTCAGGAAACTTCTTAGCTTTTGGTGTAGTCCAGTTGTGCTGACTTTCCCTGTATTGTATGTTGTCCTTCTCTTGACCTAAGATAATTCTTATCTACCAACTAGTTAGTGAATACTCCTCTCCCTCCCTCCATACCCTCATAACCATTAAAGAATGTTGTTTTCTTCTGTGTTTAAACCATTTCTTGAGTTCTTATAATAGTGTACTCATACAATATCTGTCTTTTTGCAACTATTTTCACTCAGCCTTCCAGATTCATCCATGTTATGAGATGTTTTGCAGATTCATCATTGTTCTTTATCATTGTGTAGTATTCCATTATGTGGATATACCATAATTTGTTTATCCATTCATCCATCCGTTGATGGGTACCTTGGTTGCTTCCAACTTTGTGCTATTGTGAACAATGCTGCAATGAACATGGTGTGCACTTATATATTCTTGTGATGGCTCTTATTTCTCTAGGATATATTCCAAGGAGTGGGATTGCTGGATTGCATGGTAATTCTATTTCTAGCTTTTTAAGGAAGCACCAAATCAATTTCCAAAGTGGTTGTACCATTTTACATTCCCACCAGCAGTCTTTAACTGTTCCAGTCTCTCTACAATCTCTCTAACATTTATTATTTTGTGTTTTTTGGATTAATGCCAGCCTTGTTGGGGTGATATGGTATCTCATTGCAGTTTTGATTTGCATTTCTCTAATGGCTAATAATGATCCTGAGCATTGCTTCATGTGTCTGTTAGCTGCCTGAATGTCTTCTTTGGCGAAGTGCCTGTTCATATCCTTTGCCCATTTTTTAATTGGGTTATTTCAGGGCTGACTTCTGAGGTGCCCCTATGTGGGTTCAAACCATCAAACTTTCCACTAGTAGTCAAGCATTTCTAGCCCTTTTGCAGCCGCTCAGGAGGCTAATTTCCATGCCCCATAGGGTGGCATTTCATTCAAGTCTAGAAACACAGTGTTGACTTGATGCTGATAGGGCTCTGTGAGTGGGATATGAGGGCCATACAGGCCCAGGGTTCCAACTTGAACTCCAGCCAGCTCGGGAAGCTCAGCAAAGCCAAAATCACGGAAGGGGTACATAGAAGTGTTGGGGTCACGTTCAGAAAAAACAAACAGTAGAGGAAATCGGAGAAGGTGCACAAAGATTGCACCCAATACACTTGTTTTGCAAAACAGAAATTTTGCAAAAATAGAATATTATACATGTTGTTCTGATACTTGCTTTTAAAAAATAATATTTTATTGTATTTTTGGTAAAAGTATACAGCAAAACAGGTTCCATTCAGTTTCTAGTGTTCAGTCATATTGATTACATTCTTCACATTGTATCAACATTTTTATTATTTCTGTTCTAGTTGTTCCATTCCCATTAACCTAGTCTCAGAGCCCTACAACCTTCTTGTCTATGCTTTAGAGTATTTGTTGACCATTTGGTCTCACGTAGATGACTTTATAAATGAGTGCAGTACTCAAGGGTGATATTCATTGCTTTACGGGCTAACCTGCCATTTTGCTAAAAGTGATTTGAGGATAGCTTTTTTTTTTTTTTTTTTTCTGATCAAGGCTTAAAGAATACCTCAGAGTAATAGTCTCAGGGATTACTCCTGTCTCAGTAGGTCCATTAAGTCTGGATTTTTTAAAACTTTGAAGTTCTGTTCTACTTTTTTTCCCCTTTCTATCACGATCCATCTGTGGTAGTCCTGATCAGAATGTTTGGTAGTAGAAGCTGGGCACCATCTACTTCTTCTGGTCTCAGGGTAGAGGAGGCCATGGTTCATGCAGACAATTAGTCCTGTAGACTGGTTCCTTTTCTAAGTCTTGGGTTTCCTTCTTTCTATTTTGCTCCAGATGAGTAGAGACCAATTGTTTTATCTTAAATGGCCACTTGCAAGGTTTTAAGACCCCAGATGCTACTCATCAAACTAGGATGTAGAACATAAACCTTACAAATCACATTATGCCAATTGACCCAGTTGTTTCATGAGACTATGGCCCTAAGTCTTCAAAGCAAGGAAATTGATCCCATGAGGTGATTGTTTATGTCTAAGAAATATCAATTTCTGTGACCCTTATTTGTATACACACATATACACACACACATACACACACATATGTATACATATACACACGTATTTTGGTTGTTGCTGCAAAATCATATAACACAGTTTACCTAAACATTCTCTTTTGTGTGTGTGTGTGTACAACCTAGTGGCATCAGTTATCTTGGTTAAGCTGTGCACACTTCTCCCATGTTAGGTGTTCCTTTAAGTGACTACTGTCTGTAGAATGAACCTCCCTCCTCCAATCCCTGGTAACCACCCATGAATGTTGGTCTCTGTATATGTAGCTGTTCTTGTCATTTTATAAAAGTGAGATCATACAATATTTGTCCCTGTGTGGCTGATGTATTTCACTCAGCATAATGTCCTTTAGGTTCATCCATGCTCCCAGATGTTTTAGGAACTTACCATTCTTTACGGCTGGGTAGTATTCCATTGATGTATATATTACATTTTGTTTATCCATTCACCTGTTGATGGGCACTTCAGTTGTTTCCATCTTTTGGCTATATAGTGCTGCAATTAATGTAGGTATGCATATGTCTATGTCTATGTCACTTCTATTAGATCTGTAGGGTATATACCACGGAGTGGAATTGCTAGATCATAAGGTAGCTCTATTTCTAATTTTTTTAAGAATTGCCATAGTGTTTTCCATAGTGGTTACACAATTTTACATTTCCACCAGCAGGGGATGAGGGTTTCAACCTCCCCACATTCTTGCCAACATTTGTTGTTTTCTGTTTTTTTTTTTTTTTTTTTTTAAACCATTGCCATTTTAGCAGGGTGAGATGGTATCTCATTGTAGTTTCGATTTGCATCTCTCTAATTGGCTAATGACATAGAGCATCTTTTCACATGTTTGTTGGCTGCTTGAATGCCCTCTTTAGTGAAGTGCCTGTCCATATTTTTTGCCCATTTTTAATTGGGCTATTTGTCTTTTTATTGTTGAGTTGTTGAAGTTTTATATATATTTTGAAAATTAGACACTTATCAGATATGTTGTTCCTGAAGATTTTTTTCCCACTCTGTAGGTTGTCTTTTTACTCTTTTGATAGAGACTTTTGATGAGCATAACTATTTAATTTTTATGAGGTCCCAGTTATCTAGTTTGTCTTCTGCTGTTTGTACATTTGTAGTTGTGTTTGATAATCTATCTTTACAAAAAACTAGGTCCCAGGGTTTTATCCCTATGTTTTCTTCCAAGAACTTTACAGTTTTAGCTTTAACATTTAGGCCTTTGACCCATTTGGAGATCTGTTAAAGTTTTTGTGTATGATGTGAGGTACAGGTCTGACACTTGCTTTTTTGTTAAAAAAAAAAAAAAAGTCATCTTTCCATAAAAGTATTTTGAGATCTAACTAATTTCTTTGAACAACTACCCAACATTCCAAAGAATGGATATGCCATAATTTATGTTGCCATTTCCTTATTGATAGACATTCAGGTTGTATCCAATTTTTCAAATTAAAAATGATGCTGTAGTAATTATTCTCAAGGAACATGCATGAGTTTTATTGGAGGCCAAATTTATAGTGCTAAAAATAATTTGAAAAGAAAGATCTTATTTAAAAATCAGTCACTGCCCTTGTCTGATTTGATCCTTTTGGCTGTGTTAACTATGCCCCCTCACCTTTTGCCCAGGATCTGGCAGTTCTGAGTTTATGTGCCTAAGATCTGTTGGCTTTTTGAATAGAGGTCATGCTGACAAGCATGCTCCTCTCAGAAGGCTGCGGACCCTGAGGAGTGTTACTTCCATTTTTGCGTATGCCCGAAGTGAATAAGTATCTTGAATAAAGAAAGAAATGAATTTCTGTGAGTTCTGACTTTGCCCAGCCTGGGTTTCCTGTCATCTAGACAGATGAAATTAGTCAGGCAATGGCCAAGGGGTGAGAACTTGAGGAGGGAGGTGACACTATGCATTCTCTGACAAGGGGTTTGAAGCATTCAGTGATAAGAAAAACACCCCATGGGAAACTGTACATGTCTTCTGCATCCAAAAATCACCTCAGGTTTCACATGATTTTGGAGAAAAACTTCTTGATCTTGTGTTTTTATCTTGTTTTATCTTGCTTTGGTGTCTTGACAGTTTTGAAGTAATGACCGTTTATGGGATACAATAGGGACTTCATCTGCTTTTTCTATTTTCTAGGCAGCTCTTCTGCCTCAGTCTCCAGGGCACAGCTAAGCCTCTGAAGACCCTGCTGGTATCACTCTCGCCCTAAATCAAAAAAATCCACTGCTGTCAAGTTGATTCTGACTCATAGTGACCCTGTACTTACCCTAAACTAGTTAGCTGTAGCATTTCTGAAATTCGGTTTTTAAAAAAATTTTTAATAAATCCATTTTATTTTAAAATTCAGCTAATCCCTTAGTTTTATTTCATTATAGGTAAAATACAATATTTTTATTGTATTATAGAATCCAAAATATTCTTTATTCTAATACCCTTTGGATTTTTTTCTCAGAGAAGCTTAACACATTTTGTTAGCCCTGCTGTAAAGTAGGAAGGAAATTCTACTGGAAAGTAGTTTAAAAAACTGATCAGAACAAATAGAAAGGACAAAATTATTAACCTTGCCCTTAAAGGTACTTGACAAGCAGTGGTGAGTGAACCAAAGGATACTTTCAGAATTAAAAAAAAAAAGAAACTAATCTGATCACCAAAGTTAGAACCAGAGCAATATATCATTTTTATTTTCTACATTATTTAGTGTTTTTTATACAAACATCTTACACCATTTTTTTATTTATCACATTAGCCTTAGAGAATTATCAATAATTCCATGTGAACAAATTGTAACATCTATTTTTCAGTTATGATATTCTAATAATGGAATATATTTTGTGACTTTTAGTGGTAAAACAATTTAATAAATTATAAATTGTACAGATTCAGTAACTCTCTAAAATCAGAAAAAGTCTACTATTTCCTTATTCTTGGAATCTGCACTTGGGGCCTTTGGTCTGTCTTATGCAGTTTCTTTCTTTTTTAATCAAAGGTATATAAAACAGCCAATCACACTTCTGATCAGCTTGAATTGATAACACATCAGCCCCAAACTAGGAAATAAGACATTTGAGTTTGCCTGTGTAATCTCATCAAGGATACATGTATAATTTTTATGTGAGATGGTTTTTAAGATCTTAAAAAAAGTTCATTGAGCCCCATAACTACCTCTGAGCACCTGGAAAGATCCAGAGACCTCCGAGTTGGTAGTCGCTTTTCCAGGCAGGATTTGATACCAACTCTCTGATGGCACTAGTGTTGTGGTATTTGTGTCTTGTGGTACTTGTACCTGCACAATTGTAGCAGCTTGAAAAGGGCAATTTAATGCTTACTATTCCATTCCTGGGAAACCCTGGTGGCGTAATGGTTAAGTGCTATGGCTGTTAACCAAGGGGTTGGCAGTTCAAATCCGCCAGGCCCTCCTTGGAAACTCTATGGTGCAGTTCTACTCTGTCCTATAGGGTCGCTATGAGTCGGAATCAATTCGACGGCAGTGGGTTTGGTTTTGGTTTTTTTATTCCATTCCTGATGATGTAATTGTAACTATAGGCACTTTTTTTTTTTTTAATTGTTTATCAGGTACTGTTCTAAGCGCATATTCATTATCACTACGACTTTCTGGGGGAGCCATTATTATCATCTCCATTTTACACATGAGAAAGAAACTGAGGTTAAAACAAAGCCATACAGCTATTAAGTAGCAGATGTGGAATTTAAATCCAACCTGTTACTCAGATCTATAGTTTTGTCCTTTTCAACAGTATTAGCATCTAAAGTCATTAGTCCAACCCTCTCTGTTGCATGGTAAATTCTTTATTGCTTTCCTGTTTGTTTTTCCTTCTTTCTCCAGCCTTAGAAAAAGCACAAAAGACTATGAAGATGCTTCTCAATTCTACATCTTTGCCTCTTATCTCTCTACTCATCTTTAACCGTACAGCATTTCTGTTCGCAACCTATAAAAAGTAGAGCTCACTGTCTTTCTCCCAATCTCCTCTCCTTTACCACCATTTCTACTTTTTGTCCTTGTTATCATATCACTTCCTTTTTCTGGTTGTACCATACTGTTGATTCATTAACAATGAACTCATGACCAATACCACTATAATTTATGCCTAAAAGAAGCTTATCTAACACATTTATTTTCTCTGTAAGGCTCATCACAGCTGATCATGTTGAATTTTACCTGAGCTGTGATAGTGGAAAATAGCGATGGCTACAGAAATCCTCCAACCCTTTGTTTTCAGGAAAACCCACCCAGTGAAACAGCTTACTGCAAATACCTATCTTCCCACATGGCTTAGGTAAGTCTCGTGGATGCCCCCTTGATTACCTATAACGAGGCAGACACTCATCCTCCAAATTCCCATTCCTTGCCTCATAAATGAGAAACTGAATTGCTTGTCCTCACTTACAGATCAGAAACAAAATGCTTGTTAACCTAACTTTGGTTAAGCTTCTCTCCTTCCCCCAAGCCTCTGAACCTTGATCTGCCCTCAGCTTGAGCTACCATACTACCCCTCTTTAAGGGCCCCTCCTGGAGATTAGGCTGACCTCAGGGTAAAACATTCTGATATACAATCTGATGACATCACCCTTTCATCCTACTGCCCCACACCTTGGTTCTTTTCTAGTCTTGTTTACTCTTAGTCTCTATAAAGGAAAAATGCTTTTTTCCTAATTTTTGAAACACTTGTTGATCTTATGATTAGAGTCGTCTCCTTATTACAATAGACTTCTCCCCCTATTGTAATAGTGCATTTCCCCCCTTCCTTTCTGAATAAATCCTCTCTCTGTCAAAGTCTGGATTTGTTTTTTTATCTGGTACAGACTTCTTGTACTAGACAGCACTTCAGCCCTACACTTGGGGGTCATTTTAAACAGCAAAATGAGCAACAAAAACCACAAAAATGCGAAAAATGTGGCACTAAATAGGCTTTAGAAAGAACACTTGATTACAGTGCTCGTTTTGAAATCTCTCTTCATTATATTCAAACTCATGGATTTTTAGACTAATTTAAAAGGAGTCCTTCAAAATTGTTTAGTTGACTCTGTTAGTAAAAATGTACATCTAGCCTACTAAAATTAAGGGTGACTCATATCTCCTGGCTACGCCTTATTCAAAGCCTCTTAATTAAAATATTCTGGAAATTTCAGGACTCCAAGAGATAGACCAATTAATGGTTAGAATTTGGTCACCATGAGTTGGAATTGGTTCAATGGCAACTAGCAACTACATTGTCCATTTACTCCTTATAAAGCACCATGCTAAGGGGTATTTAGATATTTCCCACATTGCTTCCAGTTTTCTACCTCAAGGTCAGGTTTTACAATTATCTGAATCATCTAAGTCCTGAGCTGGCATTGCTGGCATTGAATTGGGGACAGATGCCCATTCTTTGCAGCCGAAAGTATCTGTTAGTCTGGCAGGAATTACTTCACTAGAGGATGTTGTCAGAGTATTTCCAGTCCTGAAAGATATTTACCTAAAACAGAAGCTCTTTGGTCAATTTTGATTATGTCAATGACAATACAGTTATATATAAGACCAAACAATTCCAGGCTGTATTCAAGCAGTATATAACTGAATTTATACTCCAAATTTTGGTTCTCAATCAACATGAATTTCAGCAGTTTCATCAAAGAGAGCCATATAAACTGAAATTTAGGACAATTTTGCAATTCATATGCCACTTCTCAAATTCCAGTTCAGTTGTGTTTTTTTTTTTTTTTCAGGTTGGTGAAATTAGATCCCTCTTGCAACCAAGAGGAAACCCTGGTGGTGTGGTGCTTAAGAACTACAGCTGCTAATCAAAAGGTCAGCAGTTCGAATCCACCAGGTGCTCCTTGGAAACTCTATGGGACAGTTCTACTCTGTCCTATATGGTTGCTATGAGTCAGAATTGACTCGATGGCAACGGGTTTGGTTTGGTTTTGGGTTTTTTTGCAACCAAGATGCATAGAGAGGAGAGACAGTTGGTAATTCAAACACATCTTGAAGTTTGCACACCAAAAGCAGCTGCCAAAACCTAAAAGTATGATTCATATTCATCAAATTGTGTCTTCTGAAATTTTGACTTCATTTCTACCAATAAAGCACGGCAACTCCTGAAAATCTGTGATTTTGTTAGGGTCAGGCCGTTGCTGTGATCTCAATTCATATGCCTGGTTTGAGTCTGAGATCTTCACTTCTTGCATCAAAAGCTCTTCCTTTTCCCCGATGGTCCAAGGTTCAGATGTTTCATCTGAACAGCAAGAAAGCACAACCTCTTGGGCCCTGGCATTTTGAGTAACTTGGGCCTCTGGGAACCCATTCACCCCCTAAAGTCCTGATAACCTCACCATCAGACTGCAATAAACCCAAAATCCATACATTGCTTCGTCTTTGTCCCAGCTGGTGATGGTGAAGGGCACGGGCATTAAGAATGTTCACGACCATGGTAACTTCCCTCTTCATACTTTTTTTTTTTTTGTACAAAGAAGGCTCAAATTACTAACTTTCCCGATGAATCATGCGAAAAGCATCAGAACTCTCTTTTGTCTTGTATTTGTATTGAAATGTTTGCTCTGTTTTCATTGCAGGTACCCACCTCCACCAAGTATCTGTGTTCATACAGATCTTCTCCAATTCCTTACTGGCAGGGAGAGCCCTTGCAAAGTTTCTGTGTTTGTCTTAGTTACCTAGTGCTGTTATAACAGAAGTACCACAAATGGGTGGCTTTAACAAGCAGAAATTTATTTTCCCACGGTTTAGGAGGCTAGATGTTCAAATTCAGGGTACCTGCTCTAGGGGAAGGCTTTTTTTCTCTGTAGGCTCTGGAGGAAGGTCCTTGTTTCTTTGAGCTTCTGTCCCTGGGAGATCTTCATGTGGCTTGGCATGTCTCTTCCTCTATCTGTGCTTTTCTTGCTTGCTTGTTTAATCTCTTTTGTAGCTCAAAAGAGACTGCTTTAAGACATACCCTACACTAATCCTGTCTCATTAACATAACAAAGAAAATGCATTCCCAAATGAGATAATAACCACAGATATAAAAAAACCAAACCTCCCTGGAGGGGAGATGGGACGGGGTTAGAAGCTGGCAAAATGGACAGGAAAAGAGAGAGTGGAGGGAGGGAGCAGGCTGTCTCATTAGGGGGAGAGCAATTGGGAGTATGTAACAAGGTGTATGTAAGTTTTTGTGTGAGACATTGACTTGATTTGTAAACTTTCACTTAAAGCACAATAAAAATTAAACAAAACAAAACAAAAAAAACCAAACCTACTGCCGTCAAGTCCAACTCATAGAGACCCAGAGAAGAATGCCCCATAGGGTTTCCAAAGAGCAGCTGGTAGATTTGAACTGCCGACTTTTTGGTTAGCAGCCAAACTCTTTTAACTATTGTAACACCAGGGCTCCTACATATATATAGGTTTTCTTTTTTTTTTTTTATATAGGTTAGGATTTACAACACATATATTTGGGGGACAAAATTCAGTCAATAACAGTGTTCTGGCTAATTAGGGTCAGTTAGATCACCTACTGGACACTGCTACTTACAGCAGTACTTCCACTGCATACATTTGGCACATGGGCTGTACATCTTAAATTAAAAAGTTTTTTTTTTTTTTAATATTGTTTAGTAAGTGCATGTATCTCACAATGGTTTTAACCCTAATCAATATGTAAAGAAAATAAAAGCCAGCTGTGGTGAAAGAGAACTGAGAATGAAGGAGCATGCCTCCTGCCTGTGATATGCCTATGATATCCCCCAGACCTGTCTGAAGCACGTTTTCATGCATCATCAGTTTTTGTGAATAATCCATAAGTGCATGAAAACAAGACATATTCTTCCTGGGAAAAGGGCTGTCCACCTGAAGATTATATTTCCAGACTCACTGAACCACTACGTGTTTTTCTGACAATGTCTTTGTTCTATTTGTATGTTCTATTCATTACCATTTATCTCTCATCCAAAGCCTGATCTCAGATGTTGAACCAGAGGTTGTTAGTTGTTTCCAATATCTGTTTCCTCCTTCTTCTTTAGAATTAGAACCATTGATTTTTGGCTGGAAACATGGTCACCCAACAGAAACTACATGATTCAACATTCCTTGCGGCTAAGTTCTGACCAATAGGGAGTAAGTGTAGTGATGTGTAAAACTTTTGCAAGTGTCCTTAAATAGAGAAGTATGTCCCTTTCTGCCTTCTTTAGGGGGATGGATTAAGAATGTGATGGTTGGAACATAAGCAGCCATCATGGGCCATAAGACAGAAGCTCATGTTCAGGATGGTGAAGCACACGGTAGCAGCCTGTGTCCTTGCTGATCATAGTGTCACCAAACCAATCCTGCATTGCCTACACGTATATGAGAGGAATAAACTTCATTTAGTTTACCAAAACCAAACCCATTGCTGTTGGTTCCAACTCATAGTGACCCTGGAGGATAGAGGAGAACTACCCCACAGGGTTTCCAAGGCCGTAATCTTTACAGATGCAGATTGCCACATCTTTCTCCTGTGAAGCCGCTGGTGAGTTCAAACTGCCAATCTTTAGATGCTTAATGACTGTTATTTTGAGATTTTGGTCATGTATCCTAACTGCTACAGATGCCAACTCTTCCATGAAAATGTACTGTTTAGGGTAATTTTCTAGCAGGCAGTAACAGGAATTCGTCAAAAGATATTTTAAGCAAAAAGAGGGAATTATTTAAGGATATGAGGATGCACAAAATCATAGGCAGGGATGTAATTAAACCTCAGGAATAGGCCAGAACCTGGGACTGAAACACTGTAGGGAAACCAGGAAGTTGTATTGTTTCTCATCTCTCCTCCTCCTTCCTCTTACTACAGATTATTTATATGTCTGTCTTAGAGAAGCAATAAATAAATATTTGTTTAAATGGATGGCAATTTGTGTAAGTGTGTGTGTGTATGTGTGTGTGTGTGTGAAAAACTGGCTCTGAAGCCAATTCTCAAAATGTTTCCTTATACATGAGTTGCTTTTGGTGGGAGAATCAGAGTGTCTAGTCTGCCACACCGCTGGACACAGCAGTTCAATCTGATTTTTAAAGAGATTTTAAGTTCATTTGTTTATAAAGTATTACCCAGCATTTTGAAAACTAAAGCCTTAATTCTGGAGGTCTAAGTTCCCATCTGTAAACATGAAGAATAATTCTGTCCACCTACATGAAATTGTTTTTTTGTAAGGGATCTATGAAGTAGTTAATGTGAAGTCAGTTTGAAACTGGTAAGTACCATGCAAATATACACTTTCTTAACTTTGAAAACAAAACAGAGGCAAAAAGCAATAAAAAGTTATAATTAAGGGTAAGAAAGATTGGTTCAATTTTAAAGTTCTAAATCTTTGCATTCATATCATGTTTTCTGGCCTCAGGTATAGATGGGAAAATATTATAATTAAAAAATATTATTTTATGTGCTGTATTTAATATTGTACAATTTATTTTTTAATGAAAGGGAAAGATAGTCAACTACAAAATCTATCACTTTGTTTTCAAAGCGTGTGTAGTGGCTGTCCCTTTAATATATGGGTAGGCAGTCTAACTTAGAATGTTTACACAACACTTTATACATTGGGAAAGCTGAGCTTCTGAGTGCCTTACATTCTGTAATGTCTCTTGGTCTCTGTACTCCAGGGATAATGAAGTGTTATTACAGGAAGTACTCATATTGCTCTTCCCACTCTCAAACTACAATAACAAGTAAGTGAGAGGACACACCTCCAAGTACATTCCAAACAGCCACGTGTATGGTAGGGGATTTGCAAAGGAACCAACACAGGATACAGGCATGTAGTTATTAAAATTTCTTGTAGACTCAGGATATCTAGGTCCTATGTAAAACACATCACAGGGCCTGTCCTCCATAAAGTGTACCCTAAATGTACATCATTCACTCATACCTCATTTATTGAGCCATCCTACTACGTGTAAGGCCTTGTGCCTGTTCTCTTAAAGCTCATAGTCTAACCCACTGCCGTGGAGTAGATTCCCACTCACAGAGACCCTGTAGAACAGAGCAGAACTGCCCCAAAGGGTTTCCAAGGCTGCAATCTTGATGGAAGCAGACTGCCACATCTTTCTGCCCAGGAGCACCACCATTCCCACTTTTTGGTTAGCAGCCAAGTGCTTAACCACTGCGCCACCAGGGCTCCTTATGAGTTATGTACTAAGCTTTAAGTCATTTATTCTAACAAGGGCCCAGTGAGGTAGGTATTCTTATCCCTATTTTTAGGATGACAATATTGGGGCTCATAGAAATTAGCTTGCCCAAGGTCATGCAGCTTGTAGGCGGTGAATTCAAACCCAGGAATTCTTATTCCAATAGCCATACACGCAGTCTACTTTTCTTTACTGCCTCTAAGAGATGTGACCAATATATAGAAAGATAGTCCTGTTCAATAAGTGTATCATGTAAATTGCACGTATCTCTTTTACTGAACACGGAGACGTATGTAGTGATTGATCTTTTTGGGAGCCAGGTTCTGTCTTTTCACTTTTGCTACCTGGAGGACCTGAAGTGTGTGGAAGTTTGATAAAACAGGTGACATAAAAGATGAGAGAAGGGAGGTACAACAGAAACGACATTCTCGAATGCTTCAGCAGTTGCTGGAATGATGGGATCTGGGTTCTATCAGAGAACCCTCCTCCCCCTCCTCCACACAAACTGTAAGGATATATGGGCGCCACTCGGCTCGGGTTGGTTCTAGCAGTCTTCAACTCACAGCTAAGGTTCCTTTTCCGACTCCTGTCGACTCCAACGCCTCCGAAGTTAACACGAGGCCACTTTTCTGGCCGTAGGATACACTGCTTCGCGCCGATTCGCGTCGGTTCCCAAAGAAACCGCCTGCGAAGGCACCTGGGCACAGGCTGCACCTGCGACAAGCCCCGCCTGGCGCCAGGGGGCGCGGAAGCGCGTCGGTCCCCCGGCCCCACGCCCGCCCCGCCCTGTCCCACCCCGCCCCCAGCCCCGCCTTCCCTCCGCGGGGACAAGCCGCTCCCGGCTTCGCTCCTGGCGCAGGCGCAGTCTCGCATTCTCGCGCCGACTCTCAGCGCCGTCCCCGCCGCGGCGGAGAGTAGCGGGCTCGGTGCCCTGTCCTCCTCCGCCTTTTGCTCCCTCGGAGTGCGCTCTCTGCGGCTCTGCGAGCGTCCCTGAGCGCGGGCAGCGGCCACCGTGGGTTCGTCAGGTGAGTGCGGTCGCGGGAGGGAGAGGCCTGGGGCGCGGGCGTCGGAGCACCGCCCCCCTCAGCGCCCGCGCGCGCCTCCCGCGAGGGGCGGCAGGTGCAGGGGCCGGCGCGGCGGAGGGCGCGGCGCAGGGTCCCGGCTGCCCAGCCGGCCGCCCGGCGCGCCCCTCGTCCTTGGCAGCTGGGTCCGAAGCCCCAGCGGCGGTGGGGAGCTGGGCGCCCCCTGGGGCCGCTGGTGGGCGTCGAGCGGCGTCGGCCCGCCCCCAGCGCCTCGCAGCCGCCGCTTGCGTCCCCCGGGCTCGGGCGGGTTACTCATTAACTGCGCGGTTCCGGCGCCCGAGGCGGTGAGCCCGCAGCCTGGTTACCTGTCGGCGCACAAGTGCGGCCGGGAGCTGTGGACGCAGGGTCACCGGGATGGGCGGGGGTGGGGGGGTGTGAAGAGAGTTTTCGAACAAGTCGGAGCACATCACAGCCCGGGATTCCGTGCGGGAGCTGCTGCGGAATGACGCGGGAGCTGTGGACCCGGGCTCTTTCATTCCCGAGTCTTAGTAGATGACGAGCGAGGCACGATGCCGGGGCGGAGAGGTCACTGCGAGAGGCTTCTGTGAAGCCTGGTCGGAAGGAGCGAGCGCCGGGAGTCGCGCCTCAGGAGGCAGCTCAGTTCAGCCCGACTTTTGTTTCGGGTAGTTGAGAGGAGCTGCACAGACGTAGTTACGCCGTCCTTCCAGCGTTGACAGTTTGTCCCGACCGCCCGCGGAAGACCGAGCTCAGTGGGCTGCAAGAGTGATGCTAGGTGCAGTCTGCAGCACGTGGAAAGTTGCCCGTTTTTATGATATTAAAAACCAACCAACCAACCCCCCCCCCAAAAAAAAGACAACGAAAACTCATGGCTAAAGGGTAAGATCTTCAAAGTTAAAAGCGCTGAGTTAACTGATTCCTGAGAGGCAGACGATTTAGTTCCGTGAAAATGTAGCAGCCACCGACTCTACCTGTTCCACGCTCTTCCGTTACCCCCCAACTCCTTCTCAGTGTTGGTACAGAGCCATGTAATCTTTTGCCATGGAGTGATGACGATTGGAGGAGAGGCCGATAAGAGGATTAAAACAAACTGTTCTACTGTAAATCTGTTGAAAGACCCAGTTTCTGTTTATTATCCTCATTTTGTTGTTCAGCAGTTTTGGTTTTGTTTTTTAAATGGTGAATGACAAATCAAGGAGAAAAGAGGCAGAATCGATTTGGAGACCAATCGTAGTCGATAGTTGGTACTGTCAAATATTCCACCAGTTTTATGGGGCTGTGTTCCGGAAAGGTTTGTATATTTTCTAGTATTGTGCATTTTGATAGGGCTTTTAATATTTGGACAAATACTGTATTCTCAATATAATGGTTTATGTGATCTAACTCTGAAGCCCTTGTGGAATTTATAGAAAAAACTTAGTGATTATCCAGTTTTACTATAATAGTGTATTTCTTACTGTTAAAAGAAAAGCCTTTTTAATTTTTTCTTTTTCCATTGCAGTAATGTTATATGGTAGTGTGTACCTTTGTGAGACAAAGTGGGTACATTGATTAAAACACTTCCTTGTATGTTTGGCAAAGAACTCATTGGTGGTATTGAATAGCTCTAAACTTTCACCAGGATGGATATTTGATGTTGAGCTGCTTTGTGTTTTACTTAGATCCAGTTGTACTTTTTGAATTAGTGTAGTTATGCAAATACTTCTTTTCCTAAAACATTCTCTTTCTCAAATTTTCCCTAAACCTTCAATTCCCAACATACTCTGCAAATAATTTTTGAATTAGAAAGGTTCTTAGAAATCTATTTTACCCCCTCATTTTTTAATATGGCAGAACCAAAAATTGTAAGTTACAGTAGTTTTACATGTATTATAGTAGTTAATGTATGTTTTTTTCCCTTCTGAGTTAGATTCACTGAACAAATTATTGAGCCAGCCAAATGAAAAATTATTAAATCTGTCTATAAGTTTTAGCTCCATCACTTGCTATACATATGATCTTGAATAAGTCATTGCACATCTCTGAACTTATTTTCTCTTTTAGTAAATGGGAATATTAGGTCACACTGTGCGACATTGCTGTTATTCAACTATTTTTCATATGGTTCAACCTAATATGAATTTCATAATGGTGCATGCGATGAGGATTAAATGAGACACTCCATGTGGGAGGTGGGTGGGAGGGAGAAAGGAGGAACAGATGTTAGCTTGACTGTGTGCCAGGTGCTGTGCTTCCTGCTTTAAGTACCTAAACTCCTTTAGTCTTCACAGCATTCTTGGAATATAGGTGGTGGTAATGCATTTTACAAATGAGGAAACTAAGGCTCAGGAAGGTGAAATAACTTGCCTGTGGTTACCCTGGTGGTGTAGTCGTTAAGTGTTAACAGCTGCTAACCAAAAGGTCGGCAGTGTTAATCCACCAGGCACTCCTTGGTAACTCTGTGGGGCAGTGCTGCTCATTGCTGTGAGTTGTAATCGACTCGATGGCAGTGGGTTTGGTTTTTTTGGGTATGGTTACTTAGTTCTTGGTGGTGAATGGCAATGCAGGGATTAAAACTTGGATGTGACTGCCCAAAATGGAACTCAACACTCTTGCTCCTTCCATCCTGGTTTACACTTTCTGTAAAAGAGCTTTGTAAGTATAAGAAGGCACATAGATGAAAGGTGTTTATCACCTGTATTTCTGGTTAAAAAATACCCTAGTTTTCTGATGATGGTGATATCACTGCCACTACCAGTATCGAAGAAAGTCTGGTGGCGTAGTGGTTAAGTGCTGCAGCTGCTAACCAAAAGGTCGGCAGTTCATATCCACCAGGTGCTCCTTGGAAACTCTATGGGGCAGTTCTACTCTGTCCTGTAGGGTTGCTATGAGTTGCAATTGACTAGAAGGCAATGGGTTTCTTTTTCTTTTTTTACCACTGTTGAGTAATACTTATCTAGTGCTGGGTCCTGGCCTAGTTTACGTTATAATAACTCATTTATTCTCACTATGAATGAGGAGATAGGTAATACTTTGTCTCCATTTTCAGCTGAGAAAATCGAGACACTGAGAGGTTAAGTATCTTGCCCAAGGTCACATGACTAATTAAGTAGCAAACTTAGTTTAGCAGTCATGCAGTTTGTCTTCAATGTCTATACTTATCCACTAACTCTACTACCTTTTCATGTATAAGCGGTAATCCTAAAGAATTGCTTTTAATTTAGATGTTATGAGATACTTAATATTAGTGTAATATGTAATTCTTGGTGCTCTGGTGACATAGTGGTTTAAGCATTTGGCAGCTAACCAAAAGGTCGGCAGTTCAAATCCACCAGCTGCCCCTTTGAAACCCTGTGGGGCAGTTCTGCTCTGTCCTATAAGGTCGCGATAAATCAGAATCAACTCTTTGGCAGTGGGTTTATGTAATTCTTAATGTGTTACTAGAGATTTTTTTAACTTAATTGGATATTCACTGAACATCTACTCTGCAAGTCACAGTGGGAGTTAAAAAGTACTCACAAGGAGCCTGAAGGTAGACCATGTAATCATCTCCGTACCTTCCTTTTGTAAGTTCCTCAAAGTTTAGAAGTCATTTTTCATTTATATATATATTTATAATTTTCATAAGTACAAAATAAGACAATGTGCTAGAACTGTTGGAGAGGAAGAATTAAGGAAGGGTGAGTGGTGGTTAGAGGTACTTGTGTGTTAAAGTCATGAGGGAAAACTTTGAGAAAAGTCAGAGGAAGTATACTTTTTCAAATATAATTCTCGTTCAGATGCACTTCAACAACGGGTAATAAATGTTTACTAAAGTTAAGAACTTAAGTGTACTTGATAGTCTAAAAATAAAATATTTGTGTGTTTGAAAATTTTCTTTCTAGCTAGTGTCTCATTCTCTGTATTGCTATCCTTAACTTTGCCAGGTAGTATTTTTTTTTTTTTTTTAATGCATGCTCCCATAGCACTGAGTTACATGCCTCTGTTTTAGTGTTTATTCATTTTGATATTTACATTGTATTTATAAGTGTTTATTGATCAGGTCGTCCCTTCCTCTAGTCTACAAATGCTTTGAGGGCAGGGCCTAAGTCATCTTGCCAAATTTTGTAGCTTTAGCATCAAGCCCAGCAAGTAGGTACTGTGCTGTGTTTGGTGATGGATGGTCAGTGGAAGAGTTAGGAGGGTATTAAAATTGATGTAGCAGGAGACATTGAAAGGAGTGTTCAGAGAGAATTGAGGGGACTCAACTGAGGTGCAATGTTTAACTTCTCAGCTCCTAACCTAAAGGTCGGAGGTTTGAACCTACCAGCCACTCCAAGGAAGAAAAGACCTGGCCATCTACTCCTATAAAGATTATAGCCTAGGAAACCCCATGGGGCATTTCTAGTCTGTCCTGTAGGGTCGATACGAGTGGAATTGACTCAAGGGAACACAACAATGGGAAAGAAGAGAGGGATACTTGAAACAGACAACATTCACTTGCTGTCTTTTTTTTTTCTTGTGCTTTCTTTATCAACTTACAACCAAATGAGGTAGTTTTATAAGTTTAAATTGTATATAGTCATGGTTAGAAAAAAATAGTCTTGATTTAGAGTGTCAGCAACACAAAATTAGGTAGCTATAGCCATAAGCTAAAATTACTTAGAGAAATAAAGAATGAAAATTACTGAAGTAGTTCAGGTTTCTGAGAGATTTGTTGCTTGTAGTTAACAACAGGGTTCTAAATGTAAGCATAGTGGAAATTGATGGAATTCTACATGTAAATATATGAGTTGATAATCTAGTATAAAGAAACTCTTGATCAAGAAGGTGAGAGTGCCCTTGATGTTAGGTGCCATTGAGTGGGTTCTGACTCATAACGACCCTGTGCACAACAGAACGAAACACTGCCTGGTCCAGCACCCTCCTCACAATCATTGTTATTTTGAGTCCATTTTTGCAGCCACTGTGTTAGTTCATCTTCTTGAGGATCGTCCGCTTTTTCACTGACCCTATACTTTACCAAGCATGATGTTCTCCTCCAGGGACTGATCTCTCCTGATAACATGTCTAGAGTATGTGAGACAAAGTTTCACCATCCTTGCTTCTAAGGAGCATTCTGGCTGTACTTTTTCCAAGACAGATGTGTTTGTTTTTTTGGCAGTGTGTGGTATATTCAGTGTTCTTCATCAACACCACTTTCAAAGGCATCAGTTCTTCTTCAGTCTTCCTTATTTGTTGTCTAGCTTTCGCATGCATATGAGGTGATTGAAAATGCCATGGCCTGGCTCAGGCGTACCTTAGCTTAGAATCAATTAAACAAGTAGATATTAATTCAGTGTGTTCGGATAAGAGTAGTAATATTAAGTATTTGTTTTGGGGCACCTGGTTGACAGATTAGGATAAATTATAAAATAACAACCAAAATAAGTATGTAAAACAAGCAATTCTAGATTGATTAATTCACTGCTAGGAAGGGAATCATTTGAACTGTATACCTAAGAAAGACTTTGTTTTCCCATTTCTTTTCATTTATCTCGGATAAATAAGGATCCCTTCTGATTTGTGAGACAAATCCCTCAGTGTCCTCTTGCTTATTAGCCCCATTACTGTTCCTTCTTTCTAAATATCCTATATTTATATTGTGCTTTAAAATTTATAAACCATTTTTAAATTAATTAAGCCATTTGATTTTTTTTTTTTTTTAACAAATGTAGGCAGGGGAGAAATAATATCACCACCATTATAAATGTAGAAACTGAGGCTAAGAGAGATTAAGTGACTTGCTCAAGGTCACACCTAGTCAGTGCAGAAACTGGCCTGGCAGGAAGGTTTTCTGAAACTGGTCTGATAAAAATGTTCAGATTTCCCCAAACCTTAAAAATTCAATTTCTCTAGTCTCAGTACTCTCTCAAACTACTTATTATTTTCTTTTTTTAAACAAATGTATTCTTGATTCACTGCCTCTACTCTTCATTTCTTTGCCATTCATTTCCTGTCTAAAGATTCCTATTATTTGTTGTCCAGTCAATACATCCTTCAGAACCTGTGAGCATTTAGTTTGCACATGTTCTTAACACGTACAGAACAAGGAGGCTTCTGCTATTAAGAAAAAGAAACTTGGAAAACATTTTTTATATTTCTGTTCCACGGATTTATAATTAAATACAATATTAGTGTCCAGTAAGTCCTGAGCATTTTTTGAAACCCTTACTATAAGAATCTGCAAAAAACTAATATCCTCAAATATGCCAGTTATACATCCAAGTCCTGTGGAATTAGCAAATGGAAATTAATTTGTTGTCTATTTTAATAAAAGTGGTCTACTTTAATAAAAAGGATTGTGTAGCTTGATTGACCATTTGACTGATCTCCCCTTGGGTTACTAATTCATACGTATAAACATAGAATGCTTCTTAAAATGTATGTGTGGCTTTTTTTTTTTTTTTTGGACCAAATCGTTAGTGTAGAAAACCAACTTTGAAATTATAATGGAAGTTAATGAGAAAATGGTTTTATATATACATAACTTTTTTCTTCTTCCTTTGTTACAGTGTTTGTATAAATCTTGAACTGTTTTTTTTTAAAAAAAAATTGTGAACAATTTCAAATTGTGTGCCACCGAGTTGATTCTGACTCATAGCAACCCTATAGGACAGAGTAGAACTGTCCCATAGGCTTCCCAAGGAACAGCTGGTGGATTCAAACTGCCAGCCTTTTGGTTAGCAGCCGAGCTCTCAACCAGTGTGCCACCAGGACTCTATATAAATATTAGGATTATATAAACATTATATATACAAATGAGATAACACAATAGCATAATGAGCCTTGGAGTACCTGAGTGGCGCAGTTGAGTCCTTGACTGCTAATTGTCAAAGTTTGCAGTTTGAATCTATCCAGGTGCCTCAGAAGAAAGGCCTGGTGATCTGCTTCTGAAAGGTCACAGTCTTGAAAACTCTGACACACATGGGATCTCCATGAATCAGAATTGACTTGTTGGCAGTTGGTTTGGTTTTTTGGTTTATAACGCACCTCAAAGCTCCCATCACTCCCCAGTAACCATCAACAGTGGTCAGTCCTGCTCCAGTTACCTTTCCGTCTCCCGTATTATTTTGAAGCCAATTCCAGGCAGTGTATAATTTCATCTGTAAATATTTCATTATATATATTTAAAAGATAAGAACAGTTAACAAGAGTATTATTAAACACTTAAAAAATTAACATGAATTTCTTTAGTATCAAATAGCTGCACTTAAAAAAAATGGGAATAAGACCACTTGAATAAAGTCAACTTCTGTTTATTTTGGCTTACGTACTATTTCTTTTCCAAATCCTATTGGGAGGTGAATAAAGATTTTAAATCCCAGCATGGCAGTAAAATAGAGGAGGAAATGATGGTAGCAAATAGAATAAAGGGAAAAAATAGAAAGGACACAAAGTAAAAGCACGTGCCAGTTTCAGTAGCACTGCATTAGAGAAATTTTGGTTTTCTTTTTCTGAAGATCAGACGTGTTCAGAGATGAAACAGTATTCTGTTTGGATTGTTAACCTGTTACAGTTGGTATGGGTGGCACCTGCCTTAGACATTCTGTGTCTTGACCTAACCTTTATTCCTTTCACCCTTTACCCATAAATTTTACCTTTTACATGTATCTTAGATGTAGTGGAGAGGCCCTTGATGTTGGAGTCAGACCAAGGTTTGAATCCTAGCTGTTATTTTTTAGCTGTAGGACCTTGTCTAAATTAATCTCTGAACCTTGGTTTCTGTATCTGTCAATAGGGATAAGAACCATTTCAAAGGAATTCTGTAAGAATTAACTAGAATAATTTTTGTGTATATATGTGTATAAACATAAATGAAGCCTGTTGTCCTGAATCTTTTTCATATATACATACCTCCATGCCCTCCATTCCCATGTGTGACCTTGACATTCAATCAGGCCTCCATAATTTCTTGCTTAGCTTATAACAGTAACCATTTAACCAGTTGCTTCTAGTCTCTTCTCTCTAGTCCTCATTGCCTTGGGAGTCATTTTTCTAAAATGTGGATCTGACCTTACCATTCCCCATCTTTCAGGATAAACTCCAAGCAACTTTTTCCATGTTAAATGAGGCTTTTAATGATAGGTCACGTGTCTACCTCTCCGGCCTGGTTTTTTCCTTTGTTAGTTTCATTAGTGCTAAAGTTTATTCCCTGATCGTCCTGTCCTACTTCCCTTCCTTGCCCATCTGTTGGACTCCTGTTTGTCTTCTAAAATCTAACTTACAAACTTCTTGAAACATTCTCTTCTCCCTCCTTTCTCTGCCATCTTTCCCCAGAACCCAGAGTAGTCATTTGGTGACTTACAGTAGGCTGTGTGCCATCTCTTTAATCTCTCTTCATACTTGTATTAGAATTTAGTTCCAGGATTTGCCCTTAGGAGTTGAAGCTGGCAATCACCTCCATTCCAACTAGAACAAATATTATTTATTATATGTATAATGTAAATGTACTTGTTAATAAATGTAGGTCGTTAATGATGGTTTTAAGGCAGAGAATTAATTGATGGAATTTTTAACACTTGAATTCATTAAACACTATCAAAGTAGTAGTGACAGGAGCTGTTTTCTTCCATAATCCATGCTAAATTAAGAAGACATTTGGGAATTAACAGAAGCATCTGGGCCTTCCTCCCTAGCCCCTCCCCCAATACTCTGTGAATAAATTAAAGAAGACAGTGATACGTTATATAATCCTTAAGCCTTTCATTTTGACCAGCTTGACATATTTCTATTATTGTAATAATAAAAGTAAGACAAATTTCACGTATACAGTATATGTGGATGATTGCTTTTTTGAGGAAAAACATTGAGAACAATAAACTTTTAATTTTTAATATGTTTAAACCAAATGAAACAACTGCTGTGTCTTGTTCTCCTTTGTGTTGGTGTTAGTGCTGATCCAGTGTGACAAAAATATCTGGCAAGTATTAGATGTACCTTACAGATCATTATAGTAATAGCTAATCTTAATTGATAGGTGCCAGACATGCTAAGCCCTTCATGTTTATTATCTGACTTAATTCTTATGACAAACTTATGATGTGGGTACAATTATTATCCCCATATTTTCAGATGAGCAATCTAGAAAGAAAAAATAACATGATTATCACTCATGATTATCAAAGTACTATTGTAGGAAGAAATAAATTGTGAAGATAGGTTGGGTTCAGATCATAGAGGGCCTTGATTGTCAGGCTAATAAATTTGGAACTATAAAAAAAAAAAAAAAGGAACTATAGACAGTGGGAAATCAATGAAGGATTTTCTTTTTAGCTTTAGGTCCTTTTTTGTTTTTATAATTTTTTAAGTTGTACTTTAGATGAAGGTTTACAGAGCAAACTAGTTTCTCATAAAACAATTAATACACATATTATTTTGTGACATTGGTTGCCAGCTCCACGACATGTCAGCGCTCTCCCTTTTTCGACCTCGGATTCCCCGTTACAGCTTTCTTGTCCCCTCCTGCTTTTTCGTCCTTGCCCCTGCGCTGGTGTGCCCATTCCATTTAGTCTCTCTCTCTGTTTTTTTAATGAACCTCTCTAATCTTTGGCTGAAGGGCAAACTTTAGGAGTGACTCAAAGGGTGTCCTGGGGCTGTACACTTGGGGTTTCTTCAGTCTCTGGCTGGTAAGTCTGGTGTTTGTGAGTTAGAATTTTGTTCTACATTTTCCTCCATCTCTGTCCGGGACCCTCTGTTGTGATTCTTGTCAGAGCAGTCAGTGGTGGTAGCTGGGCACCATCTAGTTGTACTGGACTCAGTCTGGTGGAGGCTGTGGTAGTTGTGGTCCGTTAGTCCACTAATCTTTCCCATGTGTCTTTGGTTGTCTTCATTTTCTCCTGCTCCAGATGGGGTGAGACGAGTGCAGTATCTTAGATGGCCACTCAAAAGCTTTTAAGACCACAGATGCTACTGTATAATTACCTTTAGATTCTTCAAGTGAAAATTTGAGTGATACGCTTTATAGTTTTCATTTAAACTTTGTGATGTAATCAAGTACTTATATTAAATATTTTCTGCTTATAGAGAAACTGAAACATATGTTATACCAGGAGAAAAATATAGCCAGTGTTTATTGAGACCATACTTTATGCCCGGTAATAGTACTCAGTAGTACTAAACACTTTTATGGATTGTCTTCTTTAATTCTCATGGTGACCAGGTGAAGGGATGTATGATAGGAAAGTTAAAAATATGAAGCAAATTTTTATTTATTCTTCATACTAACTTATTAATTGCATTCACTTTAACAACTTTAGCTGTCACTTTTAAATTAATTCCAGATCAGATTGTCTTTTGTAGTAATTATACTGAGTTCACTTAATAAATATTAAATGATTTTTCCTAAATCTTTTATTATAAGCTTATCATTTATAATGGACTATTAAACACATTTTATAGTTTATAGATCTTAATTTAGTTAACCTGGCAAAAAATGTCACTATCTAAAGATACTTACCTGCTTTTTGTTTAAACATAGGTTATCTTATGATGAAGCTTTTGCTATGGCTAATGACCCCTTGGAAGGGTTCCATGAAGTAAACCTTGCTTCACCTACTTCTCCGGAACTTCTTGGTGTGTATGAATCGGGAACTCAGGAGCAGACTACCTCACCAAGTGTCATCTACCGGCCACATCCTTCAGCTTTATGCTGTGCCCCTGTCCAGGCTAATGCATTAGATGTTTCTGACCTTCCTACACAACCTGTGTATTCGTCCCCCAGACGTTTAAATTGTGCAGAAATATCTAATATCAGGTAGGAGATCATCAAAACACTTATTTTGCAGTATTATATTTAAAAAATGGACAGTTTGATTACCTTATTTTAAGTTTTATTATTTTAGAAAATTTGAATAAGCTTGCCATGTAGAGCAGTATGTTTTAATGTTCTAGGGCGTGGGGGGTTGACAAACTTCTTCCATCAAGGGCCAGATAGTAAATATTTTAGGCATTATGGGCCATACAATTGTTGCAACTACTCAACTCTACCATTAGAGCATGAAAGCAGCCATAGACAGTCCGTAAATGAATGAGTGTGGTTGTTCTCCAATAAAACTTTATATACAGACGGACGTGGAATTTGGAATTTCATGTAAGTTTTATATGCTAAAAGAATACCATTATTCTTTTCATTTTTTTCTTAAGCAGTTAAAAATGTAAAAACCATTCTTGGCTCATGTTGTTTTGTTGTTAGTTGCCATTGAGTCAATTCAGACTCATGGGAACTCCAATTTGTGCAGAGTAGAACTGCACACTGTAGGGTTTTCAAGATTTTGAACTTTTGGAAGCAGATCGCCAGGCCTTACTTCCGAGGTGCCTCTGGGTGGATTTGAACCACCAACCTTTCAGATAGTCCAGTGCTTAACCATTTGCCCCACCCAGGCTCATGGACCTTAAAAAACAGGTGACAGGCCATATGTCCTACAGCATCCATGTTACAGACCCAGGACCCTGTTCTACCTCTTGAGTCACAGTTGGGTTAACAAACTATGAGAAAGGACAGTTGTAATGCTGAGAGGGTGCTGTGGCCTGTAGTTTGCTGACCCCTGTTCTAGTGTAGCATTATCTAATAGAACTTTCTGTGCTGGTGGAATGTTGTATTTCTCTACCATCTGATATGGTAGCCGTTAGCCACATGTAGCTGCTGAGGACTTGAAATTGGCTAGTGTGTCTGAGGACACACTATTAATTAAATATAGTGACTGTCATATTGGATAGTGTATTCTAGACCTGTGAGCTTATGCCGGCTATATTCGAGCATATACTATATTTCTGAAAAATGTTTCTTTTCTTTACAGCATCCATGTTACGGACCTAGCACCTTGTTCTACCTCTGGAGTCACAACTAAATTAACTACGAGAAAGGACAACTGTAATGCAGAGAGAGAGTTTTTACAAGGTGCTACTGTAACAGAGGCTTGTGATGGCAGTGATGATATTTTTGGGTTGAGTACTGATAGTTTGTCCCGTTTACGAAGCCCATCTGTTTTGGAAGTCAGAGAAAAGGGGTATGAAAGATTAAAAGAAGAACTTGCAAAAGCTCAAAGGGTAAGATAATAAGCTATTTTATTCTTTCATATATTCTAAATTAATACGTATCCATGAGGTGGAGCTAACTCATAGATGAAATCAGTAGAGTCCTACCCTTCACATATGTGCAGTCTCAGCTCCTGTTAGGGAGATTTAGAAATCTGAAATTGGCTGGGTAGTTAAGAAGCTGACCTGAAAGTACTCCTGGAACTCTTCTTATGCCCCATACATTGTCTCCTCCCTGTCTTGCATTATCAGTAATGCAAATTTAGTGAGTTGTATTCCCTCTTACGTTTAGAGTGTGTTCTCTGACCATAATGAAATCAAACTAGAAGTTAATAACAGAAAGATAACAGGAAAATATCCAAACATTTGGAAACTAAACACACGTAAAAATAATTGTGGGTCAAAAAGGAAGTCTCGAGGGAAATAAAAAATTAACACATTGAACTAAATGAAAATGAAGATATAACAGATCAAAATTTGTGGGAAACAGCGAAAGCAGGGCCTGAGAGGAAAATTTTTAGGACTAAATACATACATTAGAAAAGTCTCAAATCAGCAATTTCAACTCCCACTTTAGGAACCTGGAAAAAGAAGAGCAAAATACCAGAGAAAGCAGAAGGAAGGAAATAATAAAGAGCAGAAATCAATGACGTTGAAAAAAAAACAGTGGAAAATATGAATGAAACAAATAGATGGTTCTTTAAAAATATCAATAAAATTGACAAACTTTTAGAAAGGCAAAAAAGAGAGGAAACACCAATTATCAGTAACAGGAATGAAAGGAGAGCACTCACAGACTGTGCAGATACCAACAGTGCAATAAGAGGATACTATGAATATAAACTTGACAATTTAGGTGAAATGGACCAGTTCCTCAAAAAACAAAAACTACCACGAGTTACCCAATATGAAATAAATAATTTGAATAGCTCGATACATTTAAAAAAAAAAAAAAATTTTTTTTTTTTTTTTAATACATATCAAGGGGATTGAGTTCATAATTAAAAAACTCCCAAAAAAGAAATCTCCGGGCCTAGATGGTTTCTAGAAGAATTCTACCAGATGTTTAAAGAAGAATTAAGAACAATTATATATAATCTCTTCCAGAAAATAAGAAGAGGAGGGAATAACTTCTGAATTCATTTTATGAAGCCCTGATACCAAAACCAGACAGTTTAAAAAAGAAAACTGTAGGCCAGTATTCCTCATGAATATAGATGCAAACATGTTTAATAAAATAGTAGCGAATAGAATTCTGTAATATGTGAAGACTTATACATTATGACCAGCTGAAGTTTATTCCAGGAATGCAGGGCTGGTTTAATATTAGAAAATTAGCCAGTGTAATTTTAGAGAACCTAGAAGTAGACCCACACAAATATTCCAGATATGTTAACAAATATATTAGTTACTACATAGTTGTAGTAACTATTTTGTTCTTCCCTTTGAGCCCAACCTAGGATTGAAAAGAAAGCTGGTCTTGGACAAAGGTGCAAATGCAATTCAATTGATGAAAGAACATTTCCAGCAATGTTGTTGGACATCTTTAAGGCAAAAAAATAAACCTCAATATCAGTCCCACGCTTTATATAAAAGTTAACTCAAAGTGGATCATGGAGTTAAATATAAAACCAAAAATATAGAACTTTTAGGAAAAAACATAGAAAGTCTTCGTCATTTAGAGCTAGGCAAAAAGTTCTTAGACTTGACATCTAAAGCGTGATCCATAAAATGAAAAATTGACAAACTGGACTTCATCAAAATTAAAAACTTTTGTTCTACGAAAGGCCCTTCCTAACAAAGAAGTTGAAAAAAAATACAAAGTGGGAGAAAATATTTGCAAGCTATGTATCTGACAAGGGATCAGTATCTGGAATATATAAAAAACTCTTAACAGTAAAAAAAAATAAATAAATAAATCAAATTTGAAAATGAGTACAGTGCAGTAAATTGCTTTTATATGGCCTTTCTAGCTGTGGTCTCGTAACTCCCCCAAAATGATTGACTAGGCTACAATCTCGAAAGAGTTTGGTGTTTTACTATGCAAATTGAGTGACTTGCAGTCCTTTGGTCAGTTTGTGGTCCTAGTGAGAGGGCCATGCCTTGAAATTGACAAGGAGTTTGCTTATAATAAAGGCCAACCTTAAGGAGATTAGGGAGGACCTCCCCACCACAAGAAGAGTCTGTAGTGGAATGCATCCTTTGGACTCAGGACCTGGGGTTGCTGCACTGAGAACCTGCTAGACTCAGAAGAAAGAGTTGTAACACTGAAGACAATGCAAGACGGTGAGAGACAGTGGTGGTGGGCTTGCCTGCCCACAGAGTGAGGTGGCAGCTGTGGGCTTGCCAACCCACAGAACAAGAGCTGAATGCCTTCAGGCAGGAGGCTTGCTGGCGGAGCTAAAAGAGTTGTAACCCTTGCCTGTGCAGGGCAGAGGCCTGAGTGTGCACTGTGCAGGGGTTGCATCAGGGATCCTGTTCAGTGGTCTCCTATAGGAGGCAGGGCTGGAGGCCTCTGGGCAGGAGGCTTGTCAGCAGAGTTAAAAGAGCTGTAATGCTTGTGCAGGGCAAGAGAGGCCTGAGTGTGTGCTGTGTAGGGGTTGCATACCTCCTCGCCCTGGGCAGTGCAGGCCTGGGTAGCATGGCAGCATGGAAGCCCCACAGGCCCGGGTAGTGTGGCAGGAGCCGGCAGCAGAAGCTTGGGAGATTGTGTGTAGGGGTCTTCTGCAGGCGAGGGAAGGCCCAGCAGCAGAGCAGAAGCCTTGGGAGCCCTGGAGGCTCCCTGAGCAGCGTGGTGGTAGCCGAAGGCGGTAGCATCATGAACACAGCATCTGACCTGAACCATGGTGTGCCTGCCTGGCGTAAGAATGGACAAGGGTAATTTGGGGAGGGGTAAGAATTTCCCTGTTTGGAAACTATTCTAATGTTTACTGTTTGCTTTCCATAAATAGTAATAATGACTTTCACTTTGCCAACAACCGTATAAGCGTCTTGTGTGTCTAGCATGATCACAGCTGAACACAGCACCCATGGTATGGTTGGTGCCCGTGGGTGTATGTGTCTCATTCCTAGCTGTCTTATGGCTGTCTGGAAGTTTGAGGTACAGCTTGTCTGCATGTGTTATGCAGAGACAGAGCATACTACAATGAGCAAAAGAGACATTTTGCCAAAGAGGCTATTCAGATGGCAAATGAGCATATATAAAGATGTTTAGCTTCTTTAGTTGTTAGAAAAATGCAAATTAAGGTCAGAATGAGAGAACACAACACACACACTTATTAGCATGGCTAAAATGAAAAATGGTGACAACACCAAATGCTGGCAAGGCTATAGAGAAACTGAATCACTCGTACAGTGCTGGTGGAAATGACAATTTCTTAAAAGTCTGAACATGCAACTCTTCCATTTTGATGCAGTTAGGTTGCATTCTTCACGGTGTTATCCATAGTATATTATCCATAATTCTACCACAACCCATTGCCGTCAAGTCAATTCTGACTCGTAGAGACTCTGTAGAACAGAGTAGAACTGCCCCATACGGTTTCCAAGGAGCGGCTGGTGGATTTGAACTGCTAACCTTTTGGTTAGCAGCCGAGCTCTTAACCACTCTACCACTAGGGCTCCAATTCTACCATAGGAACTAGCGTTTGTACTCCTGGGCATTTATCCCAGAAAAATGAAGACTTATGTTCACACAGAAACCTGTACATCGGTGTTGATAGCAGCTTTGGTCATAATAGTCCAAAATTGGAAAAAAACTCAGATGTTCTTCAGAGGGAAAATGGTTAAACAAACTTCGGTGCTTCCATACTGTGGTATACTACTCAGCAATACGAAGGAACCAACTATTGATAACATGCAAGAGTCTGGAACCTTTTAAATCTTTTCCCAAAGGTAAGGGGTATGGTAGGAAACCCTGGTGGCGTAGTGGTTAAGTGCTACGGCTGCTAACCAAAGGGTTGGCAGTTCGAATCCGCCAGGCACTCTTTGGAAACTCTATGGGGCAGTTCTACTCTGTTCTATAGGGTCACTATGAGTTGGAATCGACTCGACGGTGCTGGGTTTGGTTTTGTTTGAAAGGGGTATGGTAAGATGTAATTAAATGAATCACCAGAGAATTAGACTGAGTAAAAAAAACAAATCCTGAAAATCTATATAGTATATGATTCCATTTCTATAACATTATCGAAACGACAAAATTACAGACATGGAGAACAGTTTAGTAGATACCATGGGCTTGGTATAAAAGGGCAACATGAGGGATCCTCGTGATGGAAATGTTCTGTATGTTGTGGCAACAGCAGTATTCTGGTTGTGATATCGTACTATATAGTTTTGTAAGATGTTACCATTTGGGAAAACGTAAAAGGCATGTAGTATATCACTACATTATTTTTTACAACTGTATGTGAGTACAGTTATCTCAAAAAGTTTATTTAAATAAAAAGTTTATTTAAAATAATGGGGTTGTGGTAACTAATTTGTTCCTCCCCTTGAGCCCAGCCTAGGATTGAAAAGAATGTGAATGTAAATGTTCTTTTCCCTTCTCTTACCCCAGCTCATCTTTTCTATTGTTGTATTTTATGCAAATATTTTAATAATTTCTTGTTTAAATCTTTTTTACTTTATCACTTATTAGAAAGGGAGCAGGACAAAGGAGACTTAGAAATATTAGAAAATGTGAATTTTAACTTTCTTAACCATGGAATGATCTGTAATTTGGAAAAATTGCCTTAAGGCCATCTTGGGTTTCAATTCTTAGATAGCCGTATTGGGTCATGGGCAAGTTGTATAACTGTGCCACAATGTCCATCTCTCTAAACTAGGTAATTTCTGGTTTATGCTTTTGAAATGAGAGAAACCATGTAAAGTACCTGGCTCATAGTAAGATGATCAGTAAACTTTTTTGTTTTGTTGTTTTTAGAAATGAATGTTAATTGGCAACCACTTAATATCAATGTAATAAAAAATGAACGAATGAGCAGTAATAAATGTTTCTGTTGTGTGCTGATTCCAAGTTATGGTGACCGCGTATGACAGAGTAGAACTGCCCCATAGTCTCTTAGGCTGTAATCTTTATGGGAACAGATCGCCAGGTCTTTTCTCCCACAGAGCGGCTGGTGGGTTCAAACTGCTGACCTTTTGGTTAGCAGCAGAGTGCTTAACCACTGTGCCACCAGGGCTCCTAAACTGGACAATAAACTATATCATTTCATGGGGCTCACCTTATATGTTTACTATCATTTGGGGATTATTCTCTTTTGTTGCTTGATATCCAATGTCTTGAAAACCTTTGTTTCATATGTTTTTTTTTTTTCCTTTCAGTTTTTTAATTGCGTTGGGCAGGGTGGTAAATCTGATCCCTGCTACTCTGTCTTGATTGGAAGCAAAATTTTATTTATTTGATGATCTTCTCCACCCCATCCCAGTAATTCCTACACAGAAATCTGCACTTACACACAGACACCCCAGTAATTTCGAGCTTCATGAGTATAGGGATTGCATGGGTTTTTCCTGATGACTGTATCTTGAGCTCATAATGCATTCTCAATACATTTTGTTGGTTAAATGAATATTCACATGTGTATGCATTTCCACTGGTGTTTGATTAGGCCGCCATGTGTGATATATTAATTAGGGTAATACTAGTTGCTTGTAAAGATCCCCAAATTATGGTGGCTTAATTTAATAGGATTTCATTTTTATTCATTAGCACTTCGAAGCAGGTGTTCACCGTTGATAGACAGCTATCCTCTGTGAAATGATTCAGGAATGTGTGTCTTCTGTCTTAAGCCTTTGTAATCTCTTACGGTTTTATAGTTATCTGTAACTAACCAATAAGCCAAACAGAAAAGAAAGCTTGGAGAAGGCATACCTGCTTCTTGAAAGCCCTGACTGAGAAGTGGTAACACATAACTTCTCCATTGGTGTGAATCAGTTTCATGCTGATAACTGGATGTGTGGTGGGCTGTGAAATATAGTCTGTGGCTAGGCAACCCCTTCTCAGCAACAAATCCATGCTGTGTGTCGTGCGGGGAGCAGAAGGGTTGGTGGGCAGCTAGTCATCTGTTTCATCTGTGCACTCAATTTTTTAAACAAAAATGAGGTAATTTTAGATGTACTGTTCTGGTAACTTTTCCTTTTTATTTATTTTTGTCTTCTATATGTGCGACTTTTGTCCACATTGGCATCATACGTGATTGCTTCAGTATTTTTTTTTTAATGGTTGTGTATTTCATTATGTGGGTCTATCTATGATTTAACTCTCTCCTTAGTCATGAACATTTGTTTTTTTTAAGGTTTTAATTTCAGAGGTCTAGTGAGTATTCTCAAAATCATCTTTATTGTACTTTAGATGAAGGTTTATAGAGCAAATTAGTTTCTCCTTAAACAATTAATACACATTGTTTTGTTTAATTGGCTGCCAACCACATGACTCATGTATATCTTTTTAAAATACTGGTTTCAGTTAGGATGCCTCCCCTTCTTGGGATGGGCTATAACTTGATTCTTTTAAACACACCAAAAGAAGAGACAAGACCAAAGGGCTATATTTATCTTTTTTGAGTAGGCTTAAATCTTGGCATAGTTTACTTAAGAACAATACATACTAATTACAGTTGTTAATTTAATCCATTTCTCCAGGGAATGAATTGTTACATGGTTGTATCAGAAGATCCAGAGGTGTCCATAACAAATGGACTTAATATATCAAAGAAAATGCCTACGTTTCATTTTGTTAAATACAGTAGTTCTGCAGAGTGTATTACTGACTCTTAATGTCATCTTGTTAATTACCTGTTCTTCAAACCCTTGCCAACACTGTATTTTCTGGCTTTTAAATTTCTCCAATAGGTGAGATGGTGTTTCATCCTCGTTTGAATTTTGTCAGTAGATAGTTTGAGCATCTTTTGTTATAGGTCCAAATCAAGTCATTGAAAACCTGCATTGAGTGGTTTACTGAGTGATGATCCTAGATTCTTTGGAGGGTTAACTCTCCAAAAGTAAAAGGCATTATTTCTTTTAATGTGGTCTCTAGAGTTGTATAGCAAAATCACCCCTAGTTCCAAGTTTAAAAATGTGTATTCAGGTGATAATAAATCTTAATGGGCTTCTTTTGTTTGTATTGCGAATGTGGTTATCAGATGAGATACAGTGGTAACCCGTGTAATAACTGATTTTCAAATTCAGGGATGCCAGAAGTGATGATGTAGTTACTCAGCTATTTGGTCTTACAGAGGTTGTTGCTGAAGAGCAGCTTTTGGTAGAATTCTGAGGCAGAACTTGGGCCGTGTTGTTGTTGCTGTTATTAGGTGCTGTTGAGTCGGTTCTGGCTCGTAATGACCCTGTGTACAACAGAGCAAAACACTGCCCGGTCCTGTGCTAGCCTTGTAATCGTCATGCTTGAGCCCATCCTTGCAGCCACTGTGTCAATGCATCTCACAGAGGGTCTTCCTCTTTTTCGCTGACCTTGTACTTTACCAAGCATGATGTCATTCTCTCCAGGGATTGAGCCTGCTGATATTATATCCAAAGCATGTGAGACGTAGTCTTGCCATCTTTGCTTCTTAGGAGCATTCTGGTCGTACTTCTTCCAAGACAGATTTGTTTGTTCTTTTGGCAGTCCCTGGTATATTCAGTATTCTTCGCCAGCACCACAATTCAAAGGCATCTGTTTTTCTTTGGCCTTCCTTACTCATCATCCAGCTTTCACATAAATATGAAGCAGCTGAAAACACCATGGGCGTGGGTCAGGCGCACTTTAGTCTTCAAAGTGACATCTTTGCTTTTCAACACTTAAAAGAGATCTTTTGCACCTGATTTGCCCATTGCAATGCGTCTTTTGATTTCTTGACTGCTGCTTCCATGGATGTTGTTTGTGGATCCATGTAAAATGAAGTCTTTGTCAGCTTCAGTCTTTCGTGGTTTATCATATTGCTTATTGGTCTAGTTGTGAGGATATTTGTTTCTTTATGTTGAGGTGTAATCCATACTGAGGGCTGTGGTCTTTGATTTTCATCAGTAAGTGCTTCAAGCCCTTTTCACTTTCAGCAAGCAAGGTTGTGTCGTCGGCATAACGCAGGTTGTTAATGAGTCTTCCTCCAATCCTGATGCCCTGTTCTTCATAGAGTACAGCTTCTCGGGTTATTTGCTCAGCATACAGATTGAATAGGTTTAGTGAAAGGAAACAACCCTCATGCATACCTTTCCTGATTGTAAACCATGAAGTATGCCCTTGTTCTGTTCAGATGATTGCCTCTTCATCTACGTACAGGTTCCTCATGAACACAATTAAGTGTTCTGGAATTTCCATTCTTCACAGTGTTATCCATAATTTGTTATGATCCACACGGTAGAATGTCTTTGCATAGTCAGTAAAACACAGGTAAACATCTTTCTGCTATTCTCTGCTTTCAGCCAGGGTCCATCTGACATCTGCAATGATATCCCTGATTCCATGACCTCTTCTGAATCTGGCTTCAATTTCTGGCAGTTCCCTGCCAGTATACTGCTGCAGCTGCTTTTGCATGATCTTTAGCAAAATTTTATTGCATGTGATATTAATGATATTGTTTGATCATTTCCACATTGGGTTGGGCCACCTTTCTTGGGAATAGGCATAAATATGGATCTCTTCCAGTCAGTTGGCCAGGAAGCTGTCTTCTGTATTTCTTGGCATAGACGAGTGAGCACTTCCGGTGATGCATCAGTTTGTTGAAACGTCTCAATTGGTATCCTGTCAATTCGCGGAGCCTTGTTTTTCGTCACTGCCTTCAGTGCAACTTGGACTTCGTCCTTCAGTACCATCAGTTCCTGATGATATGTTACCTCCTGAAATGGTTGAGCGTCGAACAGTTCTTTTTGGTAGTGATTCTATTCCTTCCATCTTCTTTTGATGCTTACTGTTTTATTTAATGTTTTCCCTGTAGAGTCTTTCACTTTTGCAACACGAGGTTTGAATTTTTTCTTCAGTTCTTTCAGCTTGAAAAATGCTGAGCGTGTTCTTCCCTTTTGGTTTTCTACCTTCAGGTCTTTGCACATGTCATTATAATACTTTACTTTGTCTTCTTAAGCCACCTTTTGAAATCTTCTGTTCAGCTCTTTTACTTTTTTATTTTTTCTTTTTGCTTTAGCTACTCAACATTCAACAGCAAGTTTTAGAGTCTCTTCTGACATCCATTTTGGTCTTTTCTTTCCTTCTTGTCTTTTTAATGACCGCTTGCTTCCTTCATGTATGATGTCCTTGATGTCATTCCACAACTCGTCTAGTCTTTGGTCATCAGTGTTCAGTGTGTCAAATCTATTCTTGTGATGGTCTCTAAATTCAGGTGGGATTTGTTCTGATTTTCTTCAGTTGCAGCTTGAACTTGCATATGAGCAGTTGACGGTCTGTTCCACAGCCGGCCTCTGGCCTTGTTACTTGAGTTAACATTATTAAAATGTGGATCCACCCGTGTGTGTAGAAACAATTACTGTGTTGAGGCTTGAGGATATGCATTTTCAACAAGCACCCCCTTTGATTCTTAAATTCACTAAAGTATGAGACTTTTAAATTCACTAAAATTTGGATCCACCAGCTGCTCCTTGGAAACGCTGTGGGGCAGCTCTCTCCTGTCCTGTAGGGTCGCTATGAAATGGAATCGACTTGACGGCAGTGAGTTTGGTTTGGTTTTTCTTTGAGACTTTTAAGGTGTTAGATATTATTTTCAACTTTTAACTGTTCTTAAAGGAGAATGAAATTGTTTGGAAAATAAAATCTAAGAGAGTGGCTTATAGTCAGAGAAAGTTACTCAAAAATGCACCTGTACCAAAATCCATGTTCAGCTTGGCCCTACTAACTGTAGCTAGAGATGTTTGTAAGCATTTATTATGTTTCTCTTATTAACAAATATCTTTTGAGTAACCAAAATATTCACAACATCGTACTAGTTCTGGTAAGGGGAAAAATAAGTTGATATACCTGTCCTCGAGGAGTTTACTAGTTGGGGATAAACATGTATACAGTGTTTCATTGATTCTGAGTTGTACCTTTCTCCCCATTTTAACATCTCTAAAATTGCTGTTAGCTTGGCAGCAGTCATGACAGTTGTCATTGCCTACTTGTGTGTGAACCTGGTTTTGGGAAAGGCACAAGAAGGGCTGGATGATATAAGATAAAAATCTATGTCTCTATCAATCAGTTTAAAAGGGGTCTTCCTGTAAGTATAAAATAGAAATTTTAAGTGGAAAGAAAGCATTGACAACATTTTTTCTTTCTTGATGTGTAAAATGTATTCAAATGAAGAAGTCTTCAATTCGATGGAAGATACTTGGTCACAGTCTTTTAAGATAAGTCTGAATTTCTTAGCCTGACATTCAAGACCTTTCAGGATTGGCCATAAACCTGACTTTCTGGCATTGTCTTCTTTTAACACCCCTCCCCTCGGGTCTTCAGCTACTGTAAAGCATACTGCTTTATTCCTCCTTTTCGTTTGGCAAATTCATACTTTCTCTAATATGTATACATCGCTCCTGTGGCCCTTATCAAATTGCCTTGTGGATCTGTTTAAAATTTGTTCTGCTTCCTCCCTCATTAGGCTATGACCTCATGAAAAATCGTGAACCAGATCTCATTTCTTTTCTCTGTGTCTAGCACATAGATAGATAAATGTTGTTAGCTGCCCTCAAGATGATCCCTGACTCATAGAGACCCCATGTACAACAGAACAAAGTGTGCCCGGTCCTGTGCCATCCCCACAATTGGTTGTAGATTGAACTGTTGTTTTTTTTTTTGGAATGGATTTCCAGGCCATTCTTCCTAGTTTCATTTTGAAGTTTCACTGAAACCTGTTCATCATCATAGCAGCACACAAGCTTCCACTGATAAATGGGTGGTAGCTGTGTATGAGGTGCATTGGCTGGGAACCAAACCAGGGTCTCCCACATGGAAGGCAAGAACTCTACCACTGAACTACCAGTGCCTCCAGTGCATTGTTAACACAGATTAATGTTTGTGGAAGGAGGGAATTTTGAATTACTATATTACAATCAAGGTATCATAATAAAAGTACAAAAAAAGTTCTAAAAAGTATTTACCAAAGAATAAATTTGACTTCATATATGTAGATTGAGTTGGACCATAAAGGATAAATAATAGATAGATATATATATTTTTTATTTATAGGGAAGGAGCCCAGATGTATGGGATCAAATTGGGGAATGAATGAGGAATGAACACACCAATTGAAGTCTAGCTTTAGAGTATGGATCAAGAGAAAGAATTCTGATGAGAAACTGAGAACATGTTTTTTAAAAAAAAAAACATGTTTTAGGGGGTCTTTAATATTGGGGTGAGGTTTATGCCACTTTGGTAGTTGGTAGGGAGATATTCAAGAATTTTGCCCTCATGATTGACTTATCCTTTGTTTTAATAGTTGGAATTGTCTCAAGGGGACAGTTAACTTGTTTGGTTTTATATCCTGAGGGCTTACCATCATGCCTGCCTTGTAGAAAATGCTGAATGAATTGACTTAGTTTTTAAATGGTTTATAACGTTGTGAAATTTTAGAGTTTGAAAGGAATTGGCTTTGAATTTGTGCGTATTTGTACTTGCAAATTAACTTGGAGAATTGGGTGTATTTATGATGTCTTTTTATATAAGAATATGGCATGTCTTTCTTCCTGTTTGTCTAGGTTTATTTTCATGGTTTTTGAGAATTTTTAAGTTTTTATTGTGTGTTGTAGTCATTCATTAGCATTATGAATATTCCTTTTCTTCTTAATGATTTTGCCCTATGTTCTATGTAGCATATCAAGATTGAGATGCCTGTTTGATTTTTTTCTGTATTGTGTTTTTTGATATACTTCTGCCCATCCTTTTATTTTTAATATGTCTGAATCACTTTGTTTTAGGTATGTCTTTTGTATAGAGCATAGAGATGGATTTTGCTTTGTTAGCCAATCTGAAAATCATTTAATTTTAATAGGTGAGTTATGCTCATTTGTATTTATTGATAAAAGTGCTGTGTTTGGGCTGTTCTGTCATAACAGCTTTCAGATGTGTTTTCTGTGCATGTATACGGATCTTTTCACTATGTGCTCCCCTTTTATTCTTTTTAGTATTTAGGAAGGTTTGATTTTCATTCTAATGGTTACCTTTAATCAAAGATATTTGTATATACCCTTAGCCCTTCTTTTTTTCTTTTACAAATTCTTCTTTTTTTTTTTTAGTTGTACTTTAGGTGAAGGTTTACAAAACAAACTAGTTTCTCATTAAACAGTACACATACTGTTTTATGACATTGGTTAACAACACCAGGACATGTCAACACTCCCTTCTCGACCTTGGGGTCCCTGTTACCAGCTTTCCTGTCCTCTCCTGCCTTCCAGTTTTTGCACCTGGGCTGGTGCACCCCTTTATAGTCTTTGTTTTGTTTTATGCTTAGCCTTTCTTTAGATACTGCCTGTGTTCCCTACCAAACAAAAACCAAACCCAGTGCCGTCGAGTCAATTCCGACTCATAGCAACACTATAGGACAGGTTAGAACCGCCCCATAGAATTTCCAGGGAGTGCATGCAGATTCGAACTGCTGACCCTTTGGTTTGCAGCCATAGGAATTAACCACTACGCCACCAGGGTTTCCTCCCTAGCAATACTAAAATTATCTAGTAACTGTTTCTTCACTTTTCCCCTATCATTTAATTTTAATTACATTATTTTAATGTTAATTGTTGTGATCTTAAGTATGTTTAGTTTTGTACTAATTGATTCATGAACCTCAATTAAGTATCCCTTTTTACTCCATGCTAATGCAGGGTCGCTGTGTGTCAGCAGTGGGCTTGGTTTTGCGTTTAATACTTAAGTAGTCAGTGAGCCTTATCTCGTCCTTCTGTTTGTGTGTGTTATTTTTACATTGCCAAAGCCGATAACATTTACATAGTGTTCTGTCAGCTTGAGTTGTAGTTCTACAGTTGTATATATTTGCTTCTTAGTCATTAATGTTAAAACTTCTCCAGTTATTTCTTGGTTATCTGAAACTCATTCTCTACTAGATCAATCAAGCAGGCTTATGGAGAGAGATTCCCTAAGGTCTTGCAGGTTTAAAACTCTTTGTGGTCTTTATACTTGAAGGGCAACTAGTTCAGTGTAAAATTCTCAGTTTTTCTTTTTTTTTCCCTCCCTTCGGAATCTTAAAACTGTAACTCCATTCATTGTCTTCTAGCGTAAAGTGTTGCTGTTGAAGTTTAGTACTATTGTGATTTTCCCTTGTAGGTGAGTTGGCTGTGTGTTTATCCTTTTTCTTATGATAACTTTACATATTTCTTTTTAATTTCCCATGTTTAAATGGATTGTATTTTCCTGAACTATTAGGAAGAGGGTAAAGGGGATAGGATAGGGCCAGGATAGATTTCCCAGTTTTAAGTTTCAAGGGCTTTTCCTTCTGTTATTACTGGTAAGGCTCAAAATTTGGTCTATCTGTATAGCCACTTCTGTCTTTCAGAGCTGAGGCTTGAGAAAGTTTTCTCCTCTAGCCCAGTGTTTCTGAGAGCTTTATAGGCTTATCATTTCATTATGAGATAAGTATTTTGTTCTCAGTTCTTCCTGGGATCTGTTTCTTTGGAACCCTGCCCCCCCGCCCCCGCAACCGTGAGCTCCCTGTATTTATTGATCATGTCCTGCTTAATTTGGTTTCAGATTCCAAAGGAGTTCTTTGCTAGATACTCTGAGATTCTTGAGAGCTTAGAGCTTCACACCAGTGTTTGCTGCTGTCTTGACTGCATACACAGGTTTTGTGCTCACCTGCAACTTGTGGCCTCTGAAAACCTTTCCTTTTTCACCTTTTGTTCTCAGATTTTTTCTTCCAGTTTCCACTCTGGGTACGGTCCTTTCATTTTGGGATATTTGTTAGCGATTTTTGGGTTCTGAGGCTTGTAGGATACAATGGCAGTCCCCTTTCATTTTCTGCTGCTCTCTTCTGTAGAGCTGCTGATGCCTCACTGTTGGCAGTTGAGCTACATTCTCTCATATTTCAAGATTTGTGGGGATTCTCTTTTCGCCTAGTTATGTGGAAGAGGTGATCATTGGATTTTTCTGAGATCCTCGTGGTTATATGTGGTTTTCAGGAGCCGTCTTTGGGGGCTTAAAAAACTGTTCCGCTTTGAGCTTATGTTACTTGTGGCAGAATGATTTGGAAAAGGGTAGCAAGAATGGTTGTACAACTTGAAGAATGTAATTGGTGTTACTGAATTGTACATGTAGAAATTGTTGAGGTGGCATATGTTTGTTATGTATATTTTCACCACAATAAAATTTGAAAAACAAAGCTATTCCGCATGATTAACTCATTATTTTATTAATATAATTGTGACTAATATATAAAAAATAGGGGGCTTGAATTTTTAATCTGTAAGTTTGAAAGGTTAATTTAAGACTACTTCAAAATATAAAATTGCATGTTTTTTAACATCTTAATAAAGGAATTTTTTTACATCTATTCCTACTGAAGAGTCGTGTTTAAATGTAGGATGTGATTTTCATCGTTAACTATCTTCTTGACTTTAAATGCTGATATGCCTCGTTTACCTCTGGTTGCAGTGTTAAATGGGTATCGTCTCCTAATGGAAATTTTAGATTAAATAGCAGTGTGGTATGTGAAATGACCTATAAGTAAACAGTTTTAAAAGTAAGTGTGGAAAAAAAAACACCGAACATTTATTGAAATTATATAAAGAAATTCCTTATTTGATGGAAGTAAGTATGTTTAGATAAAAGATAAAGGGAAAAAAAGAATGAAGTCATTTTATTGTTTATTTTCACATATATATTGCATATTTAATCTTTGGATGTTTGATGAAAGAAATGTGAAAATTTAATATGTTAATTATTTGTAATTCTAGATTCGCGTGACAGTCTTCCACATAGTGAGAGCTAGATAAACATTTCAATGTGACTATTGTAGGAGGGGACAGTATTAATATTTTGTAACTTTATTAGTAAAGATTATATAGTCTTTTGGATATAATTTCAGACTCTGAAAATCCAAAATGAATTTATCAATTTCTTATAGGAACTGAAGTTAAAAGATGAAGAATGCGAAAGGCTTTCTAAAGTACGAGATCAGCTTGGACAGGAATTGGAAGAACTCACAGCTAGTCTGTTTGAGGTTGGTCTGTCTGCATCTTGGCAAGAGCAACATCTTGATTCTTTATATATTGAGAGAATTGTTTGTTGAGGCAATCTTGAAAAAGATATGCCTAGCTCCACTCATATTTATAAGGTCTTTAAGCAAAAAAATGAAACAAAATCTTTAAGAAATGTAGGATCTGTAACTTAAAATGATGTTTAAAGGAAAAAAAGTGAGTTACCCAGTATCAGATGGTTTAAAAATGCATATGTGGAAAGTGAAACAAATTTTTATTTTACCAAGTATTAGGAGCTACTTTAGGGTAGCTTTATATGATTCCACTACAAAGGAGGCAAACCCTTTGAGGTAGTCATCCAATACGGGATGACTTGAGGAATATAAGAAGGCACACTTCTTGTATATATCCTTGTCAGCCTTTGACAGAAACCAGAATTTCTAGCCAGCTAAAGCAGTGTTTCTTAGTAGGGCTGCTATTGGCATTGTATGAGGTTTAGCATCCTTGCCTTTGCCCAGAAAGTGCTAGTCATACTGTCTGATCTATTTTGATAATTTATAAATATTTCCAGGGGTTGGGATAGTATTTCATTGGTTAAAAACCACTTCAGTGGAATGTTTTCTTTGGGTTGAGATGTTGAGCCTCCAGAAATTCCTTATCAAAATGCTGATTTATTAATGGAATGACTAATGCCACTTTCACCTATGAGTATTTTCTTTTTCTCCTCCAAATTTATTTTTAAAACTTTCAATGTAATAAACTATTTTAGGGGAAAAAGGAAAAGTGCTATCTTTTGTTATTTTTATTTATGTAACATCTATATCAGTTTTAGAGGATATGCATATTTTCTTACATTATTGTAATCCTAATATTTTTTTCTTCAAATGACATTTTCATTTTGCTATACTAAAAAAAAAACAGAAAAAACCCTGTTGCTATTGAGTCAATTCCGACTCATAGCGACTCTATAGGACAAAGTAGGAATGCCTCATAAAGTTTGCAAGGAGCGGGTAGTGGATTTGAATTGCTGACCTTTTTGTTAGCAGCCAGCCTCTTAACCACTGTGTCACCAGGGCTCCAATTAGTACATAGTCATTACTATTTATAAAGATAGTCATAATCTATCAAGTGTATGTTTCACAATTTTTATCATTACAAGTCACATTGCGGTCACTGTCTTTAAACAGGTAGGCCTTTTCATGCTTCCTCTGTTCCATAACCCCTTGTCCTCCCCTCCACCTTTTTGGGGTCATTTTCATTCATGAACATTTTTGAACTAATTCATTTATTTGTTTAGGTAACTAGTCACTTAATAATAGTCACCAGAGAGGAAGATAAATTTAAGAATAGTGGGAAATTAAAAATCTGGAACAAGAGGTGTGTAACTTGTTACGTTTTTTACATAGAAGAGTTATACAGAAATGTAAGACTTTCCCTCCCAATATTGTCTGATATAGAGGCAAATTTTATAATGATAAGTGGACACTAGGTAAGAAAGCAAATATACTAAGCTACTTAACGTTAATTTTGGTGTCCTACCTCACTGTCTTAGTCATCTAGCGTTGCTATGACAGAAGTACCACAAGTCCATGGCTTTAACAAAGAGAAATTTATTTCCTCACAGTAAAGTAGGCTGAAAGTCCAAATTCAGAACATCAGCTCCAGGGGAAGACTTTCTTTCTCTGTTGGCCTTCTCATCAGTCTTCTCCCAGACTAGGAGCTTCTCTGCGCAGGAACCCCAGGTCCAAAGGACATGTTCTGCTCTGGGCAGTGCTTTCTGCTTTCTTGGTGGTATGAGGTCCTCCCATGTTTCTTGCTTGCTTCTTTCTTTTGTATCTCAGGAGATTGCCTGAAGACACGATCCAATCTTGTAGATTGAGTCCTGCCTCATTAACACAACTGCTACCCATCCTCCCTTATTAACATCATAGAGGCAGGATTTACAACACATAGGAAAATCACACAATACCAGGAATCACAGCCCAGCCAAATTGATACATTTTTGGGGGGTCATAATTCAATCCGTGACATACACATGCATATATATCATATATACATATTAGATGAAGTAAAAGGAGAATAGAAGGAAACTTTTCCCTCTCGGTAGCAGGGTGTGAAGTATAAGGAATGCAGTTTGTGCATTTAATGAAAATGTCTATCCAAAAAAATACAGTTTTTTTGTCCCTAATGTATCTTAAGTTTCCAGAATAGATAATTAGCAATATCTAATAACTTTGACACTGTTTATGCTTTCTTGGAAAGAAAGTGCATTTATCAAAGATGCTATCAGTAATGCAGTCTGCCGGGCGCTTCTTGGAAACTCTGTGGGGCAGTTCTACTCTGTCCTATAGGGTCCCTGTAAGTTGGAATTGACTCAGCGGCAGTGGGTTTGGTTTGGGTTATCAGTAATGAGGAAAGTTGTATTCAAATCAATTATTTATGAATTATGAGAAAATGTGCTAAAAGTTTTTCTGCTGTCTTAATTGCGCATTCATGATCTCAATTTATCAGATCTTAAGAAAATTTTTTTTTGCTTGCATTTTCTGTGTGTATGTGTGTATAGTTTTTAAGAATTAAAGGTTATTTTGAATAAACCCAATTTGGACACTTCTGGTAAGCTTAACGTGTAAATTCAAATTAGGAGTTTATTATTATGTATGACAAATAATCTTGAATATAATTTCTTGAATATAATTATACTTTATACATAGCAAAGTTGAATCTTAAAACTATCAAAATATTTACAAAAACCATAAAGTTATGTATTTTCTCCTAATATCTCACGTTTTGAGATAATGTAAAATAAATCCAGTTGAAAGAATGCTTTACATTTAACATGGAAAAAAAAAGGTGGTTTTAATTTATTTTATCAGCCTGTTTAATAAATGCCTATGAAATGCCTGGTTTTCTCTCAACAATACTGTGAGTCCTAAGGCTTCATATTGCACTTAGAATTAAATTCAGGATTCTTACCTTGATATTTATTGGTTTATTAGAATGGAATCAGACTGTAAGCACCTTTTGTGCAGGGACCTTGTCTTTTTCCCTGACATCTAATGAGCACCTAGAACAGTACCACAAGGGGATGCTGTGAATAAATATTAAATGAGTAAAAAGGAATTAAATACCTAGCATTTCATATTTGTGGTACTAAAAATTTAAGACACTATTAAAACTCTCGATTTGCCTTTTTACATTGCTCTGCACAAAATGGTCACTTTAATATTTTGTGAATGTTTTCATTGGAAACTAAGGCTTCTCAGCTGTCATGCCTATCAGTACCAACTTAATTGATATGCTACTATTTTTACGTAGCCCTTGTGTATGTCTGTGCCCTAACTAAGATATTATATAGTGTGACCAAATTATAAAAACCTAACTGCAAAGAGTTGGCGTTGACATTCCTTATTATTTATAAGCATTGATCAGAATGATTGAACAAAACTTGGCTGCCTCAGTGAAGATAGATACTAAAAGAAGGTACCTAGTCCTAACTCCATATAGTAGTGTATCTGATGTCAGCTGCTGTTTTAGTAGTTGACACTGAGTGTAGGTAGTATCCAACTTAAAATGTATTTGAGATGCAATGGACTACACTTAATGACTATATAGTTCCTTTTTGTACATCTTATTGTTAGTCATATATGCTGTATACAGTATTGCAAAATGAAACTTATTGATGTTATCGTTCTCATACGTTCGCTTGCAGATATTCAGTGTTACGATTTACTGTTCAGAACAATGCCGTATAGCAGGCAATAATGAAAACTAAAAAAAAGAAGGTATTCGACTTAGGACTGATTTGCAATGGAGTTGGCAGAACAGAACCGGGTCGGGGACTGCCTATACTGATTTTCAAGATAAATTTTGCTAACATATCTTTGTTTCAGTTATAGACAGTGAATATTTTGTTTCCAAATTTGAGATGTTACCTTTTTCAGGAAGCTCATAAGATGGTGAGAGAAGCAAATGTCAAGCAGGCAACAGCAGAAAAACAGCTAAAGGAAGCACAAGGAAAAGTAAGTTTCTGCTGCTTTTAATGGTATAAAACTTAAAGAAATTAGCGATTATTGTTTTAAAGGTACCTTAACACTTAGTGGATTTTTGTTCTGATTATAAAAGTAGTGCTTATTTTAGAGAAGTTGGAAAACTGTAAAGAAGAAAATAAATAACTAGATATAATTAATAGTGAACATTTTAGTGTTCATTTATGTTAGAACCAAATGATTTAAAGGCTTACGAATCATGTGTTAACAAAAGGATTACATAATCACATTTTAAAGTTGATAATTTTTATATTTTTTGATTTAAGAAAAGCCATGTAAATTTTATTAGATTTTACTGTTTTAACAATGAACTACAACTAATTATAAGCTATTATATTTTGAAGTTTTTGAAATTGCACATAAATTAACATTAAACATTTTGATAATTTTTAAAAAGCCATTTGACAGTGTGTATAGCCCCTGAATCCAGTCCATATGGAAACATAAAAAAACTTCTTTTTACTTTCCTTTTATTACTCTGCTGTAAGGCTTCTTACAAGTTAAAATACACATTTAACTTATTTTCTGTCTTTGAAAGAAAAGCGTTTCTACCATATTGCTAACATTTAGCTGCATCTGTCATGAAACATATTCAGTGTACGTGACTATGTTGATTTCTTTTCAAGATTGATGTACTTCAAGCTGAAGTAGCTGCATTGAAGACACTCGTATTGTCCAGTTCTCCAACATCACCTACGCAAGAGCCTCTGCCAGGTGGAAAGACACCTTTTAAAAAGGGGCATACAAGAAATAAAAGTACAAGCAGTGCTATGACTGGCAGTCATCAGGACCTCAGTGTGATACAGCCAATTGTAAAAGACTGCAAAGAGGTAACTCGTCAAGGGCTGTCCCCTCTGACTCTATTGATACTTAGTAATTTTCACCACTGAGATGTCAGTTATGATTTTGGCAGCATATTTTTTTAGTACTAATCATGCAGCATTAAGATGGGGGAGGCTTTATCTAGAGGTTGCTACTTTCAGAGATTCTTCATTTCCATTCTCTGCCTGGCTGACCTTGGAGTACCTGCCGGAAATTTGGTAAGTTTCTTAATCTTGGTATTTCATTTAGGGAGCCAACTGTCATGTGTTGTATAAAGATAGCTTAATTATCTGTCTAGTAAAAATTTATTACTAGTGTGCTCCAGCAAAATATGAATGTAAGAAGTGCATGAAAATCAGGTAATTTTCTTGAAGAACGTTGCATTGCTTTTCCTTAAATTCTGGGAGAAGTAGAATTTTATGTCGGTAATGGTGTCCTAGAGTTAGTTCAGATAATTAAGCAACGAAAAATAGAAATAATGGTAGGCTTATCATTTTAAAAGATAAAAAGATAACCAAGACAATGTACAAATTTTTTGAGCTATTATGAATAAAAATTACATAATTATAATTATTTTTACTTTATCGTTGTATACTATGAGAAAATGTGATTTTAATGGAATCATTTCCAGGAAGGTTGATCAGTAGTCACAGTAGCACCCCCTCCTCTGTTTTTTCTTAAAAGCTGTACAGTATTTTATGTTGTGGAATTCAAGTCTTTGGGTACTGTCACTAATTTTTAAGAAACTGGTATGCTTGTTCAGTTAAATTTTTGCGTGGAAGGCGAGAGTTTATTAAACTGCATAACCAAGGTTGTATGTTTTAATTGAATGGTATTTTGTTCAGTTATTAGTAAAATGATACTAGTGACAGTGAAGTTCAATACTTGTTCAAGTCTGAGTGTGATAAAACCTAAAATTCATAGTTTTTTATTAAATATCTAAGAAACTTTTTTAAACCATAGCTTTAATTTTCATTTCTTTGGATTTAAGTAACATTTTTAATTACATCGTACAACTTGTATTTTTGCCAGGGCTTCTCAGTATGTTTTTTTCCCCAGTAATGTACGCTAACAAAATTTAAATGTTTTCTCACGAAGCAGTTTAAAGTTTTATTTTTAGCTTATGAAATCTCTTAAAATAAGAATAGACTGTGTATAACTTGAAAATAATAGCTTTTTGCTTTCTAGACATAGCATATATTCTGGTGTTTTGTGAAAGCTTCAATCAGAAGTCTTAATGGGCAAAGAAAATATATAGATTTGACCTGCATGAGTCTTAAAGATAAAACAATCTGAATGAAAATGAAACGTGTTCATGTCTATAGCAAATATGATGGGGGGCCTCAATCAAGACCAGCCAACCAGCCCACTGCTGTCCAGCCACTTTGACTCATATCGATCCCATAGGGTTTCCAAGGCTGTAAATCTCTGTGGAAGCAGACCGCCACATCTTTCTTCCGTGGAGCCACTGGTGGTTTTTTTTTTTAACCACCTACCTTTTGATTAGCAATTGATTGCTTTAACCACTGTGCCACTAGGGCTCCTTTCAATCATGACATTAGAGATATATCTATTATAAGCATGAAGAACGTATATACCCACCCACAACGTAAGGCTTTGTGGTCAATTCACTTAGATTTGAATTTGGACTCTTGGTGTTGCTTTCTTGCTTTGTAACCTTGGGCAAGTTACTTTCTCTCTCTTAAGTCCCAATTGCCTCATCTATAAAACGGGAGGAAACCCTGGTGGCGTAGTGGTTAAGAGCTACGAGTGCTAACCAGAAGGTCAGCAGTTTGAATCTACCAGGTGCTCCTTGGATACCCTATGGGGTAGCGCTCTACTCTGTCCTATAGGGTCGCTGTGAGTTAGAACCGACTCGACGGCAACGAGTTTGGTTTTTAGGTTTTATAAAATGGGAATCATAATATCTCTCTTGCACAGCTGTGAGAATTAAATGTTTATGAATTGGTTTAGCATAGTTCCTGGCACATAGCTCTTAAGACATGGTTTAACTTACTGCCTTTAAGCTATAATCTTTCCTTAGAACACTACTTACCTGCCTTGGAGTTTATGTCCATTATATGATAAGCTTTACAAAGAATGAATTTATATAAGTATTGCTTCTGTGCTAATATTCTTTACCCCTTTGCCTTTAGTTTTGATTCAAGGAATTTATGGATTGGGATGAAAAAAATTCACACTGAGATTGCTACCACACATCTTCAAAGAAAGCCTGTAGGAAAACTAGGATGCACTCAGTCTTTTGTTATTGTCATGTAGACTACCTGCACATCTTATTAAGCTGTCCCAAAGGTCATACTCTAGTCAGTGCCGTGTGTGTCATTTACAGCTGTGGGAGCAGGAGGGAGGATACTTAGTGTTTGCATGGCTGGGGGTGGGTGTGGCTTTACATTTCTGCAGGTCGTATTGAACTGGGGTGAGGGAATCTGAGGATCTATAGAGAGAATACTTGGGGAAAATTTATTTTAAGGAGGCGGAAAAGAGAAACAACTGGAGGAGTAAATTGGAAGGCAGGTGGCAGCAATGGATTATGTTAGTTCAGATGGTAGTTACTGTTTGTTGATGTGCCAAAAAATACCTAAATAAATGATATATTTTAAGACAATCAATTTAGGAGGTTATATGTGTGCTTCTTTTAGTCTTGCTGCTTATGCAGTAAACCCAAAACAAACCAAACTAAACCCAGTGCCATCGAGTCAATTCTTGACTCATAGCAACCCTATAGGACAGAGTAGAACTGCCCCATAGAGTTTCCAAGGAGGGCCTGGCAGATTTGAACTGCCGACCCTTTGGTTAGCAGCTGTAGCACTTAACCACTATGCCACCAGGGTTTCCAGTGCGGTAAACACTTTGGAAATTCTTTTGGAAATGCCTTCAGATAATAACAGAACAATTAGTATCATTTTTTTTACCCTAAGCAAGGTTTCAGAATTTAGTCACAGTTTATTCAAACAATTTTATTAACTGGGCTCCAGATTGCTTTTTGACTATTTTCAGAAAAGATAACTTTTTTTTAATATTTAGAATAATATATACATGTGTCTTAAGAGGAGCTGCAACATTATTTTTGGGGGGGGAAGGAGAGTGTAATGGTAGTATCATTGGACATCCATAGTGGAGACCTTCCAAAGGGAATAAATAGTCGTTTGGGAATGTAAGTTTGTATTATTTTAAAATAAAAATTGCTACCATGTGTCATAACTAATCAATAACTGTCCAAGTATCAATTATTTTAAATGAAGAGCAGTTGTTTTTCAGTAATGTTTAAAGTAGGTTTTGGTTTTGCAAAGTGGTTTTATGTTTTGTACTTTTTAAAAAGTTTTTTTTTGTGTGTGTGTGTTTTCTTTTGGTTTTTTTGTTAGGCTGATTTGTCTCTGTATAATGAATTCAGATCTTGGAAGGATGATCCCACAATGGACAGAACTTGCCCTTTCTTGGACAAAATCTACCAGGAAGATATCTTTCCATGTTTAACATTCTCAAAAAGTGAGGTAATATTGTTTTACCACTTTAGTGGGAATGCCTTAGAATTGTTTTCTGTACCTTCAACTAAATCACACTACATATTTTTGATCTCTTACGTAAATAAGTTATTATTAACTGTCATGTTTTACCACTTTTCCAGTCCATATCAAGATTGTAATTTCTTGGCATTCAGTTACTGAACATCTTTCTTATTTGAACAGAGGTTCGTTTACACTGAAATGTGTACTGCGTTGGAATGAAGTGTTAAAAGTATGTATTGGGGATCGAGCTGATTCCTTGATTCTTAGTCCAAAGTTCAGTGTAAGGGAAGTTCTGTGCACTCTGCACTTCCTATTAAGGACATTTGTTTAGTTTATCTGTTCTTGATAAAAAAAATCATATTAGTTTTTTCATCTTTAAAACAGGAGAAACAATACCTTTTTCTTGCCCGTGTCACAAGGTGTTATGAGGATAAAATGAAGTTGGTTAAACAGCTTTAAAAAAAATACAAGGCACTATATAAATGTAAGGTCATAATTTTAATTTGTAATTACGTGTTAAAAGTTTGTCTACAAATACCCTATAAATGAATGCTTAAGAAGTTTAGTCCTAAGAGTGTTATGTTTACTCTTTCAAGGACTTAATTGTAACATTGCTTGTAAGGAGATGTTGAGAAGAACAGTAAAACGTTTTTGGTATGTAGATACGCTGTTCATTGTGGCTCTGTGCCCTGTTTCAGGAAGGCCAATCAATATTAGTAATCTTGCCAGACTGTAAAGAAGTTTTGCTCATTTCATGTATTGTTTATCAGCTGCTACCGTCTCCACTCGGGCATTTAATATTTGGTAATTCAGTTAATTCTTTTGTAGACTCACCCTGGTGCACATAAACACAAGTTCAGAAAATACATAGCCACAAATAGTATACATATGTTGCCGTGTTATAAATGACCAGCACTATGGAGTATTATATAAATTTGGCAAATTAAGGCATTAAGATACTCATTTTAAAGTGGGGTTAACAGTGGATATTAATTGTGGGTAAGGAGTAGACAGAGCCTGGAATTGATGACTTTAATCCTCTGTCAGATAATGAGAAGAATTAGTTAGCTATAGTTGAATTGCCTGTAGTAACAGTGTTTGAGTTAACCAAGATTGCTTTTTTTTTTTCCTTTTCGTCGACTGAGGCCAAGCTAGTGGAACTTTGGGGAAGAAGAATTTAAAAAAAATTAGTTTACAGTAGAATACAGTTTTGTTATTTTTCTGCTGGCATAATACCTAATACTTTTTATTTTTTTTAAGTTGGCTTCAGCTGTTCTTGAGGCTGTGGAAAACAATACTCTCAGCATTGAACCAGTGGGATTACAGCCTATTCGATTTGTGAAGGCTTCTGCAGTTGAATGTGGAGGACCAAAGTATGTTTTAAAATTCATGACTTGTGAAAGATACTGAGTTTTAAAATTTTTGTCATGTGTTGCATTTGTCATTTAGTTTTCCTAGCTTTAAATGTGGATAAATTTTTCATCAATTTTCTATTTAGAGTCTGTGCAGCGAAAACACAGATCCCCAGACAATATGGGATATAACATTTCAAGCTTAGCATCGAGAGAGCGCTTTTAATTGTGAAAATATACTTATATGATACGCATCCAGTTATACCATAGGTTAGATACTTTTTTTTCTTTTTTTAGCCACATGCCGTGACCCATTGATGGCTCAAATCAGTTTAGTGGGTCATTAACAGACTTTTGTTTGTTAAACATACATGTATAGCTGTGTGTTTTGTGTTTCTCTGTAAAATGTTTCTTCCTGAAGTTTACCATCAAAAATAGTTGGGAAGACACTGAGTTAGATTAAGTCTTATCAGGGTGCCAAAAGGACTTAATTAGTCCTCTCCTTTCTTACTATCGTTATAAAGGATTCCCACTTTGGTAAATAATCAGTTCTGTCTGCCTTAAGTGAGAGATACTTGGCAGTTGCAAACCTTCAGAGGTAAGACTCTCATATTCATAATGGGGCAGGCTTATTTTCATCCAGGCCCCTATAGGAGGAGGGACAGTTGAAACCAGCTGTGCCTAAAATCTTTGGCATCTAAAGATTTTGCCTAAAACCAAGGCACAGTTGTGCTTTTGCCTCTGTTTAAAAAATAACTCAGAAAACTTTTGAGGAAGCTGCCTTAGTGGTTAGAACTTGATCAATATAGAGGCCTGGAAAGCCGAGTGAGCTCATGGAGGGCAACATTTAACTCTTGTCACAGTCGTTTTGAAACAAGAATAGGAAGAGAGTGTAGGTTGAGATTAACCGGTAGGTCTGTGTTAATGCCTGCTGTAGGAGTTTTATGGTTCTTCCTTTTCTGTTATGCACATTACATTCTCAGCAAGATCACAGAATGCTGGCATTTGGGCAGCCATTTGTGAAGGTACCTAGTCATCTATTTGCACTGTGAGCCACACATGCAGCTAGAGTTGTATCCAGTTTTATACTCACCTGTTCCCACACCTATCTAGCACAGTGGCCTCTGAATTTTGGGGAAGGGATTTACATTCCTGAATTCTGCTTCTTGAACAAACACCGAAGTGTTTTTATCCTGATCCTTTACCCCAGTAAAGGGGAAATTAAATTTAATGATAGCAGTTTTTATACTTTTAAGGTCTGTATCATACCTTATTTTAAATGTAGTATATCATGGTTTTTATTGCAGAATTTTAAATTTGTGCCTGCATTATATGTCACACATGTTCCATATGTGCAAATGTCATCAGATGACGACCATTGGGGCTATCAGCTGAAGTGACTTTATGGTATTTTAGTAAAATAGTTATGTAGGTTAGGTTTAGGGGCAATTTATGTGATTTAAGGATATTGTACCTGTGGGAATGGGGCCAGAAGCCAGGGTGTTTTGGAGTACATACTGTAGAAGAAATGGAAGAAAGATGTCCTCTTTCATGAAATGTGAGTATGACTCTGACCAAGGCTCTGGTGGACTAGGTTATGGAGATAATCACAAAATGAATGGCACAGTGCTGTATGGATTTTGAGAAAGACAAGATCATCCCAGTTGGAGTGATCAGGGATTCTTCTTGGAGGGAGAGAGATTTGATCTGGGTTCTGAAGCATGAGTGGAATTTGGACAGATAAAAAACAGTCTGTCCACCCAGTAGAGAAGAGTGTGTTCTGGTCAGGAGGAACAGTATGTTTGAAGGAAGGCCTAGAAACAAAAAAGCAATGTGAGTTCAGAGGATGGTGAGGAAAGTAGAGATATGACAAACCTTAAGAAAGAAAGATTAGGAGATGAGACTGGGGTGGAGGGATGGGTGAAAGAGAAAGGAGTTAAGAGCTGATTGACTGGAAGAATGATTTGAAATAATTTTGGCAATTAATAGGAAGGGCTCTGGTTTCGGGAGAAGATAGTGGGTCTAGGTTTAGGCATATTGACACCCCCAGTGAAAAGGTAGGCAAAGATTTGAAATCTTGGGACTAGAGCTTTAAAGAGATATTGAGGAAGTATAGCATGTTACAAGAACATTGGAGTTGGCAGTCAGAAATTTAGGATTGAATCTTGGTGCAAGTAAAAATGTATTGGGTGTGACCAGTTAACATATGGCTTTAGAAAAGAGATTTTTTTGTTTGTTTTTAGAAATGAGATAATTTTAGAAACTTTTTTTTTAATTAAAAAAATTGATGTTTAAAACCATTTTAGCAGAACCCTTTCAAAATTAGAATAGTAGGCAGACAGGTGTGTCTGTCTCCAGAAGAGTAGTGTGCACATTGATCTTCCCCCTTGTGTAAATTATACTTTTGAAAGTTTCACAGACTTCCAACACTTGAGCCTTAAATTTCTTAATCTCCTATCCTTCACAAGCAAGTAGTTAGTGCTTTTAAATATTATTACAGATCATTAAAGGACTTTACTGATAAAGGAACAATGAGGCAAAATCTGTTAAAATAAGAGTTCTTTCGTGATTTAAATTGCCACCCCCAAAATTACCCTGTTTTAAATACACGTTTTCCACTTTTTCTTTAATGTGCAGGCACATTTGTATCATATTTCTTATACTACTTGTAAATAAAGTTAAAATTTTAATGTTCATTTAATATACTTTTTTTTATTACATAATTTATAGTGTCATGTAAAATGCTAATGGCTACTTATTTTTACTTAGAGTTTGGGTTTATGCTACTTTTATAGTGATAGGGAATGGTAGTTGAGCCAAACTCGTAGCTTGGGAGGGTGACATCCAGGCTACCTGATAGACAAGCCCACTTCATCCTATTCATCTGTAAAGTGGTGGGCGCCCCATCGCTAATTGAATGCCTGCTGTGTGCCAAGCATGTGCCCTCAAGAGGTTTATAGCCTAATCCTAGCCAGAAAACCTTCATACCAAATTTTAAATTTTGTAGTATGCACATAGAGAGGATGGTTTGTCTAAAGGTATACTCCTTATGTAATTGTTAAGATTTGGTATTTTTATAAGGTGGCTTATTCCTTTGTAGTTCTTGGTCTTAGATGCCACATTCAATGCATATAAACCAACAAAACAAAAAAGCCACCCCATCAGCAAGCTATCAACAACATGTTTTGATGCTTGAGTGATCATCCTTAGGATTTTTTGGAGCTAGTAAAGAAGTTGACGTTCTGATGGAAAACAGAGCAGATTATTCATATGTAGATTTGTTACTACATAGGACAGAATTAAATCACACATAGTACTTCTTCCCCTGGGGCCTCCTGTGTCACACGTACTACTTAACTGATTAGTAATATAAAATATTATCTTTCCTTTGGCATTATCAACTTCATTGCATAGAATTGTCTTAGAAAAAATGTAGTTTTCAATATTTTGTTTTCATAGTCTAACCAGTGGTGATGGAAACAAGTAGAACTAAAATAGTAAGTTATTTAGACAAATTCAGAGGATATTTAAAACATCTAGTTTATATTTCTAAAACTATGGTTAATGTTATGATATTAAACTTACAGTAGAATACCTACAAGGGAAGGGATGTTGTCTTGTTCACCCCACACCTAGAACAGTGCCTGGTACATGGTAGGTTCTCGGATATCTGTTGTCTGACTGAATGAATACACAGCTTTTACAGAATGTAGGGACAAAATACTCTTAATGGTACGGAGCTAACACCTGTCATTATTTTACAGAAAATGCGCCCTCACTGGCCAGAGTAAGTCCTGTAAACACAGAATTAAATTAGGAGACTCAAGCAACTATTATTACATTTCTCCCTTTTGCAGATACAGGGTACGTAACTTAACCATGAATTTTAGTACAGCTCATTCCGATGTGAGACATTTGACTATTAATGACATTTTTTCTTTTGGTCTAGATCACTTCTGTGTGTAACTTTTTTACATACATACGATATATTCAGCAGGGACTCGTGAAACAGCAGGATGGTGAGTGTTTTCAGTTCATTATAAATGTTTACATAAGCAATTCAGCAAAAAGTTTAGAACATAATAGTAATTCTCAAACTTTATTATTGGTACATTTATAAAGAATCATTTTTATAAAACACCAAAACCCCTTGTCATCGAGTTGATTCCAACTCATAGTGACCCTATAGGACAGAGTAGATCTGCCCCATAGGGTTTCCGAGGAGTGACTGGTGAATTTGAACTGCCAGCCTTTTGGTTTGCAGCCTAGGCTCTTAACCACTGTGTACCAGGGCTCAATCACTTTCATAGTTCTATCAAAATATCTGGAGAATTTGGGAACGAATGTCTCTATTTTGAAAGAACATGTTTTATTTACTCCCTTTATTTATGTAATTTTAATTTTAGGTAGGAATAGTTTAACTCTCAAAGGGCTATGTGATAAGCCAGATGATGCGTGTGAGGAGAGTGCAGGGCTCATTGGACTTCTTTAAGAAATGAAAATGAGCAAGATTTAGAAGTGGTCAGATTTTTTTAATGGCGGAAACCAAGAAGGAGCTAACAGTAATTTTTTTCTGTATTTTCTGCTTTCACGTGTGAATTGATAAAGCAGTCACAAGGATAATTCTGAATGGAATAAAGATTACTGCTGTATTCTAAATCAGGGAACCCAAGGTCGAGAAGGCGAGTGTTGAGATGTCGGGGGGTTGGCAACCAATGTCGCAAAACAATATGTGTATTAATTGTTTAATGAGAAACCAGTTTGCTTTGCAAACCTTCATCTGAAGTACAGTAAAAGAAAATAAAAATAAAGTTTAGTGTTGTATTCTAAATCAGAAGAAACATGTAGATGAGATATCCAGAACAGCAACATTATGCAAATATTTTAATATCTTTTTAATACAGTCTTTTATGATTATTGTTTTATAGCTGAATGTTATAAAAACTGACATGGCTTGCCAGCTCCAAAGAAGTGTTTCTTGATTACGCGTGACTGTTTTAAAATAGAAATAGCAGGTACTGTACTAGGGACAAGTCCATGACCGTTTTGTATTTTAAGTTGTGAGAAATTTTCTTTATATATTTTTTTCGTCATTGAAGTATTCTTATAATTTATATTCTTGTGCTTAAACACAAGTCGAATCTTAGCTGTGTGGGAAAATTAGTCATGCTGATAAAAAACTTAGTTTAGCCTTATTCAAGCTCTGGTATGTTGAAAACATTCATATTTATTTAGAATCCCATAATAAATAAGGATGAAACCTGTCTTCTGATTAATGTTGAATTTCAAGAGGCTGTTCAACATAAAATTAATCTTTAAACTGTATTCTAAAACTTTTATGACTTTAAAATTGAAGTATTTTTGAATACTTTTTTGTGGGTAATATAATTTAAACTGGTAAACAGATGATTTCTGTTAGGTTAAATTGTGAGGCATATTCTTGTTAAATTACAAAGTTTTTGTTGAGAAGGCTAAAAGATAATTTTATAAAAATAGAAAGAAAATGTCATGAGTGATGGTGGTGTCTTCTTTAGTTTCTGTGACTCTTCTACTCCACAGTGTTTGGTATACATCATATACTGTGTGGGCTTGCAGTACATAAATATTACCAGTTTTAAAATCTGTTTGCTATTAGTAACTTGTGCTAAGAAAGATTTAGGGTGGCTAAATCTAAAGCAAAGGAACGCTGGTGCCTCAGTGGTTAAGCACTCGGCTGCTAATCAAAAGGTTGGTAGTTCAACCCCACCAGCAGCTCTTTGGGAGAAAGATGTAGCAGTCTGCTTCCATGAAGATTACAGCCTTGGAAACCGTGTAGGGCAGTTCTGCGCTGTCCTGTAGGGTCGCTATGAGTCAGAATCGACTCGATGGCAGTGGGTTTCAATCTAAAGCAGGGTTTCTCCAACTTGGACGTGTTCGCATTTTGTACTGGACAGTCCTTTGTTGTGGGGTGCTGTCTTGTGCATTGTAGAATGCTTAGCAACGTCTCTGGCCTTGAATCACTAGATGCTAGTAGCAACCCCTTAGATGTGACAACCAAAGTGTCACCAGACGTTGCCAAATGTACCCTGGGGGCAAAATCTGATCCAAATCAATCTAATCTGATCGTGTGTCAGATGAACACTTTTTATTGTGTGAAATAAAGAGATTTTTTTTCCATTTATTTTTGGGGCTTAAAAAAGTATAGATAATCAAAATTCACAGCTCATCCTCTATACATATTTTTATTTACAACTTGAGCCATACACAAAACCTTTTCCTAGTATTACTCACAAAGAATGTGACTGAATTTTCTGGACTGTGTTTTCTTTTTTTCCTACTCACTCTGTTAATTTTAAAGAGTGAAGTGGCTAAGATACAGCAAACTAAATAGAGCAAAATATTCATAAGTTAGATAATAAACTCTTGAATTATTGAGCACTGAATATAATTATTTATGAAGGTAACTGCATTGACATTTACAAGGGACACTTACAAGGGACACTGAAATGTTTACCTTCACCTTCTCTTGGGCTAAAATTTTAGGCATTGATGTATCTAACAAATAGTTCTTAAACTGCTTTAATATTGCTTCTTTATTGATAAAACTGGGATACTCACAGTCCAGGAAAAAGTTTGTGTGAAATATCTGTGGAATGTCTAGGCATTCGGTACATGATTAGGGTGCTCAGTTGGTACTTCAGCTGATTTAAAATTTTCAGTGCAAGATACTGGAGAAATAATTAAGATAGTATTTCTTTTGTTTTACATGTCTCTCTCTTCTGTTTGTATAGTTGATCAGATGTTTTGGGAAGTTATGCAGTTGAGAAAAGAGATGTCATTGGCAAAGCTGGGATATTACAAAGAGGAACTCTGATGCTCTCTCTGCCTGGGAACATGCATGAACCTCCCTGAATAACTGAAAAATGGCTGAATATTTTTATGGTTACTTGATATTTATTTCCAAGGAGTGGGCCCAAGACTTTTTCACTTTTTTGCAAATTACACTAAGAAGTACTGTGATTTGTTTTAAACTGACCTATGCTGTGTTTGCTTATTCTTTAGTTGAACACACTATAAAGAAGAATTACAGGTGTACTAGTGATTGTAATTTATAGTTGCGCAAAAAAAAAAAAAAAAACCCTAAATAAATACATGTTAGATTGAATGTGTTTTTGCCTTCTCTTCTACCTCTGACATGCCATATAGGGTCAACTGAATTTCATATAGTAGTTGTCAAACGGTGCAACAACCTATGAGAGGCAAGGAAGAAGGTTGGGTGGACAGGACTCAGCTTTCATACCCTCACTAGAATGGCTCTGTCTTTATCTGTTTTATATGTTGGGCTTCGAAAAAGATTTTATATGAAGAAAGACTTCTACCAAAAAAAATTGAAAAGTTACTGGTTTAATTATTCTGCTCAGTAATTTAAAGAACCCCTTTATTCTGGTTATTTGTTAAAGGTAAAGGTAGAAGACAGTCAAATTTTATCCCAGAGATGCATTCTTGAACAAATTAATATAAGGTCTTCATATTTTCTATATGTTGAGGACTGTAGTAGGGATGGAGCCCTGGTGGCACAGTGGTTAAGCATTTGGCTGCTAACCAAAAGGTCAGCAGTTCGAATCCACCAGCTGCTCCTAGGAAACCTGGCAGTTCTACTCAGTCCTGTAGGGCTGTTATGTGTCAGAACTGACTCAGTAGCAACAGGTACAGGTAATAGGCGTTGGAGGGATATAAAGGTAAATAGTGTGTGATGTGTGCTCAAGGGAGTTTGAAGGTGTGTGGGTTGCAAGAGTAGTACATGCAAAGTATATACTGATCATAGAAACACTTCATCTGTAAGTTCCAAGTTGTAAAACTGATATCATATAGAGGAGCTACTTACTAAAATTAATTCCAAAAGAGGCTCATGTAGAAATGAAGTAAAGAAAGGCAGGAAGAAGAAATGAGAAACCACTTCAATCTCTCCATCCAGAGACAGCTACTGTTAATATTTTTGGAGAATAGTCTTTCAGTTTTTAGAAGTTTTCTACCTAGATATGCATACGTCTGAAACAAAAAAATAGACTTGCTTGCTTTTTTGCCTAAATACTTTCCCCCTGTTGGTAAGTCTACACCATCTTGATCACTGTATGATTTTGACAATATTTAACTAGTTGTGTTTGGACTTTAAGTTGTTTTCAATTTTTTTGTATATCGTAATGCTGTGGTAAGTATCCTTGTGTATACCTCTTTAAATATTGTTAGGCTATTTCATTAATGTGAATGCCTAGAAGTAAAATTGCTATGTTAAGGTGTACAAACATGTATTGCAAAATTTTTGATCTACATTACAAAAATCTCCTTAGAAAAGTGGAACCAGTTTATATTCACAGCAGCAGTGTATGAGAAAGCTGGTTTTCTGAAGATGCTGTTTTTTCCAATTCTGTCTCAGAGGTTTGGACAACTTCACCTCCACAAAGTTTGGTCACCAGGCTGGATGGAAGACCATAGACAAAAGGCTTATCAGTGGTATGGTTGAAACCATCATTACCATGGTTTAGTCATACCAGCTCAAGAGTCTGAGATTGAACATGAAAAGGACTTTGAGCCTGGAATTTTATTTCTTGATAGTTATTTTAATGAGAGTGTAATAAGAATATTGTTAATTATTCAAAGCTTCAGAAGATTTTTGACACAAAAACAAATTGAAGATCCTTTTGAAGAAAAACAATATCAAAAATGATGTCACTTCTCTCCAAATTTATCTATAGATTCAGTGCATCTCAAAACTAAATTCTACCATTTCTCCTGGAATTGAAAAATGATTGGAAATTTATTTGGCAGCATAGAAGATGGAGAACCACCAAGGCACTCTGAAGAAAAATTTTGAGGAGGGGAATTTGTCCTACCACAAGGACTTTGGACATGGAACTAGGGATATGATTGCTGATGTCTGAAGGATCCTGGCTGAAAGAAGAGAATATCAGAAGGATGTTTACATGTGTTTTATTGACTATGCAGAGGCACTCGACTGTATGGGTCATAACAAACCATGGATAACATTGTGAAGAATGGAAATACCAGAACACTTAATTGTGCTCATGAGGAACCTGTACATAGAGAAAGAGGCCATCATTTGAACAGAGCAACAGGATACTGTGTGGTTTAAAATCAGGAAAGGTGTGAATCAGGGTTGTATCCTTTCACCATACTTATTCAATTGGTATGCTAAGCAAATACTCAGAGAAGGAAGACAATATGAAGAAGAACGCAGCATCAGGAATGGAGGAAGACTCATTAACAACCTATGATACACAGATGACACAAGCTTCCTGTAAGTGAAGAGGACTTGAAACACTGAGGAAGATCAAAGACCACAGCCTTCAGTATGGATTACATCTTAAAATAAAAATCCTCAGGTAGACCAATAAGCAACATCATGATAAAGGGAGAAAATATTGAAATTGTCAGGCATTTCATTTTACTTGTATCTGCAATCAACAATTGAAGCAGCAGTCAAGAAATCAAACAATTACCAGAACTAAAACCATTTCTGAAGCCCCCTCTTCAGACAAATTAGACTGGAATATAAAACAAAATAATACTCGTGAAGAGTGTGTTTCTTAGTTCAATCAGATAAACGACACGAAATGGCTGGCTCCTGTCTGGAAGCAGGATGAGAAGGCAGGAAGGGACAAGAACTGCTTGAATGCACACAAGAAACCTGGGGTGGAAAGAGGGGAGTGTGCTGTCGCATTATAGGAATTGTAACTAATGTCACATACCAAAACCAACCAAACCCGTTGCCGTCGAGTCAATTCTGACTCATAGCGACACTATAGGATGGGGTAGAACTGCCCCATACAATTTCCAAGGAGTGCCTGGTGGATTCGAACTGCCAACGTTTTGGTTAGCAGCTGTAGCTCTTAACCACTATGCTACCAGGGTTTCCAGTGTTACATAATGATATGTGTATAAATTTTCTCTCCTTTTTTTGTGTGTGCTTTAAGTGAATGTTTACAGTTCAAGTCAGTTTCTCATACAGAAACTTATACAAAAACTTATATGACCCTAGCTGCTCTGCCTACAATGTGACAGCATACTCATTCTCTCCACCCTGTATTCCCTGAGCCCATTCAACTACTCTCCCCTCTGCCTTCAGAGAGGAGCTCCCGACATATTCTTACGTGTCTTCTTGAGCTAAGAAGCACAATCCTCACCAGTATCATTTTATGTCTTATAGTCCAGTCTAGTCTGAAGAGTTGGCTTCCGGAATGGTTTTAGTTTTGGGCTAACAGTGAGCCTGGGGGTCATGACCTTTGGGGTCCCTCTAGTCTCAGACAATTAAGTCTGGTCTTTTTATGAGAATTTGAGGTCTGCATCGCACTTTTCTCCTGCTCCATCAGGGATTCTCTATTGTGTTCCCTGTCAGGGCACCATCTAGTTCTGGTCTCAGGCTGCTGGCGTCTCTGTGTCTTTGGTGTTCTTCATTCTCCCTTGTTCGAGGTGGGCTGAGACCAGTTGATGCATCTTATATGGCTGCTTGCTAGCTTTTAACACCCCAGATGCCACTCACCAAAGTGAGATGCAGAGTGTTTTCTTAATACACTTTGTTATGCCACTTAACCTAGATGTCCCCTGAAACCATGGTCCCCAGGCCCCTGCCCCTGCTACTCTGTCCCTCGAAGTGTTTGGTTGTATTCAGGAAACTTCTTAGCTTTTGGTTTAGTTCAGTTGTACTGACTTTCTCTGTATTGTGTGTTGTCCTTACCTTCACCTAAAATAATTCTTGTCAACTATCTAATTACTGAATGCCCCTCTCCCTCCCTTCCCACCCTTGTAACCATCAAAGAATGTTTTCTTCTGTGTTTAAACCTTTTCTTGAGTGCTTAAAATAGCAGCTTCGTACAATACTTGTTCTTTTGCGACTAATTGAATTCAGCATAGTGCCTTCCAGATTGCTCCATGTTATGTTTCACAGATTCATCGTTGTTCTTTATTGTTGCATAGTATTCCCTTGTGTGACTATACCATATTTGTTAATCCATTCATCCGTTGATGGGCACCTTGGTTGTTTCCATCCTTTTGCTATTGTAAACAGTGCTGCAGTGAACATGGGTGTGCATGTATCTATTTGTGTGAGCGCTCTTATTTCTGTAGGATATATTCCAAGGAGTGGGATTGCTGGATTATATGGTAGTTCTATTTCTAGCTTTTTAAGGAAGCGTCAAATCAATTTCCAAAGTGGTTGTACCATTTTACATTCTCACCAGCAGTGTATAAGTGTTCCAGTGTCTCCACAACCTCTCCAACATTTATTTTTTTGTTGTTTTTGGATTAATGCCAGCCTTGTTGGGGTGATATGGTATCTCATTGTAGTTTTGATTTGCACTTCTCTAATGGCTGATGATCCTGAGCATTTCATCACGTATCTGTTAGCCACCTGAATGTCTTCTTTGGGGAAGTGCCTGTTAATATTCTTTGCCCATTTTATAATTGGGCTATTTGTCTTTTTGTTGTTGAGGTTTTGCAGAATCTTATAGATATTAGAGATAAGATGCCGATTGGATTTGTTGTAGCCAAATTTTTTTTCCCAGTTTGTAGGTAATCTTTTTACTCTTTTGGTGAAGTCTTTGGATGAGCATAATTTTAGGAGCTGCCAGTTATCTAGCTTCTCTTCTGGTGTTTGTGCATTGTTAGTAATGTTTTGTGTATTGTTTATGCCCTGTATTAGGGCTCCTAAGTGTTGTCACAATTTTTTTTTCCATGATCTTTATCGTTTTAGATTTTATATTTAGGTCTTTGATCCATGTTGAGTTAGTTTTTGTGCATGGTGTGAGTTATAGGTCTTGTTTCATCTCCTGGCAGATGGATATCCAGTTATGCCAGCACCATTTGTTAAAGAGATTGCCTTTTCCCCATTTAAATAACTTTGGGCCTTTGTCAAATATTACCTGCTCATAGGTGGATGAATTTATGTCTGGATTCTCAATTCTGTTCCATTGGATCTGTTGTTGTACCAGTACCAAGCTGTTTTGACTACTGTGGCGGTATAATAGGTTCTAAAATCAGGTAGAGCGAGACCTCCCACTTTGTTCTTCTGTTTCAGTAATGCTTTACTTATCTAGGGCCTCTTCCCTTCCCATATGAAGTTGGTGATTTGTTTCTCCATCTCATTAAAAAATGCCATTGGAATTTGGACCAGGATTACATTGTATCTATAGATCGCTTTGTAGAGTAGACATTTTCAATACGTTGAGTCTTCCTATCCATGAGCAAGGTATGTTTTCCACTTATGTAGGTCTCTCTTGGTTTCTTATGATAGGGTCTTGTAATTTTCTTTGTATAGGCCTTTTATGTCTCTGGTTAGATTTATTCCTCAGTATTTTATCTTCTTGGGGGCTATTGTAAATGATATTGATTTGGTGATTTCCTCTTTGACGTTCTCTCTGTTGGTGCAGAGGAATCCAGCTGATTTTTGTATGTTTATTTTGTATCCTGATACTCTGCTGAAATATTAGTTCCAGTAGTTTTCTTGTGGATTCTTTAGGGTTTTCTGTGTATAAAATCTATAAGATCGTATCATCTGTAAATAGAGATACTTTTACTTCTTCCTTACCAACGTGGATGCCCTTTAATTCTTCTTCTAGCCTAATTGCTCTGGCTAGGACCTCCAGCACAATATTGAGTAAGAGTCATGATAAAGGGCATCCTTCTCTGGTTCCCATTCTCAAGGGGAATGCTTTCAGAGTCTCTCCATTTAGGGTGATGTTAGCTGTTGGCTTTATATAAATGTCCTTTATTATGTTGATGAATTTGCCTTCTATTCCTATTTTGCTGAGAGTTTTTATCATGAATGGGTGTTGGACTTTGTCAAATGCCTTTTCTGCATTAATAGGTAAGATCATGTGGTTCTTTTATTTATGTGATGGATTACATTTATTGTTTTTCTAATGTTAAACCAACCATCCCTGCATACCTGGTATGATTCCCACTTGGTCATGGTGAGTTATTTTTTTTGATATGTTGTTGAATTCTATTGGCTAGGATTTTGTCGAGGATTTTTGCGTCTAAGTTCATGAGGGATGTTGGTCTGTAGTTTTATTTTCTTGTGGTGTCTTTAGCTGGTTTTGGTATCAGAGTAATGCTGGCTTCATAGAATGAGTTTGGGAGTGTTCCATCCTTTTCGGTGCTCTGAAATACCTTTAGTAGTAGTGGTGTTAAGTCTTCTCTGAAAGTTTGGTAGAACTCCCCAGTGAAGCCGTCAGGGCCAGGGCTTTTTTTCATCGGGAGTTTTTAAATTACCTTTTCAATCTGTTTTTTGTTACAGGTTTATTTAGTTGTTCTACCTCTGTTTGTGTTAGTTTAGGTAGATAGTGTTTCTAGAAATTTGTCCGTTTCTTGTAGTTTTTCAAATCTGTTAGAGTACAATTTTTTATAGTATTCTGTTATGATCCTTTCAATTTCAGTTTGGTTCGTTGTATCACCCATCTCATTTCTTATTTGGGTTATTTGCTTCCTCTCCTGTTTTTCTTTTGTCAGTTCGGCCAGTGGTTTATCGATTTTGCTGACCTTTTCAAAGAACCATCTTTTGGTCTTATTAACTCTTTGTTTTTCTGTTCTCTATTTTATTTTATTCTGCTCTAATTTTTATTATTTGCTTTCTTCTGGTAGCTGAAGGCTTCTTTTGCTTGTTTCTTTCTATTCAAGTTGTAGGGATAATTCTTTGATTTTGGACCTTCCTTATTTTTGTATGTGTGTATTTATTGCTGTAAATTGACTTCTGGGCACTGCTTTTGCTGTGTCCCAAAGGTTCTGGTGTGAAGTGTTTTCATTCTCATTGGGTTCTGTGAATTTCTTTGTTCCATCCTTAATTTCTTCTATAATGCAGTAGTTTTTGAGCAAGGTGTTGTTCATTTTCCATGTGTTTGATTCCTTTTCCCTGCTTTTTCTGATACTGATTTCTACTTCTATGGCTTTGTGGTCAGAAAAGATGCTTGGTAATATTTTGATGTTTTGGATTGTATTTAAGGCTTGCTTTATGACCTAATATGTGGCCTATTCTGGAGAATGTTCCATGTGCGTTGGAAAAGAAAATATACTTGGCTGCTGTTGTGTAGCATGTTCTGTATGTGTCTGTGAGGTCTAGTTGGCTGATTGTGGCATTTAGATCTTCTTTGTTTTTATTGAGCTTCTTTCTGGATGTTCAGTCCTTCACTGAAAGTGGTGTATTGAAGTCTCCTACTATTATTGTGGAGCTGTCTCTCTTTTCAGTGCTGTTAGAGTTTTTTTGTATTTTGGAGACTTGTCATTAGGTGTGCAATTACTTGTTATGGTCATATCCTCCTGGTATATTGACCCTTATTAGTATAGTGCCCTTCCTTACCCTTTGTGGTGGATTTCACTTTAAGTCTATTTTGTCAGAAATTAATATTGCCACTCCTGTTTTTTTATTTTTATTGTTGTTTGATTTTTTTTTCCCATCTTTTGAGTTTTTGTGTCTTTAAGATGTGTGTCTTATAGGCAGCATATAGATGGATCATGCTTTTTTAATCCAGTCTGCCACTCTCTCTTTTTTGGTGCATCTAGTCCATTAACATGCAGCGTAATTATGGATAGGTATGAGTTTAGTGCTGTCATTTTGATGTCTTATTTTGCATGTCGTTGACTTTTTTTTATGCTTAATTTTCTGTGCTGAGTAGTTTTTCTTTATGTGTTGTCTTTTCCTCTTTTTCATTGTTGCTTTTGTATTTGCTGAGTCTTTATGTTTTTCTTGTTTTTCATTTTGATATGTAGGGCTGTTAGTTTTCTTTGTAGGTTACCTTAATATTTACCCCTATTTTTCTAAGTTTAAGCCAAACTTTTTATTTCTTTTTATCACTTGACTTCCTCTTCATATGAAAGGTCTATGACTACATTTTTCAGTCCCTCTTATTTGGTTCAATATTATCATCTTTTACATAAGGACATCTCTGTTTCCCTGTTTTGAATGTTTTAGCTTTGGTTTATTTTTGTGATTTCCCTATTTGGGTTGATAACCTGGTTACCCTGTCCTGTCTTCTAGATTTGGGTTGTTATCTGATATTGATTTTCTAACCAGAGGACTCACTTTAGTATTTCTTGTAACTTTGGTTTGATTTTTGCAGTTTCCCTAAACTTCTCTTTATCTGGGAATGCCCTAATTTTGGCTTCATATTTGAGAGACAGTTTTGCTGGATATGTAATTCTTGGCTGACAGCTTTTTTCCTTCAAGGCTTGATATATATCATTCCATTGCCTTCTTGCCTGCATGTTTCTGCTGAGTAGTCTGAGCTTATTTTTATTGAGTCTTCTTTGTAGGTAACTTTTTGTTTATCCCTAACAGCTCTTAAAAATCTCTCTTTATCTTTGGTTTTGGCAAATTTGATTATAATATGTCTTGGTGACTTTCTTTTGGGGTCCTATCTTGTGTGGGGTTTGATGAGCATCTTAGGTGTCTTCTCATCTTTCATGATATTAGGAGAGTTTTCAGCCAACACATCTCCAATACTTCTCTCTGTATTTTCTGTTATGCTCCCCGTTCTGGTACTGTAGTCACACATAGGTTATTTCTCTTCATAGAGTCCCACATAATTCTTAGGGTTTCTTCATTTTTTTAAATTCTTTTATCTGATTTTTCCTCAAATATGTCGGTATCAGGCACTTCATCTTCAGTCTCACTAATTCTGGCTTCCATTTCCTCAGTTCTGCGCCTCTGATCTGGAAGATTTCTTGATTCTTTGTTTTGGGAGCTTGTTGAAGCCACCATGGTCTGCCTATTTATGTAATTTGATATTGACTTGGCTCCAAGCCATCAATAAGTTATTGTATTCATTTATTTTATGTTTACTTATTGTGTTCTAGCTTCTTATTTTGTTTTGATACACCCAAATAGGCTGCTCGAGTGAGCTAGTTTGATTCTTGACGTCTTTGAAGCACTAACATCCTGTCACCAGGTAGTTAGAACTCTTACTAGGTATATGAGTCCAAGAGTCTTTTACTTTTCTCGTATGGATTCAGCTCAGGTGTCCAGGTAGTCGGTCACCAAGTGTGTGGTTCGGGCTGTTACCTACAGCCTTAGACTAGCAGGGGTGATTGGTGTAGGCACAGGCACCTGGCTGCAGTAGGGGGTCATGTGCTGAGCAAGGCAGGGGACTGACAACTGGTCCCTGAGTGTCTGAGGAAAGTGTGTTCTTGTTCCCTAGAGTGCCTAGGTGGGTGGGTTTTACAGCCAGACTGTGGGCATCCAATGCTGTTGGCTGTAAGAACTGGGAGGCACCACTTAACCTTGGACCCCTTTTGAGGGTGGCTGGATGTCATGGGTGAGGCCACTAGTCCTCAGGGCCCTCATGTAGGTAAGGACTCTGCTTAATAGGCAGAGCAGTGTCAAAGGTCATGAACCTGCCTCTCCACCATTTAGCTGAAACAGTTGAAGTTAGACTTCAGATATATACCCTGCTGTACTGTGCTGAGGGCCTATGCTGTTTAAATGGGCCCACACAGGTCTGTGCAGGGGTGAAAGGCATTCAAAGTCTTTGGATCGCTTATGCCTGCACCTAGGCAAAGGAGTTCTTTCCGCTGTGAGCCCCAGCTTAGAGGAGCTGGCAGATTATTTTTGCCTGTTCCTTCTTCAAGGCCAGAACGATGGCTCAGGGTGCATGACAGGTCTTTCTTCCAGCCCAGGGAAAGCGGCTAGCACTGAAGCCAGCTCGGGACCCAGTGCAGAGCAGGGAGGGTTCAGTTAAATGGGAGAGAGTTTTTTTCCAAAAGGATGTTTTTTTGGACCTCGCGGTAGATTAGATGCAAGTACTCGTCTTATGCCAAGAGCATTGCTTTTCGCCAATTTTGGAGGTGTGAGTGAACTTTCTGCTGCTCAATCTCTCCTGATGTGGAAAACGTGTCCTGAATGCCACTGCTTGTCTCATTGGACTCATGACAGCGAATCCAGTCTACAGGGTGCCAGTTCTCTCTGGGTCAGGTCTGGCCATTCCTCACTGTTTCTGAACTGTCTCTTCCTTTGCCTGCTGCTCAGTCCAATTTCTCAACTTTGCCTTTGACGTTCAGGGCTCCTGGATTTTCATATATAATGGCTTCACTTGTTTTTCCTGTCTCTGTTGTAAGAAGGACCACCATAGGCGTCTAACTACTCTGCTGTCTTGGCCCCACCTCTGTGTATAAATTTTTGTATGAGAAATTAACTTGAGCTGTAAACTTTCACCTAAAGCACAATAAAAAAGAAAAGAAAAGAAAAGAAACAACCTATTGCATTGGGCAAATCTGCTGCAAAAGACTTCTTTAAAGTGTTAAAAAGCAAAGATGTCACTTTGAGGACTAAGGTGCACCTGACCCAAGCCATTGTGTTTTCAGTTGCCTCATATGCTTGTGAAAGCTGGACAATGAATAAGGAAGACCGAAGGATTGATGCCTTTGATTTATGGTGCTGGTGAAGAATATTGCATATACCACAGACTGCCAGAGAATGAACACATCTGTCTTGGAAGAAATACAGCCAGAGTGCTCCTTAGAAGCAAGGATGGTGAGACTTTGTCTTAGGTACTTTGGACATGTTGTCAGGAGGGACCAGTACCTGGAGAAGGAAATCATGCCTGATAAAATACAGCATCAATGAAAAAAGAGCAAGACCCTCAGCAAGGTGGGTTGACACAGTTGCTGCAACAATGGGCTCAAGCATAACAATTGTAAGGAATGGTGCAGGACTGGGCAGTGTTTCATTCTCTTGTACATAGGGTGGATGTGAATTTGAACTGAATGGCACCTAACAACAACAAAGAAGGACTTTTTATGAGGCTGGGGTATTTACGAAAATGTGGTATTAGTGCAGAAATAGACAAAATGCTTAATGGAACAGAATAAAGATCAGCCCCACCAATTTCATAAATGACAGAGGAAGCTTGGTAGATCGATGGTACAAAGAAGAAATAGTCATTAAAAGCTCACAAAAAAATGAAAAGAAAATATGAAATGGGATCACTTCTCACTTGATACACACAAAAAATGACTGTTTTAAGGACTTAAATGCCAAAAGCACAGCTTTAGAACATTTCATACAAAATTGGGTGAATATCTTCCTAATCCTGTTTGCTTTAAGAAGTTCTTCAACTAGAAACAAACTCTAAAAGATTACTAACCATGAAAGGAAAAATTAAGTTGTGCTATATTATAAATTCTTAATTTAGAACTTCTGTCCATCAAGACATAAAGCCAAGCCACCGATTGTGAGAAGGTATTTGCAACACGTAATCAATAAAAGACTAGTATCAAGAATGTATACAGAAATCTAGTATCAACACCAAACTACCCAATGGAAAGATGGGCAAAAGACTGAAACAGGTCTTCACAGATTTGGGAGCACTTACGGGTCAATAAACATTAGGAGGTGTTCATCCCTGTTAATTACAGGAAGGCAAATCAAGCCCACAGTGAGATGCTTAAATTCATTCAGTTGGCATAAATTAAGCCCAACAAAGTCAAGTCTTAGGACATTATTTAACAAGATCCCTCATATTGCTAATGGGAGTGTCAATTGGTATATCCATGTTTAAAAACAACTCAGTTGAGAAGGTGAATATTTGCATACTTGTGACCCAGCAATTCCCCTTTCAGGTATATACTCAAGAAAATCCTTAACACAAAGTGCCCCAAAATACATATATAATAAGTGTGTGTGTGTATATATATGTGGTACATATATAATTTCTGGAAAAAACCCAAATGATCATCTGTAGGAGGGTTAAAGATGGTGTGCTCACATAATAGACTCTAGTACATAGTTTTAAAAACCATTCGTATAATAATTGCTCATAACTCTACGTCTTCAGCTCTGACATTTTCTCTTACTTAGCTCCAGACTCTTGTATCCGTTTGCCTACTCAGTCCCTTTACTTGGTTGTCTCATGGACATCTCAAACCTAACATGTTTGCCCATGTTGTCTAACTTGCCAAGTTGCTTAAGAAAAAAATCTAAGGCTTGGTTCCTCCATTTTTGTCACCCCCCCCCCACATATACTTCCTGTACATCAGCAAGTCCTAGCAACTCTGTCTCCAAAACATCTTGAGTCTTACTTCCTTCCATGTCCCCTACTACAACTCTGTCCAAGACATCATTATCTTTCAGATGAACGCCTGCAGTAGTCTCTTTACCTGGTGTCTTTGCTCCTATTCCTCTCCTACAACCGACACAGCAGCCCAGTGATCTTTTGAAAAAACAAAAATCAGGTAGTGTCACTTCCCTGCTTAAAAGTCCTGTAGTCCCATCCCATCACACTTAGAAAAAAAATTCAAACTTGACAGAAAATCTTCAGTAAGTTTTTACATTGGTGGTGGTTAGCAGAGAAATAACAGTAAAAAGTTTAAAAACAATTCATGAATCTTTTTAAAATTAAAAGTAATTCAGTACCATAGAACAGGCACAAATTTGTCAATGAAGAATAGAATTGCTTCTCAAAGGATAGCCTCTCAAGGAAGGACAAGCCCACACGGTGTACTTCTAGAGAAGGACCGTGGTATGAGTACTAGAATTCTAGAGGTACAGGCCTCAGGGACAGTCTGAAGAGGTAAACGGGGCTCCCATCACCACATCCCCAGATTCAGCCATATCCCCAACTTCGACCATATTCCCAGATTTAACGGTAGCAGCTCAGCTTTTACCTGTTTATATATTGGGGTTCTCAAGGAAACATCAATGCCAAAACAAATCAAATTGTAGCTAAATTAGATTACTATTAAAGAGAATCTCCATCAAATCTCTGCAAAGTGGGGATGTCTTTTTTTTTTAAATGATTTTTTGTATCTAGTCTTGTAATTGGAAACATAACAGTCACTTTTTTATAGCTAACGGAAGTGAAATAAGTACAAGTAATGAGATTTTTTAAAGTGAGGATTACACTTAAAGGCCCCTAATTGCTGTATTCTGCTTGGTCCAAAGGATAGATGTGATGCTATCTTGTTCACATTTTATTAAGTCCCATAAAACCCATTGCCATAGAGTTGATTCCAACTCATAGCAATCCCATGTGACAGTAAACTGCCCCACGGGGTTTTCTAGGCTGTAATCTTTACAGGAGCAGATCGCCAGGTCTTTCTCCCATAGAACTGCTGTATGGGTTCAAACAGCCAACCTTTCAGTTAGCAGCTGAGCACTTAACCATTGCGCCCCCAGGGCTTCTGTCACGTTTTGTTACAGATGGAATATTCCCTGAAGCTGTAGGAACATGTTTTAAGCATAAGAAAGCAAACTACTGTGAGGAAGTTTATGTTACTATAAATGTGTGCATAGTGACCGAAGGCAGATATCTACTGTAATGGTGACAAAAGATGGCTTGCAAAACATTAGTAGGATAACAACACAAGAGCTAGCAGCCTCACATTGCCCCTGACAACAGAGTTGGAGTCACTCATTATGTCCTGAGCCAATCCAAAATCACCTATCTTCACCACTTCTCCATGGGTCACCAGCACATTCCTGGCTGCCAGGTCTCAGTGAACACATGACTTGAACTCCAGAAATTCCATCCCCTTTTGGAAATTTGATATGCAAAGCAAAGGAGATCCTCAAATGTAAGTACATCCAAGTCCTCTTCTTCCAGCCTTTTTTGGCTTTCACATTCAATTTCATCTTGAGAATGAAATGAATTTCCATTGAACCCTGAGATCTGATCCAAATCCTGTTGGATCTGTACTTTTTTTGAACCAGGCATACTGGGACTTGGATGTGTTTGGAAAGTATGATAAAAACTGAAATTGTGTTCCTTAAAAATTTCCACCCAGGTCCTGTGAAATTTTTCTCTTTCAGTTCTTGGATAGTTGAGAAGATGGCCATAGCAACAGTATTCAAAGATCAAGTAGATTGGTCCTTTCGAGACTGATGAAGCTCGGCTTCTTTTGTTCCTTGTCTCTTCCGCTTCTGCTTCCTGGTTTCTTGACCTCTCGGCTCCTCAGGCCTCATGGCCACATCTGCCTTGCTGGGGCAAGTGTTCCAAAGCTCTGTAGCTCCAACAATAAGTGGAGGCGCCCCACTCCGCCAGGAAGCGTCCTGCACACAGGCACTCAGGTCTCTCACTCCGTGGGTAGACTCCAGTGCTGTTTGGTGCTAGTCTCCTGGTTCTGCTGCTGTTCTCCTCTTCCACTGCTGCTCCTCTATCCATTCACAGTTTCAAAACCACTTCCACATTTTAGGTATCTGTTAGAGCAGCATCCCACTCTCTTGGTACCAAATTCTATCTTAGTCATCTAGTGCTGCTATAACAGAAATACCACATGCAGATGGCTTTAACAAAGCGAAATTTATTTTCTCATAGTCTAGTAGTCTAGAAGGCCAAATTCAGGGTGTCAGCTCCAGGGTACCAGGGTAAGGCTTTCTCTCTGTCGGCTCTGGAGAAAGGTCCTTGTTGTCAGTCCTGGACTAGGAGCTTCTCTGTGCAGGAACACTGGGTCCAAAGGACACGCTCTGCTCCCGGTGCTGCTTTCTTGGTGGTATGAGGTCCCCCCAAAATGGGAATGTCTTAAGCTGGGTTCTCAAGAGAAGCAAAACAAGTGTAGCATATACAGATATATAAAGAGAAAGACAGGTTTATATCAAGGAAATGTCTCACGAGGTTGTAGAGGCTGGAAAGTCCCCAGTCCATGGGTTAGGCGTTAGGCTGGAGGTTTCTCCTAACTCACATAGGCTGTAAGGGCTGATGACACCAAAATCAGGTTAGACAGCAGGCTGCTGGCTCATGGGCTGCAGAGGCTGATGAATCCAAGATTGACAGGTAAGACGGCAGGCTTCTGGCTGAAGTCCCAAGAACTGGAGGTCAGATGATGATGAGCTGGATACAGGATCCAGAGGAGCTCAAAAGCCAACGAGCTTTGCCAGAAAGTCCATATATGTTGGATGCAGACCGCATCCCTAAGGAAATTCCCTTTCAACTAATTGCTCATAGCAGATCTCATCATGGAGGTGGTTACATTATATCTGATCTCATGGAGGTGATTGCATCATTATATAGCTGCCATACTACATCATAACTGCCAAACCACTGAGAACCAGCCTAGCCAAGTTGACACACAACATTAACTATCACAGGGGACATCGATAGAAAAGGTAGAGATGTCAAAAGAAGACCATAATCAAGGAAAAGATTAAATATTTGTTATTCACTGAGAGGAAGGGACTTGCACTTAAATTTCAGTTGTCACTAGCTGGATTGTACACTCAGCTGAAAGTTTCTGGGCGTATTGACTAATGCAGATGTATTTTCAAGTTTTTCTAACAACTTTCTTTTAAATTCTCTTTACTTTCTTCTAACCCCATTGGTTGTTAATACTTTAGCTTCTAACTCAGAGGTTGTAACGTGTGTGCTATTAAACCATGACAATGTTTGGGGCTTTTTGTTGGTTTGTTTTTAAACAAGTTAGTTGCCAGCATTCAAAAATGAGATTTAAAATTGAAATTGGCCTTTACAGCTTGTCTATAAGATTGACCAGTTTGACAATACTGAGCCCACGATCTTGAATGGCAATACTTGGATGAAGTTGAATGACTATACTGGCTGAATGGCTACACCCTTTAGCAGAACATGAACTCTCAGGTTTGCGGTATGCCCCACCACCCCCTAATGTCCCCCACAACACAAAGACTAAAAGTTAGTTGCCAGTTGTCAGTATGCATGTGTGATTGATTTTTGCTTATGTGGGCCCATTTTACTCGTTATCTACCCAGTCCTGTAAGTACTTGATCTTGGGACCCCAACTCGAACTTCTGAACCCATTAAATGGAACCTAATTTTTTTCTTATAATGGTCCTCTCACTTTTATCACTCATTTCTTATGAGAATTGAAGTCTCCAGGTGAGCTGTTGGATAGAATCCAAAATCATCGTTTGGCGGTGAATATAGTGTAATGACTTACTTCCAAGAGCCTCCACAAAACTTGGCTAGAATCTTCCCTTAAAGTCTAGATTTCGCCATGGGCTGCACGTTTTCACATTTTAATTCACATTTTACTTAAAGGCATATAAATCCTTCTAAAAATCACCTTTGACTTCTTCCTTGCTTCTCATATCCAGTCAGTAGCCATCTTCTCTTTGTTCTGTACTATCTTACTTCCTATCTGGATTCTTGCCAGGAGTGGATTATCCAATAAGCAAGTAAGTCTGTAGTGAAACCACTCACTACAGATTAGTAAGTAAACACAAGTAAGCCTATGCTTACCTTGGTTTACTGGGTCATCCACCCTGTCAGGAATTGTAAATTTGAAAATAGGCATTGATTCTATAGGAAGGTGCTGTGGGGTTGGGAAAGAGGCAGATGCCAGCCATACCTAAAAGCAGAATCTTTGATGTGGTGGAAAAATGTGAAATTTTTGACTACAGATGATCTGGTATGCAAGGTAAGCACTGTGCTTAGCTTGCTTATTGGATAATCTGCCCTAATTCTTGCAATAGCTTTTTAATTGGTCTAACTTTGGTGACTGTTCCAGTCAATTCATTCTAACAGTTATCTTTCTGAGTTAGATTTAATTATATCATGCCTCTCCCTCATCCAAATAGAAGCCATCAATAGAAAAACTCAGAATCAACAAGCACAGAATAGAATTCAGTTTGGGCCTTACATTCAAAATCTACTACAATCTTTTTTCAACCTATTTTTCAATCTTTTCTCTGTCTACTAGGCACACCACATAACAGTCTCTGCACCTGTGCTGTGTCCCTTTAAAGCCATTGCTCATCTGTTTAAAGACATACCCATTGTTTAAGTCTCTTCAAATCTAAGATCTTTATGAAGCTTTTCCAGATCCTCCCATATTAAACTCATCTTTCCTTCCTCTGTTCTCTGGGCACATTTTCTTTACCTCTTGGCAGAGTCTGCCTTGAGATATAGTTGCTTGTATTTTTCTCATTCCCTAGATTTGGGTCTATGAAGGGTGGGACCATTACTTACTCGTCATGGTATTTTCACACCAAGCAGAGAGTTTAGCCCAAGTTGAATTAAAACAAGCTGAAAAATTTATTTCTTCATGCAATTTTCTTTGATGACTTGTCCTTATAGACCCAAGGCTCAATGTGACCTTCTTAATATGACTCTAAACCTCTTTTTTCCCCCAATCTAAAATTAGTGTGCTCAATATCAAGGAGCGGTCTTTATGTTTTATTTAGAAGTATACCACTTCACCTACATACCAATCCTAATAGTAATGAAGTAATCAGACAAATTTAGAATGTGGGACATTCTACAAGACTGTGAACCTAGACTTAGAAAAAATGTCCATGTCATGAAAAACAAGCCGAAATGGCAAGGGGACTGCTCTATATTTTAAAAAGACATAACCAAAGGCAATGCATGAATATTTCTTTTTCTTAAAAAAATTTTTTTTTTTTTTTTTAATTACAAGGCTCTGAAAGCATTTAAAAGCTTATAGCTGGGGAGGGTGTCGTGGGCACTGGAGCCTGACATCAGAAGGGAGCAGGGTGCCAGTCCCTTCATTCCTGACCTGTTAGGTCACTATAAGCCAAGAGTAAGGTGAGGTGTTGTTTGAGCCCCACCTTAGCTCAGAAGAAGAGCCCCTTTTGAGAGGCAGTGTGATCTGAAGGATGACGGGGACTGTGAGAAGAACTGCAAAAGGGGCCCCATGTCGGGGAATCTGCTTATGGTTTTCATGGCAGGAGACTGTGAAATCAACTATTATTGTGGATTGATCTTTTCCCCTCTTTAATCTTGCCCATTTTCACTTCATGTATTTTGAAACTCTCTTATTAGATAAGAACACTTTACAATTGCTATATTTTTGTAATGAATTGGCCCCTTTTACCTTTTCTTTTCCGAGACGCTGGACTATATGAAGAAGAATGGGGCATCGGGATTGGAGGAAGACTCATTCCCACCTGCGTTATGCAGATGACACAACCTTGCTTGCTGAAAGTGAAGAGGACTCAAAGCACTTACTAATGAAGATCAAAGACCACAGCCTTCAGTGTAGATTACACCTCAACATAAAGAAAACAAAAATTCTCACAACTGGACCAATAAGCAACATCATGATAAACAGAAGATTGAAGTTGTCAAGGATTTCATTTTACTTGGATCCATAATCAACACCCATGGAAGCAACAGTCAAGAAATCAAAAGATGCATTGCATTGGGCAAATCCCCTGCAAAAGACCTCTTTAAAGTATTTAAAAGCAAAGGTGTCACCTTGAAGGCTAAGGTGTGCCTGACCCAAGCCATGGCATTTTCAGTCACATCATATGCACGTGAAAGCTGGAGAATGAATAAGGAAGACCAAAGAAGAATTGATGCCTTTGAACTGTGGTGTTAGCAAAGAATATTGAATATGCCACGGACTGCTAAAAGAATGAATAAATCTGTCTTAGAAGAAGTACAGCCAGAATGCTCCTTAGAGGCAAAGATGGCGAGACTGCATCTTACATACTTTGGACATGTTTTCAGGAGGGATCAGTCCCTGGAGAAGGACATCATGCTTGGCAAAATACAGGGTCAGCAGAGAAGAGGAAGACCCTCAACGAGATGGATTGACACAGTGGCTGCAACAATGAGCTCAAGCATAACAATGATTGCAAGGATGGCGCAGGACCGGGCAGTGTTTTGTTCTGTTGTGCATGGGGTTGCTATGAGTCAGAACCGACTCAGTGGCACCGAACAACAACAACAGCATTTTTTTTTTTTTATTGTGCTTTAGGTGAAAATTTATAGCTGGAGTTAATTTCCCATACAAAAATTTGTACACATATTGTTATGTGACATTAGTTGCAATCCCTATAATGTGACAGCACACTCCCTCTTTCTACCTCGAGTTTCTGGTGACCATTCAACCAGTTCCTGTCTCTTCCTGCTTCTGGACAGGAGCCACCCATTCGGTCTCATGTATCTTCTTGAACTAAGAATCACACTCTTCACGAGTATTATTTTATGTTTTATAGTCCAGTCTAATCTTTGTTGGGAAGAGTGGGCCTTGGGAATGGTTTTAGTTCTGGGTTAACAGAGAGTCTGGGGGCCATGGCTTCAGGGGTTCCTCCAGTCTCAGTTAGACCATTAAGTGTGGTCTTTTTACATGAATTTGAGTTCTGCTCCACACTTTTCTCCTGCTCCTGTTGTGTTTCCTGTCAGGGCGGTCATTGGTGATAACTGGGAACCATCTAGTTCTTCTGGTCTCAGGCTGATTGAGTCTCTGGTTTATGTGGCCATTTTGTCTCTTGGGCTAATATTTTCCTTGTGTCTTTGGTGTTCTTCATTCTCCTTTGCTCCAAGTGGGGTGGGACCGATTGATGCATCTTAGACGGTCGTTTGCAAGCTTTTAAAGACCCCAGAAGCTACTCGTCAAAGTGGGAGGCAGAACGTTTTCTTAAGAAACTTTGTTTTGCCAGGTGACGTAGATGTCCCCTGAAACCATGGTTCCCAAACCACCGCCCCTGCCGCTCTGTCCCTTGAAGTGTTTGGTTGTGTTCAGGAAACTTCTTAGCTTTTGGTTTAGTCCAGTTGTGCTAACTTCCCCTGTATTATGTGTTGTCCTTCTGTTCACCTAAGATTTTTTTTTTCTTGATGAGGAAAAAAAAGAAGATATTTTGAGGACAATAGTAGGAATTACATATGATGATACTATTAATTTAATATTTCATTTCTTAGTTATAGGAAAGGTATCATGATTATATTGGAGAATGTCTTTATCATTAGAAGACATATACTGAATTATTCGGGTCTGAAATGTCAGGATGTCAGCAATTTACTTCCAAATAGTTCAGCCAAAATAAAAGTATGTTTACATATCAAAAGAGAAGAGGCAAAAGTGCAAAATATTGTTGCATTGTTTGGTGCCATCGAGTCATAGGTTCCAACTCATAGTGACACTCTGCAACAGAACTAAACGCTGCCAGGTCCTACACCACCCTCACAAGCGTTGTTATGTTTGAGCCCATTGTTGCAGCCACTATGTCGATCCATCTCATTGAGGGTTTTCCTCTTTTTTACTTACCCTCTCCTTTACCAAGCATGATGTTCTTTTCCAGGGACTGGTCCCTCTTCTGTCCAAAGTACTTCAGACAAAGTCTTGCTGTCCTTGCTTCTAAGGAGCATTCTGGCTGTACTTCTTCCAAGGCAGATATGTTCGTTCTTCTAGCAGTCCGTGGTATATTCAATTCTTTGCCAACACAATAATTCAAAGGCATCAGCTCTTTGGTCTTCTTTATTTACTGTTCAGCTTTTGCATGCATATGAAGTGATTGAAAATACCATGGCTGAGTCAGGCACAACTTAGTCCTTAAAATGATATCTTTGCTTTTTAACACTTTAAGGAGGTATTTTTTGCAGCAGATTTACCCAGGGCAACATGTCATATGATTTCTTGACTGCTGCTTCCATGAGCATTGATTATGGATCCAGGTAAAATGAAATCCCTGACATTTTCAATATTTTCTCCATTTATCATGATGTTGCTTATGGTCCAGTTGTAAGGATTTTTGTTTTCTTTATGTTGTGTAATCCGTACTGAAGGCTGTGGTTTTGATCTTCATCAGTAAGTGCTTCAAGTCCTCTTCGCTTTCAACAAACCAGGTTGTGTCATCTGCATGTTGAAGGTTGTTAATGAGTCTCCCTCCCATCCTCATGCTGCATGCTTCTTCATATAGTCCAGCTTCTTGGATTATTTGCTCAGCATACTAATTGAATAAGTATGTTGAAAGGATACAACCCTGACACACACCTTACCTGACTTTAAACCACGCAGTATCCTCTTGTTCTGTCTGAATGATGGCCTCTTGATCTATGTACAGTTTCCTCATGAGCACAATTAAGTGTTCTGGAATTCCCATTCTTCACAATGTTATCTATAATTTGTTATGATCCACACAGTCGAATGCCTTTACATAGTCAATAAAACACAGGTAAACATCTTTCTAGAATGCTCTGCTTTCAGTCAAGATCCCTCTGACATTAGCAATGATATCACTCCTTCCATGTCCTGTAAAACATTAATAATTGGTGAATCTGGGTATTTCGTGGTACTAATCTTACAATTTTTCTGTAGGTTAAAACCTTTAACAAATTTGGGCAAAAAGAGAAAAGAAAGGTACTCAGTAGTTTAATTTCCTAAATTATTATCCTTAGGCTATTCTTAAATAAATTAATAGGTGGCAGCCCTGGTGGTGCAATGTTTAAGGACTCAGCTGCTAATCGAAAGGTTGGTGGTTCCAACTCACCAGCCAATTCACGGGAGGAAAGACCTGGCAATCTACTCCCTTAAAGACTATAGCCTGGGAAACCCTATGGGACAGTTCTACTCTGTCCTATAGGGTTGCTATGAGTTGGACTCAACCGGATGGCACCTAACAAGTGATAACAAAACATTTTTTAGATATAGCTTTATATTTAGGAGTGAAGCCAATTAGTAGTGAATTATGTACATGGTTGTAAGAATTATTGAATCAGTAATATAGATTTGGGAGCCCTGGTGGCGCAGTGGTTAAGAGCTCATCTGCTAACAAAAAGGTCAGCAGTTGGAATCCACCAGCTGCTTCTTGGAAAATCTATGGGACAGTTCTACTCTGTCCTGTAGGGTTGCTGTGAGTTGGAATCAACTTGACGGCAACAGGTTTGGTGTTTTGATTTTTTAAATATAGATTTGTTGCTTTTTTAGAAGGACTTCTTACACTTTGTGGTCTATAATTTTAATAAAAGCAAACTCTGGTGGAAATAGACTAGGTGTTCAAGAATGTAAGTTTTTATTGTGAGTAAATTTGGTTATATTTAACAAAGTCTATCTTTCATTATCACAAAGCTTTTAAAAATTATTTGCTACTCTAGGTTCCTATACAGGTGAATTTTATTGATTTCCCCCCTTTCTGTACGTTAAAAAAAAAAAAAAAAACAGACTCTTTTGCTTGATTGTGGCGAAATGGATCTGGCTGATGGAGGCACAGATACAAATATATTGGTGTAAAGCGACAAATAAGAGATAAGACTGTATTTATTGCCCATTTGTGTAATTACATGTGTCTCTAAGGACAAAGGTCCTTAAAACAAAGACGAAACGCAGAGGAAAAACAGTTCCCTACATTAGGTAAGGCAGATGGATTCACTTCACTTCCCTCTTCATGAAGTTTTTTTTTCTCCATGATTGCATATCTTCCTAATTTTATAGACATGTTTTAAGAACTTAATCATCTTCCTGGGCACAACTGGATGTCTGAAGATAGGCTGCACTCCAGCAAAAAGAAAATGAAGCTTTTTCAAGAGCATTCATAGTCTTCGAGTTGAGAGGACAGCACTTCCTGAGATCTGATAAACTTGTTGTATGAGGAAGCATTGCTAGGACCACAGTACCATGGACATGGTAGGCGAGAATGAGGCTTTGCAGCAGTTCTTTGAAGGTAAGAGGCCAGTTTCCAACATGCAGTCACTGCTTTGGAGAAATGGCCCTGCTGACTATCACTGTTTCACCTTTTTAGAATTCACTTAAACTTTGCCTTGGAAGAGATGCTATCATACTGCAGCAGTGTTCCTGAAATACGAATTAAAGGCTTATTTGCTGCATTTGTAATGAAAATAATAGGTATAGGTAGTGATAAAAAATCAGATTTCCGTCTTATATGTTGGTAGTGAAAAGAATCGAAGAGTCTGCATATCTACATTACTATTACTTGTCCCTGTCCTGTGCTAGATTTTATTTCTTCTAATTAAAAAAAAATGACAGATTTTCATGTCTTAGTTCTAAAATTATTGAATAGAGCTGAAAAAAAATGTGAGCTTTTATTTAAAACATTTTTTCTTTTAGTATAATTAAATACAAAATAGCCAAAAACAGCAGAGAACTCCCCCTCCCCTGTTCCCATCTTCGATTTTCACAACACTTAAAAAATGTGTAACTGGATAACAATTTGTTTTTGAAGTTGAAAATCTTTTTTTCCCTAAGGGAGAGTCATACTATGGGTCACAGTTACACAAGTTTTCTTCCTTCTGAAAACCTGAAATGGTAGTATCGCTTCTCATTGAATGGGGTTGATATCCTAATGGAGGATCTACAGAAAATGTTAGCAAGCACTTGTCCTTTTGTGCCACCTATTAGGTGTGTCATTGGGAGGCTCCATATCAGTGTGGCTTCAGTTTCTTATCGGTTAGTCAGGCTCAGAATTCTACGTGAAGGGAAATGTGGCCATAGCTTTTACACACTTTAAGGTATTTCTCAGGTGGGAGAATTGAGGGCAGACTTGCTCATTTTCAGTATCCAGAAAGCAGTCAGCTTTTGTTATTTCTTGTGCTTCCTAAAGTGCCTGACAAACAGCAGATATTTAAAGGTTGAATGGAATTGACTGAACACTAAACAGTGCTGAACATTGAACAGTGACAGATTATGCCAAAGAAATAGTGAGATTCTAGGTCAATATCAGAAGGAATTGAGACAGGGCAGTTGTTTCCATGGTTTAGTTTTTGCCAGAACTGGCAAGAAGGAACATAAGACCAAGAGAATTGGTTTGTTATCTCAGCCCTGTGATTCATCCCGCTGAGTGCTCTGTCTCCCGGGTCATGCTAGTTCATACATTTGAAACCCTTATTCAAGCCGTAGGTAGCAAGTCCGAAGTTACAACTGCATCTTTGTTTTAGAGAAACCGCCAATTCAGTTTCTAAAATGCAAAAGCTCTACTTGATTTTCTTCCAGAGTTGGAGAGGATCTCAGTAGTTAATCTGGCCTACCTTTGTTTTTTGGAAGAGCAATTATACCAGTAGGATCCCTCTACTCTACTTGGTTGCACTATTTGCAGAGATCTCTGAGGGTATAGTTTCTACAAGCCCTCTCTATAACTTGTTGCAAAATCTGATTATTATTATAGTATTTTTCTTAGATTTTCTCATTTCATTTGAAGTTTTTCTTTGATGGAAGAGAAGTCAGTTCTCTGTGGAAAAAGGGGAAAAATGAATATGAAGAAGGTGGTAGAGCTTTTAATCAAAAAAAAAAAAAAAAAAAAAATGGAGGCACTAGCTTGTATGACCTCCCATCCCCCAAATCGCACAGCCTGTTGCCAATGTTTCATTACTGCCTCTATTCAGCAAACAGTGAGCACCTACTCTGTGCCACGTCCAACGACCACTGCCTTCAAATGGTAGCTTGTAGGGTTTTGAAGTTTTTCTAATAATTCCAGTAATTTTCTTTATCTAGACCTTTTAAAATCTTCCTTAGAATGAAGATAACAAAACTAGCTACGATCTTCTGATGGGGAGAGTCAGTTGCTATGTCTCATGCTCCTGTTGATAGGTTACCGTTTCTAATCAAACACAATCTCATATAAAAATCAAAGTTTAAAAGCAAGAAAAGTTTTGGCAATTTGTTACCCACACTAAAGCTATTTTCCTCTTTCTCCCACTCTTCAGCCTAAGAAACTAAGCCCTGAATTATACATTTTTCTCTATAAACACTTTTGTATTAAAAAGGTATCTGTATTGACAATATCGTCTTAAATGACCTTGACTGTCAAAGCTCATGATGATCTTAGTTTCTGTTATAAACTTTCAAATATGTACTGAATCTTTATGGTGAGTCTCAGAAAAATGACAAGCACAAAGCATGGTTCTGGGCAGCTGGCAATTCTAATTCTAGTCCTGTTTGTCACTGATGCCTATTAGCTAAATCAGAAGAGGCAGGTAGGGTATGCTAGGGAATCTCAATATCCTTTGAAAACCTAGGCACCAAGTGAAATGCTAAACTTTGTCGGCAAAGCTGTTGTCACAGCAGGAGAATGTTATCAGAAGAGAGACACATTATTTTATTTATGATTAAAAACTGGTTCACAATTTAAATTTCTAATAGTGATAGATTAGTTAAATTAATTATGACTCTTCCATATAATGGGATATTTTATAGCTATTAAAAATGATGATGATAAAGGAAAATATGATATTAAGAGAAAAAGTATGTTACAAATTGATATATAATAAAATCAGATGTATACTTTTTTTCTAGAACAAAGCTTATTAAAACTGGTTTGTAAAGAGAATATATATGCATACATGCACACACAAACACATAGGAAAAAACTGGATGAATGTACTGTAAGTATTAAGAGTAGTTACCTCTGAGTGGTAGGATTATGAGGATTTTTCTTTTCTTTTTTTATTCTTTATTACCTAAGTGCTTCATAATTGGCATGTGTTATGTTATAATTAGAGTCCCTGGGTAGTGCAAAAGTTTAACATGCTCGGCTGCTAATCAAAATGTTGGAAGTTCAAGTCCACCCAGAGGTGCCTCAAAAGAAAGGCCTGGCAATATGCTTCTGAAAAATCAGCCTTACTGAGCATTTACCATGTTCCAAACGCTGTGCTATTCACTTTACACCCATTACTTCATTTAATTCTTGTGATAATTCTCAGATTAAAAGGAATAAGAGGATAAAATAGAACAAATTCCCTTCCTCAGTTTACTTCATTTATCTTTTGTAACCATGACCTTAGATTCTTAATCTTTTTTCCTATAGATATTTCTTTCGAACTACCTTGATATCAGAGGACTCATCCTTTATTTCCAAGATTTTTAGACCAAAGTTTATTAAAACTGATTTGAGAGGAGCACTGCTATTGTTCATTGTATTTAATCTGTAAAGAAGAATTTTTTTTTCAATCAAGAAGTTATTTAGCTCATATTTTTTGTAACGTGCTGATGTAGGATATCAAACACTTGGTGGTTTACTATATAAGCAAAAGAGGAGATCTCTGCCCTGATTTAGCAGAGTGGGAGGAACCAAGTACTAAGTAGATGACAGCAAAAGCAAGAGAGGGAAGCTGGCCAACTGAATCTCTGGCTGACCTATTGAAGCCTGTGGGGTAGCTCGTAAAACCCAAAGCAATGGAAGGACAGGAAGCACCAGGTAGCTCCTGCGATCCAAGAGGAGCCACAGTCCATTCAGGAAGCTACTGTCAAGATAAACAAGCTTCAGCCATTTCTGCCTTGTCTTTCTGCTTAAGATTTACATTTTCTAGAAAAAGTCTGGGTTAGCTTGGGTCACAAGGGCTCCCTCCCCCCTCTCTCTGCCACCCCCACGTTGTCTGGAAGTGGGCTAAGGTCCTGGAGTAACACCTGTACCAAGACTGCATGTTGTGGGAAGTGACAGTTTCCCGGGGAAAATCAGGTAGCAAAAAAAGAGCCCTGGTGGCGCAGTGGTTAAGTGCTCAGCTGCTATTGAAAGGTCAGCAGTTTCAACGCTCCCCCCCCCCCCCCCCCCCGCCTCCACTCTGCGGGAGAAAGGGAGAAAGATGTGGCAGTCTGCTGCCGTAAAGATTACAGCCTTGGGGCAGTTCTACTCTGTCCTACAGGATCTCTGTGAGTTGGAATAGACTTGATGGCAGTGGGTTTGGTTTTGGTTATTATCAAATGAGAGTATGCTGAGAAGGTGAAAACATCTGCTGTCCCCTAGCTGCATGGGAATATAATGGAAGTGTTGAGGAAAACGCTGAAGGTCCTGAAGCAGGAAAACAGTGACTGAGTGCTTAACTAAAGTAGGGTTAATCAAGAAAGGCTTTAAGGGACTTAAGAAGAATTGTTGAGTAGGAGAGAGATGTAGCTTGGAAAAAGCCTGTGTGGTACCTGGCATATAATAGGCATTCGGTAATATATATATATGTTTTTTTTTTTTAATTGATAGCACTTTTTAAAATTGTGCTTTAAGTGAAAGTTTACAATTCAAGTCAATTTCTCATACAAAAACTTACATACACATTGTTATGTGACCCTAGTTTCTCTCCCTACAATGTGACAGCACACTTTGTCTCTCGACCCTGTATTTCTCGTGTCCGCTCAACCAGCTCCTGTCCGCCTCTGCCTTCTGGCACTCAGTAATATTTATATAATAAAGGAATGAAAGAACAATGTAAGGTGACTTTTCCATTCAACAAACATTTATTGAACCCTAACTAGTTTCAATACATCCAGCAAGTTCACATGTAGGAAGAAGGGAAACTTGCCCAGGGGCAGAATGGTCCAGTGTATAGAACAAACAGAGGCAGCGAGGCCAAGTGTCTTCAATGGTGGAAAGCCTGAGAATCCATTATCACCAGAGATAAAGTGGTAGATGTCTTAAGTGATCCTCATGCAGTATTCCTCCAAAATATGAAACCAGCTCTGATTAGCTCACGTTTCTGAATTCCTGTGAGAAGAATCAGAAGATCCGAAAGGCTGAATCCAGTGTAGAAGGAAGAATCGCCTAGGGCCAGGGCCGGCTCTGGGCAAGGCTGTAATGCGGTAAAGAGTAGCTTTAGCATCAGGCCAGTTTCTCAATTCTCTGTCTTACTTTAGGGGTGTCACTTTCTCACCCTGTCAAAGAGCCAGTGATTTTTATGGCCTCTTCCTCTGTCCCAATAAAACACGAACTTGCGTGGGAGATGCAAATGGCAAATGACCTGCTGCCACCTTATGCCTCTATAGAGTCTTTTGTTCCAGGTGTTTTAATAGAGCATGAAGCTGTTTTGATCAAATAAGTTAAAATGGTTACTTTCTCCAAGGGTTGGTTTGGTTAATCTCTTCATGGTGGGACTTTAGGCATCAGAAAACCCTGGTAGCATAGTTGTGAAGAGCTATCTATGACTGCTAACCAAAGGATGACAGTTTGTATCTACCAGGCGCTCCATGGAAACTCTATGGGGCAATTCTACTCTGCCCTATAGGGTCACTATGAGTCTGAATCGACTCGAGGGCAATAGGTTTGGTTTGGCTTGGTTTTAGGCATCAGGCGTCTACAGAGGGAGGAACTCACATTATTTACCTATGAGGCAAGCTTCTACTTTTGTGAAACCTATGAGAGCCGGAACTTGAACTTGATGGGACTACCCTCTTTTTCTGGGTCTCACAAGTTTTCTGTTTTTGCCAAGTGCCATCTTACCACTATTCTACTGCTCATTTTAGTGGAAAATATTTGAATTTTCCTTCTCTGACAGGTTTCTGCCTTGCACAGTTCCTGACTTTTGCAGGTTTTACTGTAGCATGGGCTTTTCAGGAACCTGCAAGCAAGAACATGCCGAAGATGAGAAAAACCAGCCAGATCATGCAAGGAATTTATGACTATCTGAACATTTCCATCCAGTGTTGACAGGTGGTTAGAAACTATGTTGTCTTGGCATGAAGCATCCAAAACAAAGAGGCTATTGGCTTGGTGCCATGGAGAAGAAATCTGTTTTCTTTCGTGCTAGAATTCCCAAGGTGAAGGCGATTTAATTGGAATATTAAATGCACCATAATCAGGTCAGTGCTGACCTCAGTGACCTGCACGCATTGTGCATTTGAGACCTGCCAGGGTTATTGCCATCTCTAGGGAGTCCTGACAAACCCTTCTTTGGTGTGATTGGTGTTGTCATCTCATCAACTTTGGAATTAGGACTGGATTTATGGAAGACTCCACAAGGTCTTGGAAGCTATATAATTAAAATCCAATCTGATTATCTAAATATAAGCAAATAAATAAGGTAATTTCAGAGAGTTATTAATTACGAAGAAAATGAAACCAGGTAGTGATGTAGAGAGAGACCGATGAAGGAAAGAAGAGCGGGTTTCTTGATTTAAGTCAATCAGGAAAGATTTCTTAGGAGGTGACATTTCAGCTGAGACCTGAATAATGACTGGTAGCGAGTCATGCATCAGTTTGGGAGAAAAGCATTCCAGGCAAAGGGAGCACCAGTGTGAAGACCCTAAGCTTGGAGTGGTTGGAGGACAGCGATGTCAAGGTGATTAGAGTGTAGTGAGTGAGGGGAAAGGTGTTGGGAGATAACGACAGAGTCTGGATTTTTACTTGCAGCATGATGGGAAACCAGTGGATTTTTTTTAAGCAGGAGAACAGGAAAGACTTCTAGCCGGGTAGGAATGGGGGTGAGGAAGAGAGAGGAAACAAGGACGATGCCTAGGTGAACAACTGAACAATTGCTGGATGGTGATACAGTGTACTCAGGGAAGACTGGGCAGAATGTGTGTGTGTGTGTGTGTGTAAAATCAAGAATTCATTTGGGACATTTTAAGTTTGAGGTGCCTTTTAGACAACCAAGTGGCAATGATGAAGAAGCAGTTGGATTTTTAAATCTGGAACCCAAAGAAGGCAGTCAGGGCTTCATATGTCGGTTTGGGAATCATCAGCATATGGATGGTGTTTAAAGCCCCAGACTAGATGAGATCACCAAGAAGCGAGTATAGATAGAGAAAAAGGCCACGGGATAACATTTAGGGACCCAGGTGAGAGAAACTAACAAAGTGATGTAAGAGGAAAACCAGGAGAGTATAGTGTTAAGCTAGGAGATAAAGAGTTTCAGGGAGGGCATGCTCAAATGTTTTTTTTTTTATGCACTTAGAAAAAATTTTTTTATTGTGCTTTAAATGAAAGTTTACAAATCAAGTCAGTCTCTCACACAAAAATTTATATACACCTTGCTATATGCTCCTAATTGCTCCTTTTTTTTAATGAGACAGCTCGCTCCTTCCCTCCACTCTCTTTTTTGTGTCCATTCTGCCAGCTTCTAATCCCCTCTTCCCTCTCATCTTCCTTCCAGATAAGACATGACAACATAGTCTCAAGTGTCTACTTGATCCCAGAAGCTCATTCTTTACCAGCATCTTTTTCTATCCCATTGGTCAGTCCAATCCTTGTCTGAAGAGTTGCCTTTGGGAATGGTTCCTGTCCTGGGATAACAGAAGGTCTGGGGGCCATGACCACCAGGGTCCTTCTAGTCTCAGTCAGACCATTAAGTCCGGTTTTTTACGAGAATTTGGGGTCTGCATCCCACTGTTCTCCTGCTCCTTCAGGGGTTCTCTGTTGTGTTCCCTGTCAGGGCAGTCATCGGTTGTAGCCAGGCACCATCTAGTTCTTCTGTTCTCAGGCTGATGTAGTCTCTGGTTTATGTGGCCCTTTCTGTCTCTCGGGTTCGTAATTACCTTGTGTCATTGGTATTCTTCATTCTCCTTTGCTCCAGGTGGGCTGAGACCAATTGATGCATCTTAGATGGCTGCTTGCCAGCGTTTAAGACCCCAGATGCTGCTTTCCAAATTGGGATGAAGAATGTTTTCTTAATAGATTTTATTATGCCAATTGACTTAGATGTCCCCTGAAACCATGGTCCCCAAGCCCCCGCCGCTGCTACACTGGCCTTCGAAGCATTCAGTTTATTCAGGAAACTTCTTTGCTTTTGGTTTAGTCCAGTTGTGCTGACCTTGCCTGTATTGTGAGTTGTCTTTCCCTTCACCTAAAGTAGTTCTTATCTACTACCTAATTAGTGAATACCCGCTCCCTCTCTTTCTCCCTCCCACCTCTCGTAACCATCAAAGAATATTTTCTTCTCTGTTTAAACTCTTTCTCGAGTTCTTGTAATTGTGGTCATATACAATATTTGTCCTTTTGCAACTGACTAATTTCGCTCAATGTAATACCTTCCAGATTCCTCCACATTATGCAATGTTTCACAGATTGCTCACTGTTCTTTATCGATGTGTAGTATTCCATTGTGTGAATATACCATAATTTATTTATCCATTCATCTATTGATGGGCACCTTGGTTGCTTCCATCTTTTTGCTATTGTAAACAGTGCTGCAATGAACATGGGTGTGCATATATCTGTTCGTGTAAAGGCTCTTATTTCTCTAGGATATATTCCAAGGAGTGGGATTGCTGGATCATATGGTAGTTCTATTTCTAGCTTTTTAAGGAAGCACCAAATGGATTTCCAAAGTGGTTGTACCATTTGACATTCCCACCAGCAGTGTATAAGTGTTCCAGTCTCTCCACAACCTCTCCAACATTTTTTATTTTGTGTTTTTTGGATTAATGCCAGCCTTGTTGGAGTGAGATGGAATCTCATTGTAGTTTTGGTTTGCATTTCTCTAATGGCTAATGATCCTGAGCATTGCTTCATGTATCTGTTAGCTACCTGAATGTCTTCTGTAGTGAAGTGTCTGTTCATATCTTTTGCCCATTTTTTAATTGGGTTATTTATCTTTTTGTAGTTGAGTTTTTGCAGTATCATGTAGATTTTAGAAATCAGGTGCTGATCGGAAATGTCATAGCTAAAAACTTTTTCCCAGTCTGTAAGTAATCTTTTCACTCTTTTGGTGAAGTCTTTGGATGAACATAGGTGTTTGGTTTTTAGGGGCTCCCAGTTATCTAGTTTTTCTTCTGCATTGTTAGTAATGTTTTGTATAATGTTAATGCCATGTATTAGGGCTCCTAACATTGTCCCTGTTTTTTTTTCATGATCTTTATCATTTTAGATTTTATATTTAGGCCTTTGATCCATTTTGAGTTAGTTACTGTATATGGTGTGAGGTATGGGCCTTGTTTCATTTTTTTTTTGCAGGTGGATATCCAGTTATGCCAGCACCATTTGTTAAAAAGACTGTCTTTTCCCCGATTAACTGACACTGCGCCTTTGTCAAATATCAGCTGCTTATATGTGGATGGATTTATGTCTGGATTCTCAATTCTGTTCCATTGGTCTATGTATCTGTTGTTGTACCAGTACCAGGCTGTTCTGACTACTGTGGTGGTATAATAGGTTCTAAAATCAGGTAGAGTGAGGCCTCCCACTTTGTTCTTCTTTTTCAGTAATGTTTTACTTATCCGGGGCCTCTTTCCCTTCCATATGAAGTTGGTGATTTGTTTCTCCATCTCATTACAAAATGTCATTGGAATTTGGATTGGAATTGCATTAAATGTATAGATCACTTTTGGTAGAATAGACATTTTTACAATGTTAAGTCTTCCTATCCATGAGCAAGGTATGTTTTTCCACTTATGTGGGTTTCTTTTGGTTCTTGCAGAAGCGTTTTGTAGTTTTCTCTGTATAAGTCTTTTACATCTCTGGTAAGATTTATTCCTACGTATTTTATCTTCTTGGGAGCTCCTGTAAATGGTATTGATTTGGTGATTTCCTCTTCGATGTTCTTTTTGTTGGTGTAGAGGAATCCAACCGATTTTTGTATGTTTATCTTGTATTCTGATACTCTGCTGAACTCTTCTGTTAGAGTAGTTTTCTTGAGGATTCCTTAGGTTTTTCTGTGTGTAAGATCATGTCATCTGCAAATAGAGATACTTTTACTTCTTCCTTGCCAATCTGGATGCCCTTTATTTCTTTATCTAGCCCAATTGCTCTGGCTAGAACTTCCAGCACAATGTTGAATAAGAGTGGTGATAAAGGGCATTTTGTCTGGCTCTGTTTTAAATGTTTCTGAATTGCTTGATAACTGACCACAGAATTTAGGAAAAAGAAGGATGTGGGTGACCTTGCCAAGTAGTTTCAGTGCAGTGGGGAAGAAAGCCCAGCCAATGGGGCTAAAGAGAGAGTGGAAGGTGAAGGGCTCATATTGAAAATTCTTTTGAGAGGATTTACTTTGCCAGGAGCAGAGAAATGGGTTACTAACTGCTGTGGGGGTGGGGTGTGCTGGGGTGGGGGTGCAGAGGTGGGATGTAGAGGCAGGAAAGAGTTTGTATTTGATAATTTGTTTTGTTTTTTACTTTAAGTTGGGAGATACTAATGCACAGTTTGTTGAAGGAAATGATTCAGTAGAGAGGGATAAATGCATGATGCCGAAGAGGGAGGGATATAATTGTGGGAGGTGACTCTTGAGAAGGTGAGTAAGAATGGGATCCAGAGCACCTGGGAGAGCTTGCCCTTAAGTAGCAGGAACACATACTCTTGTGTTAAGAGGTGAAGCAGAATATCTGGAACAGAAGCAGATAGGTAGATTTCAGGGTTGGAACCTGAAATAGATGAAGTTTGAGGTGAGCAAAGAGGGAGTTTATGGCAGGAGTGATCATAGAGGACTGTTTGAAGGCTTGAAGAGAGAGACATTATGGAATCATCCTCTTAGAGAGTAGTTTAGTTCCCTAGAGCTACTGTAACAAATTACCCCAAGCTTTGTGGGTTAAAACAACAGAAATGTATTCTCTCAAAATTTTGGAGGTCAGAGGTCCAAAATCAAGGTGTCTGCAGAGCTGTGCTAACTTGGAAGGCTCTAGGACAGAATCCATTCTGTGCCTCTCTCCTAGCTTCTGTGGCTGCCAACAATGTTCCTTGCCTTGTAGACTTATTACTCCAATCCCTGCCTCTGTCTCTCCCCATTGCCTTCTTCTCTGTGTGTCTTTTTTTCCTGTCTCATCTCCATATGGACACTTGTCATTGAATTTAGGGTCCATCCTAGTCCAGGATGATCTTATCTGGATCTTCTTAATTAACCATCTGCCAAGATCCTTTATGGAATAAGGTTACATTCACAGATTCTCAGTGAACATATTTTTTTTTTTGTGGGTGGCACTTTTCAACCCATTACAGAGAGTATAAGAGCAAATGTTCTAGGGAAATACAATGGGATAGCTAGTTGGTGCTGTGTCCGTTTGAGATATGTGGTCATAAATTTTAAGTGATGTCAGTCATTATATTTGTAGGATTTTCTGAGCAATATTCAGCTACTTATATACAGGCTTGGAGTGGGTGAAGAATTGGATTTAACTAAAGTTGGGGTTTTCCCAGTGAGTTACACAGAAAGGGAATTATAAGTTGTTGCAAGAGAGTTCTTAGTGTGTTGGGCCTTGGTATCTAAGCTGGTTAAGGAGGAAATAAGGGGTGGGAGTGGAGTGAGGAGCTTGAAAAAGTGGGAATTAGGTCAATGAATGGAGGATCCCAGTGGGTGTGAAGAGTTATTAGAATAGGGGTATAAGTGTTAGTTAGTGGAAGGAAAAGCTGGTCGGAGAATATGATACTTGAAATTAAAATTTCAAAAGGTGATGCAATTGTTGTTGGTGCCAAGATCTAGGAAAGGATCATCAGAGATGGTAGCTGAGATGAAGTGGAGAAAAGATTTTTGAAGGTGAGGAGTTTAAGAACCTGAGAGGCTGGGGTAATTTCAGGTGGATGTTAAAATAACCAGCAATGATGACAAGAATGGTGTTGGAGAGAAGTAAGAGGGAGCCAGATGCTGAAGTGTTCAGTGAAAAATGGATAGTGTCCAAAAGGCTGGTAGATACCACTACAGGGAGTTGATCCAGTTGTTTGGCATATTCTTGAAATGAGTTAAAGCTTTTGAAGAAGGGAAGAAGAAAAGTGGCCTGGATATAGCAATAAAGAGCAAGGAGAACACTTATCCCATCTGCATCCCTGAGGAACATGTGGGCGTAAAAAAAATCTCTATTTTTTTTTTTTTTATTAACTTTTATTGAGCTTCAAGTGAACGTTTACAAATCAAGTCAGAGTGTCACATATACGTTTATATACACCTTACTCCATACTCCCACTTGCTCTCCCCCTAATGAGTCAGCCCTTCCAATCTCTCCTTTCGTGACAATTTTGCCAGCTTCCAACTCTCTCTATCCTCCCATCCCCCCTCCAGACAGTCAACACAGTCTCAAGTGTCCACCTGATATAAATAGCTCACTCTTCATCAGCATCTCTCTCCTACCCACTGTCCAGTCCCTTTCATGTCTGATGAGTTGTCTTCGGGAATGGTTCCTGTCCTGTGCCAACAGAAGGTTTGGGGACCATGACTGCCGGGATTCCTCTAATCTCAGTTAGACCATTAAGTATGGTCTTTTTGTGAGAATTTGGGGTCTGCATCCCACTGATCTCCTGCCCCCTCATGGGTTCTCTGTTGTGCTCCCTGTCAGGGCAGTCATCGGTTGTGGCCGGGCACCAACTAGTTCTTCTGGTCTCAGGATGATGTAGGTCTCTGGTTCATGTGGCCCTTTCTGTCTCTTGGGCTCTTAGTTATCGTGTGACCTTGGTGTTCTTCATTCTCCTTTGATCCAGGTTGGTTGAGACCAATTGATGCATCTTAGATGGCCACTTGTTAGCATTTAAGACCCCAGACGCCACATTTCAAAGTGGGATGCAGAATGTTTTCATAATAGAATTATTTTGCCAATTGACTTAGAAGTCCCCTTAAACCATGGTCCCCAAACCCCCGCCCTTGCTCTGCTGACCTTTGAAGCATTCCGTTTATCCCGGAAACTTCTTTGCTTTTGGTCCAGTCCAGTTGAGCTGACCTTCCATGTATTGAGTATTGTCCTTCCCTTCACCTAAAGCAGTTCCTATCTACTAATTAATCAGTAAAAAACCCTCTCCCACCCTCCCTCCCTCCTCCCCCATAACCACGAAAGTATGTGTTCTTCTCAGTTTATACTATTTCTCAAGATCTTATAATAGTGGTCTTATACAGTATTTGTCCTTTTGCCTCTGACTAATTTCACTCAGCATAATGCCTTCCAGGTTCCTCCATGTTATGAAATGTTTCACAGATTCGTCACTGTTCTTTATCGATGTGTAGTATTCCATTGTGTGAATATACCACAATTTATTTAACCATTCATCTGTTGATGGACACCTTGGTTGCTTCCAGCTTTTTGCTATTGTAAACAGAGCTGCAATAAACATGGGTGTGCATGTATCTGTTCGTGTGAAGGCTCTTATTTCTCTAGGGTATATTCCGAGGAGTGGGATTTTTGGATTGTATGGTAGTTCTATTTCTAACTGTTTAAGGTAACGCCAGATAGATTTCCAAAGTGGTTGTACCATTTTACATTCCCACCAGCAGTGTATAAGAGTTCCAATCTCTCTGCAGCCTCTCCAACATTTATTATTTTGTGTTTTTTTGGATTAATGCTAGCCTTGTTGGAGTGAGATGGAATCTCATCGCAGTTTTAATTTGCATTTCTCTAATGGCTAATGATCAAGAGCATTTTCTCATGTATCTGTTAGCTGCCTGAATATCTTCTTTAGTGAAGTGCATGTTCATATCCTTTGCCCACTTCTTGATTGGGTTAACAATCTCTATTTGAGATGCCTCTTGATTTAACCATTTCCTGTAATTAGACATTTAAGCTCCTTCCAGATTTTTATTTGTTATAAGTGGTACTGTAATACACTCCCCGCCCCGTGCCACCCCCCCTCCTTAAATATTTTCTTTGGGTAAATTCTTCAAGAAATAGAATTGTTGGCTCATAGTGTTTTTAAAAATTTTAGGTTTTGGTAGTTATTGCCAAATTATCTGTTTGTTGTTGTTAGGTGCCGTTGTGTCAGTTCCAACTCATAGCAACCCTATGTACAACAGAACAAAACACTGCCTAGTCCCGTGCCATCCTCACAATCATTGTTATCCTTAAGCCTATTGCTGCAGCCACTGTGTCAATACATCTTGTCGAGGGTCTTCTTCTTTTTCACTGACCCTCTGCTTTATCAAGTGTGAGGATTACCTGCTAAGAATTAAAAAAAAAAAAATCAATCTGCTGACCCTCGCTAACACTGTTGCCTGATATAAATTTCTATTTACTATATGTATCCTTGGAAACTCTATGGGGCAGTTCTACTCTGTCCTATAGGGTTGCGATGAGTCAGAATCGACTTGACAGCAGTGGGTTTTTTATGTACCTGTAAGTCAAGGATCCTTAACCTGGGATAAGCTTCAGGGAGAAATTAAATCCTCCAAAACTGGGTGGAAAATATATATTTGTATGCACACACATATAAGGAAAGTCTCCATAGCTTTCATCAGTTTCTCAGTGAGGTCCATAACCTGGGAGAAGTTATGAACCACTGCTGTATTCACAGGCTATTCTCACTGGCCCCCTCCCGGAGGAGCTGGAGCTGGATCAGCCAACCATGGGGGAGGGTGCTCTCTGAATTGGGTAGGAGATTCTTGTCTGGGTCAAGTTTCCACAAAGAGTGTAGAAACTTTTGAATTCTACTCAGAAGAGATGGGATGGGAAAGGGAGAGTTGCAATATGATTAAAAGCAGTGATGAAAAAATTACTGCTTCATGTTTATATTCCAAGTTGTGAATGACAGTATCAGTAAACACTTATATCAACAATACTTCAAAAAGGGGGTGAATCCTTAAAAGCCTGCTCTCAGTTTTACTAGTAGGTGTAGAAAACTAGGTTAACTTCTCCCTGAGTAGTTGACCTGACCAGGAAAAGGTGATTATTTCCTTAGTGCTGGACTTCCTCCTACCCCCAGGGGCTGTTGCTGAAAACCCAGTGCCAGAGGCACTTGAAGAGATACTTCTAGGGGTCAAGCTGGTGCCCAGTTTGATAGGCAGAGCTCTTTGGCAATGGGTCAACATTTATTTATTGGTCATCTTATGCCTATGCTGCTTTCAAAAAGATTCTGGGAATAATTTACATTCTGGGCTACCTTAAAAACTGATCTAAAACGTTAATATGAGGGAAAAGGGGAGAGTAATAGGCCCGCTGTGGGGAGAGGGTAATAACAAAATTAAGGTATCAGTGTGTCAGCAGAGAGATTTATTATCTCTTCTTCAACTCTACTGCTCCTTCCAAACACCCGTCTGTCTTCTTTTCCTACCATCACCAAACTGTGAAATACCCATTCTCTTCATTCCTCGCTTCCCATTCACTTCTCAATCCAATTTCATTTGACTTCTGCTCCTACTTACTCTTCAGAAATTGCTCCTAATTGCTAGATTCCATAATTAAGAGCATTCAGCCCTAGTCCTCCTGGAGTTCACTCTGGGATTCATGACCATCACTCACTGTTTACTCATGGAAAATCTCTCCTATTCCCTTCCGTGGCATCTTCTCTTCTGGATCTCTTCCATCCTCTCTGTTTCCTCTTGGTCTCTTTTAGTAATTGACCCTCCTCTTTGTCTGCCATGGAGTCTCGTTTCTGAAACTCCTATTTGAGCATCAGACGCTTACACTAATGGTCTCGTTTATTCCCACGGATCAGCATATCTTAAACGATATTGCTAACATTCAGACCTATATTTACGACTGCTTACTGTGCTTTCGTATGTGCCTGGTTGTTCTTTTCTTATTCAAAATAGAACTCATTTTCCTTCCTTCCATGATGCCAATCTTCACTGTCCCTTATATTCCCTTCACTCTCCAACAAACCTCACAAACTAGATACTGGGATGTCCCGTTGATGATTCCTCCTACACTCTCTATAGCTAATTGTTTACCATGTTCTGTTGCTTCAACCTCAAATGTCTCTTGGCTGCTATCTCCCTTTTGTTTGGACACTTATCTTTTGCAAGAGCTTCCTAACTTCTCTCCTGTGTTGACCACCTGCTGTGGCTTATACAAATGCCATTGCTTAAAAATTTTGTTGAATCTCCATTACTCGACCTTAGTGTAATGATCCCAATGTAACAGCCTTCTCTCTGGGGACTCCCCCATACTCAAAATCTGTGAGAGGTAGTTTGGTATAGTGGTTAAGAATATGCTCCAGAGCCAGAGTTCTAATCTTGATTCTACCCCTTACTAGTTGTGTGATCTTGGGCAAGTTACTTAACCTCCCTGTGCCTCAGTTCTGTATCTATAAAATTGGGATAATACTGTTGTTGTTAGGTGCCATCGAGTTGGTTCTGACTCATGGTGACCCCATGTAAAATAGAATGAAACACTGCCCGGTCCTTCGCCATCCTCATAATTGTTATGCTTGAGCCCATTGTTGTAGCCACTGTGTCAATCCATCTTGTTGAGGGTCTTCCTCTTTTTCACTGATTCACCACTTTACCAAGCGTGATAATACTGGTCCCTATCTAATAGGGTTATTGGGAAGGTTAAGTGATTGAATATGCGTGAGTTTAGAATAGTAACTGTATTACTGTGCATTTGTTATTATTACTACTAATGTTGTTATCACTGTCTGTATACTGAGCTTTTCATGGTTTCTTGAATATAGCATGCCCTTTCTTAGCACTGGATCTTTTACTGTGCCTTCTGCCTGGAGTGGTTTTTTTTTTTTTTTTAACTTTTTCATCTAACAAAGTTCCCTGGGCAAAATTAGAAGCTAAGTTCTCCATGTTTCTTTAGTACCTTGTCTACATTGCAATAGCACTCTTCCCATCAAAGTTTAATTCATGTGTTTACATAAATTTTTTGCCGACTTACATAAAAATTGGCAAAATCTGACTCCCACAGAAGAAAGCGAATGCCTCCAGGTGAGGACTGGACTTTGTCTTATTCATATTTGCATGCTTACTGTCTGGTATGTAGTATTTACTGAAAACACACATGTTAAATATGTGTTAAATGAATGAGATTCTTGACCAAAACTTCTCGTGGAAAAACAGAGGCCTTTACTGCATTATACCAAGTATCCCAGTTTGTGCTTCCTTCTTTTACAGATATTTTAATATGAGAATCAGTTCTGGGGAGGAAGTCACAGCTCCTCATCAATGTTTTTCTTTTTTATTATTGTACTTTAGATGAAGGTTTTCAGAACAAACTAGCTTCTCATTAAACAATTAGTACCAGTATTGTTTTGTGGCATTGGTTACCAACCCAACATGCCAACATTCTCCCTTCTTGACCTTGGGTTACCAATGACCAGCTTTCCTGTCCCTTCCTGCCTTCTAGTCATTAATCCTGGGCTGATGTGCTCCTTTAGTTTTGCTTTGTTTTATGGGCCTGTCTAATCTTTGGCTGAAAGGTGAACCTCAGGAGTGACTTCATTACTGAGCTTAAAGGCTGTCTGCCAGGCATGCTCTCAGGGTTTCTCCAGTCTCTGTCAGGTCAGTAAGTCTGGTCTTTTTTTGTGAGTTAGAATATTGTTCCTCATCAATGTTTTCATGTAGATTACTCTCAGATATGTTACCCGTAATAGTGATCATCTGGTATTGAACCTCGTTGTCGTGTGCTGTCAAGTCAATTCTGACTCATAGCGACCCTGTGTGACAGAGTAGCACTGCCCCGTAGGATTTCTTAGATTATAAATCTTCACAGGATAAGATATCTAGGTCTTTTCTCCCATGGAGCAGCTAGTGGGTTTGAACCACTGACCTTTTGGTTTGCAGCTGAATGGTTAATCACTGTGCCACCAGGGCTCCTTCATGGTAACTTTAAAAACCAAAACCAAACCTACTGCCATTGAGTCAATTTCGACTCATAGTGACTCTATAGGACAGAGCAGAACTATCCCATAGGGTTTCCAAGGCTGTAAATCTTTTACAGAAGTAGACTGCCACATCTTTCTCCTGCAGAGTCAACGGTGGTTTCGAACTGCTAACATATGGTTAGCAGCCAAGTGCTTTAACCACTGCACCACCAGGGCTCCATCTTGGTAACTTTACCCCTTGCCATTGAGTTGATTCCGACTCATGGTGGCCCTATAGGATAGAGCAGAACTGGACCATAGGGTTTCCAAGGAGTGGCTGGTGGATTCGAACTGCTGACCTTTTGACTAATAGCCGAGTGCTTAACTGCTTTGCCACCAGGGCTCCTTGGTAATTTTAGCCCCCCTTAAAAGGAACTCTTTATTGCTAGGCGGGTAATGGAGGTGGTGTGGTGCTCAGTGCAAAACACGGCAGAGATGCCAACTGGAGAGGGAGAGAATCTGAAACCAATGTCCACAGGTCAGAGGTTCAGGTGGAAACTAAAACTGGGTCATGAGCTGAGAATCAGGATCAATACTTGGAAGTTACTAGAAGAGTTTAGAAGTCAAGCGGAGGGTTAGAAGCCGTAGTCCTGAGCAAAGTAGAGATCCGGGAAGCAGGAAATATAGTCAATGTAATGGACCTGAGGTTGTGGGAACCATGTTGGGGATGGTCTGATTATAGCATCTTCCTCATCTGAGGCTGCATTTAACAGGTCACCCACATCAGCTCTGGGAATTGGGGTTACATGGCACCCTCCCGATTCCAGCCTGCATATGTGGTGATGGGTGGCAGGCTGGTTAGAGTCAAACTGCCCTGTGTTCAGATCTTACTTCTACTGAGTACTAAAGATGCCGCCTTGGCAAATGAATGGGCCTCTTGGGATTGCTTTCTTATCTATAAAAAGAAAAACAAACAAACAAGCAAACTCATTGCCTTCGAGTTGATTCCAACTGGTAGTAAACCTATATGTTATAGAGTAGAACTGCTCCATAGGGTTTCCTTGGCTGTAATCTTTATGGAAGCAAATCACTAGGCCTTTTTTCTATGGCACAACTGGGTGGGTTCGAATAGACAACCTTTAGGTTAATAGTCAAGTGCGAAGTGTTTGCACTTAGGGACCTTTTCCTCCATCTATAAAACGGGGATAATACCTACATAATAAAAAAAACCCTGGTGGCGTAGTGGTTAAGTGCTACAGCTGCTAACCAAAAGGTCAGCAGTTTGAGCCCACCAGGTGCTCCTCAGAAGCTCTATGGGGCAGTTCTACTCTGTCCTATAGGTCACTGTAAGTCAGAACCAACTAGATGGCAATGGGTTTTTGGGGTTTAATAAGAGAGAAATAAGAATTAAATAAGATGGCACTGGGTTTTTTATATACGTAAAATAAGAGAAACCCTGGTGGCATACTTGTTAAGTGCTACGGCTGCTAACCAAAAGGTTGGCAGTTCTAATCTACCAGGTACCCTTGGAAACTCTATGGGGCAGTTCTACTCTGTCCTATAGGGTCACTATGAGTTGGATTTGACTCGATGGCAACTTTTTTTTTTTTTCTTAAATGTATGTGAGTTACTTTGTATAGTACCTGACACATAGTTATTGCACAATAAAGTTTTATTAGTAGTATTCTATAGCTAAATAAAAATGTTTAGTCTTATAAAAAAGCCCTGAAGCAGCCCATGATGAATAAGAAAACCACTACCATTTAATGAATGCTTGGCTTTATGTTAGACATTGCACTGACTCTCAGCTATATCAATTCTTATTTCATACAGCAAAGTGAGGAGGTAGATAATGTTACCACCATTTTACAAATGACAAAACAGAAATTCAGAGAGGTTATGAACTGCATCCAAGGCCACACAGTGGGTATGTATCAGAGCTTGGATTTGAACAGAAGGCTGTCTAAATGCCTGTGTTCCTACCTCCCGTACACACTGTCTTCTAGTATAGGTTGCAAGGAAACATCTGTAGAGGCAGTTGTGGAACTTATGGTTCCTGTTAAAATAACAAGTGATTTTTTTTTTTTTTTTTACAGTTTGCATGTAATTCCTTTCTGTAGATAAAATGCTTCTGGAGTGTGAGCAGTTGGTTCTTTAGTGCCATCTGTTACTTTTTGGCAACATCTAAGTCCAGCACCATACAATGAGGTGCTAGTGGTAAAAGGCAATGGCTTATGTTCATAGTGCAGGCAGCTACAGAAAATGAAAAGGCAAGGCCACTAAGGGGAATGCAAAAGTATAAGAACCCCAACACTGGTCTGTAGTGCTTCTTGGTACATATCCAGGATCTATCTTTAAAGGGCATTTAGGCAGCTGAGTTTGCTCAGAAGTGTAGGAGGAAATACTGACTCAATCTCATCCCATTTGGTAAGCAGACTCAGGACAAAAGTCTTATAAGATGGCACTCTAGTATGATACCCTGGTATAGCAACATAAGAAACAAATGTTACCTAGCAATAGGTAATAATGTATTCTAAGGAGAGCATCATATGACTTGATAATTGGAATTAGTGTCTTTCCCATAGGGTTGAAGCTATCAGTGTCTTCAAACACTAGGAGCTGAGAAACATACTTCCTTCCTAGGAATCTCTGTGGTGTGCTGGCTAGGGCATAGGCCTTCATTCAGGAAATGTGGGTTCCAATCCAGGTTCTTCCATTTCTTATCTATTTTACATTTTAAATTTCTGTTTTCTCCATCTATAAAATGGGGATAATAACACCTACTTCTTAGGGCTGTGAGAATTAAATGATGAAATGTCATAATAAATTGTAGTTACTATTGATTTTTATTGTGATGTTTATAAGCATGAAAGAAGCTACATTGCTCGTTTCACTTATTTTGAAACAAGAGTGCGTATCAACTACATACAAATATTCATAAATTTCTTTTCCAAAGAAAGACTCCTCTCCCCAGGGAGTTATTACAACTTTTACATGTTCACATTAATTCCAGAGTCTTTATAATCATAAAATCCATTTATAGCCCTTAGTTGCCAAGCAACAAAGGACAAAGTACTGAGTATTTCCTTTCATTGCAAAAGGTTCAACTTTTCCATGTTGGTCTTGAAATCAACATTTTTTAGAAAAGACAGAACAGTGAAACTTAATACCATATTTCCCATATTTCCAAGGTTTAGTTGGCATTCCTTGTTTGGGGATTAGATCAAAGCTGAAAGGAATACATTGCCATTATTGTTCTGTTCTCGGATAGTCTAAAGCACTTTGTACTAATTACACAGTAAATCTGTAAGAAGTTCTAAAGTTGGGAGACTGTTGATTCATTTGAAGGAGAGAACTTTTTCATTTCATCTATGTTCTGTTACTCTCCCTCTGTAAAAGTACCAGGTTTTTTTTTTTTTTTTTTTTCAGTCAGTTGTCTTGGGGGAAGTCTGGGGTGGCGTCAAATGGAAACTGAAAAATATTATTTGCTGACCTCTGTAACCACTGACCTCAAATTGGTCATTCAGCCATGCATTGGCAGGGTTTGGGGAAGCTGGCTTCTAGGCTCATAACTAAAACTAATTCTCTACTTCTTTAAAAGATCTCAAAGCTTTTAATTACTTCTGTTGTTTTTGTTTTTGCATAACCGGTAAGTAAAAGTTTAGAAGTCCAAATAGAATTTAAAGAAGATATTACTATTTCATTTCTTTTATAAAGAACTCCAATACAACTTATACCTTAAAAACTCATAAACACGTGTATGGAAAACTATTTTTATTTGCATAGGTATTTCTATATTCATGCATATGAAGCAATGCAGGAGCAGATTAGAGTATCTTGCTTGAAATTTTATTCTCCTCCTCCCCTGACTTGCATTCTATATGTTATATATGATATCACTTTTAATCTGCAAGCAACCTTTAAAAGTGTTAAAACCTATCTCCTGTTTCCAGATGAGGAAACAGGTTGAAATTTAAGTAGAAATTTAAATTTAAGTAGAGATGGAATTTAAACTCAGGTCTACCTGACTTGCAATTTCCAAATCTACCCTGATTTTCTTTCCTCAGGTCACATGAGGCTCCCTCCTTCTGGAACACACTCCCTTCCCTCTTCATCTGTTCACCTGTTCACCTTTTAGGGCCCAGCTTTCATGCTATCCCCTCAGGGGCTCCCTGTGTATTTCCACAGTACTTTGTACTTCTCTATTCAAAGAACCGCATCAACTGCCTTTTTCTGTATCTGTCTTCTACGAATAACCAGGTGGAAAGAACAATGTCTCATTCATTCCTGTAGCTCAGTTCCTAGGAACTGGCACATAGTCGCCACTCAAACATACTTGTTGAGTCGATAAATAAATAACTCCAAGCCTTTCCAGGACTTCAAGGCTTCGGGATTTCCTTTCTTTATTTCTTACAACTAAGAGGTCATGAGTCTTTGTCTTGCAACTGGCTGAATACAGCCCTCAGACAGTGCTCTGCTGGCCACTTCCCCCCCATATGTGCCTCGCTTGGCAGGATGTTGTGGAGGCAGGACCAGCACTCTTCCTGTCCACAGGTTGGGCATCTTTCTTGTCACATTTTCCTGAGTTTGTGCCATGCAGGGTCAGTCCACGGGGTGCTGAGTTAATATACAACACTGTAGACTCCAGGTGAGCCAAACCCATATGTAAAGTCTGTGGATGGGTAGACCTCTTTAGCTGTCCTTTATTTGGGATGGTCTTTCTCCTCCTTTTGTTTTTTCTCTTCCTTTTTCCTTTGCCTTTCACAAAATTAGACTTTCTAATAAACCAAAAGCATAACAGTTTTTCAAAACCTTGGACAGAAAATCGATGAGATTACTTGGTGTGTTCCTATACCATTTTAAAACATTTTCTCAGCTTCTGTTTCTCAAATTTATCTCCTATGGTCAAAGTTAATATTGATTAACATGCAGTCGCTTGTGTTTTATTTATCTTCTGACATGTTTTTTCTTTTTTCCTGTAAATATTAACATTAGTATGTGCTTTTGAAGAGAAAATACACAAAGTAGGAAAGTTTAATCCTCAAATTGTAGAGATGGGAGAAGGCTTAGCTATAAGGTTCCAAAACTCCTGGAAAAATGGATCCCCAAACTCCGAGATGCCGTAGGATCTTGCTTAATTTATATTTTAAATTATTGTTTTGAAAGGAGAAGTGTGAGCTTGATAATCTATTTGTTGTTATTATTAGTTGCTTTTGAATAGCCTCCAACTCATGGCAACCCCACGTGCAACAGAATGAAACACTGTCCATTCCTACATCATCTTTGTGATTGTTGGCGTGCCGAATCCATTGCTGCAGCCACTGTATATTTTGAGTGCCTTTCAATCTACAGGCTCATCTACCAGCACTGTATCAGAAAATATTCTATTGTAATGTATAGGATTTTCACTGGCTAATTTTCAGAAGTAGATCACCAAGCCCGTCCTTATAGTCTGTTTTAGTCTAGAAGCTCCACCGAATACTGTTCATCATGGATGATTCTGCTGGTATTTGAAATGCCAGTGGCATAACCTCCAGCATTAATGGAACATGGCAGCCATCACAGTATAACAAACTAACAGATGAGTGGTAGAATCTATTATTGAAGACCTTGTAATACTCTTATCAAAATAGAGGTTACATAGTGCAATGAACTGACAATTTCGCTCTCTTATTTTGAAGCCTATGCTTATTTTTAGGTAATTCACAGAGAAGCTTTGCAAATGCCACCATCATTTATTATTTACCCAGAGTGGAACTTGAGTTTGTGAGAAAGCAACACAGGACACATTTATATGGAATTTTGATAATGCTAATGCTGAAGAATCTTAGATTCACAACATTTTTAAAGCTATATCTGGAAGATACCATTAGCTGTCTGCTCAACATTGGTACACCACCTTCTTTCCCGTGAACTGTATCTGTTCAAATAGAGGAGGAGAGTCCTTGAGCCCAAAGAGAGTAGGCTCTGACCCCAGCCCCCTCAAATGGATTGTAATTGATTTAAACCAGTCTTGAGCTAAACCAGAAGAAGTTTCTTCTTTTCCAAGAATCCTTCTCCAGGCCTTCCAGTAATTGGATGGAGCCTAGTCATATAATCAAGGCTAATTTTCTTTACTTAAAGCCAACTGATTATAGATGTTAACCACATCTACAAAATAACCTTCACAGGAACACCTAAATTAACGTTATAGCCCAGCTGAGTCAACACAAAAACTAACCATCCCAGGAGTGTTATTGTCTTTGTTAATTTTGAGTGAATTATTCTCTATTATTTTGTAAGAGCAAGGTTGTTCAGAAACACATGTATTGTAGTAGAAAACATTTGAACCCCCTGAAATAACAACTGCGTGGCTTTGAGCAAGTTACTTAAGTTCACAAAGACTGTTTTCTGAAAATGGGGATACTAATAGTACCTATTTGATATAATCTAATTGTTTTGAGGATTAAATGAGAAGGTAAATGTAAAATTCTTAGCCCTGTATGTGATACATAATAAGTGCTCAGTGAAGTTACCAAGTATTGTTATTATTATTATTCTGTGTTGGCCGCTTCTCAAATGGCATGGCTTTTAATTCTTTTGCATCCTGATGGATTTCCTCTAGACACCTTACCATTTGCTAACATGTCTCTAAAGGTGTGCGGCCCATGTCAAGATCTGACCTGGGCACATATAAACAAGGACCTCATCATCCTAGTTCTGAACTCAATGACTATTATCATAGCCCACTATTATATCATGATATAGTCAACTAAAAGATCTATGTCTTTATCACCATTCACTCATAAGCCAAGTCTTCTCATCTTGTGTTTACATGATAAAAAAAGTAAATGCAAAGCTGTATGCTTAGCCTACTAAATTTAATTTTGTCAGACTCTGCCATCAAGCCAGTCAGATTAGATGGTTAGTCTTTCATACTATGCTGTACCTTGCCTAGCCTCAATCAGGCCATCTGCATACTTGACCAGTTTACCTTCTCTAATAGACTACATCTGTGGAAAGAGAGGATGGAAAAACTCAATATCATCAATCAGAACAAGGCCAGGGGAACAGACATCAGTTACTCATATGCGAGTTCCAGTTGAAGCTAAAGAAAATTAGAAGTCCATAAGAGTCAAAGTATGACCTTGAGTAAATTCCACCTGAATTTAGAGACCATCTCAAGAATAGATTTGATGTGCTGAACATTACTGACCAAATACCAGAGGAGCTATGGAATGACATCAAGGACATCATACATGAAGAAAGCAAGAGGTCATTAAAAAGACAGGAAAGAAAGTAAAGACCAAAATGGATGCCAGAAGAGACTCTGAAACTTGATCTTGAATGTCGAGTAGCTAAAGCAAACAGCAGAAATGATGAAATAAAAGAACTGAACAGAAGATTTCAAAGGGCAGCTTGAGAAGACAAAGTAAAGTATTATAATGACACATGCAAAGACCTGGAGTTAGAAAACCAAAAGGGAAGAACACGCTCGGCATTTCTCAAGCTGAAAGAACTTAAGAAAAAATTCAAGCCTCAAGTTGCGATACTGAAGGATTCTATGGACAAAATACCGAACTCTGAAGGAAGCATCAAAAGAAGATAGAAGGAATAAACAGAATTACTGTACCAAAAAGAATTGGTTGACATTCATTCATTTCAGGAGGTAGCATATGATCAAGAACCAATGGCACTGAAGGAAGAAGTCCAAGCTGCACTGAAAGCATTGGCGAAAAGGCTCCAGGAATTAACAGAATACCAATTGAGATGTTTCAACAAATGGATGCGGTGCTGGAAGTGCTCACTTGTCCATGCCAAGAAATTTGGAAAACAGCTACCTAGCCAACTGACTGGAAGAGATTCATATTTATGCCTATTCCAAAGAAAGGTGATCCAAGTGAATGCACAAATTATTGAACAATATCATTAATATCATATGCAAGTAGAATTTTTCTGAAGATCATTCAAAAGCAGCTGCAGCAATATGTCAATAGGGAACTGCCAGAAATTTAAGCTGGATTCAGAAGAGGATGTGGAACCAGGGATATCATTGCTGATAATAGATGGATCCTGGCTGAAAGCAGAGAATACCAGAAAGATGTTTACCTGTGTTTTATTGACTATGCCAAGGCATTCAACTGTGTGGATCATAACAAATTATGGATAACATTGCAAAGAATGGGAATTCCAGAACATTTCATTGGGCTCATGAGGAACCTGTACATAGATCAAGAGGCAGTCATTGGAACAGCACAAGAGGATACTGTGTGGTTTAAAGTCAGGAAAGGTGTGCATCAGAGTTGTATCCTTTCTCCATACTTATTCAGTCTGTATGCTAAGCAAGTAACCAGAGAAGCTGGACTATATGAAGAAGAATGGGGCATCAGGATTGGAGGAAGACACATTAACAACCTGCCATCTTGCGAATGACACAACCTTGCTTGCTGAAAGTGAAGAGGACTCCAAGCACTTTCTGATGAAGATCAAAGACTATGGGCTTCAGTGTAGATTACACCTCAACATAAAGAAAACAAAAATCCTCACAACTGGACCAATAAGCAACATCATCATAAACAGAGAAAAGATTGAAACTGTCAAGGATTTCATTTTACTTGGATCCACAATCAACACCCATGGAAGCAGCAGTCAAGAAATCAAAAGATGCATTGCACTGGGCAAATCCCCTGCAAAAGATCTCTTTAAAGTGTTAAAAAGCAAAGATGTTGCTTTAAAGAGTAAGGTGTGCCTGCCCCAAGCCATGTTCTTTTCAATCGCTTCATATGCACATGACAGCTGGACAATGAAGGAGGAAAGCCGAAGAAGAATTGCCGCTTTTGAATTACGGTGTCGACAAAGAATATTGAATATACCATGAACTGTCAAAAGAATGAACAAATCCATCTTGGAAGAAGTACAGCCAGAATGCTCCTTAGAATCGAGAATGGCAAGACGTTGTCTCACATACTTTGGACATTATCAGGAGGAACAAGTCCCTGTAGAAGGACATCATGCTTGGTCAGCGAAAAGGGGAACATTCTCAATGAGATGGGTTGACATAGCGGCTGCAACAAGGGGCTCAAGCATAACAATGATCATGAGGATGGCGCAGGACCGGGCAGTGTTTCTTTCTGTTGGACCCAACTCGATGGCACCTAACAACAGCAACAACAATATATTCATCCAAATCACAAATAACATTACTGAGAAAGAGCAGAGCCATTTTATACTGAATTTTAGAATTTCTTCCACGTTAGGATTTTGATGTACAGTTGTCCTTCCAAGTACAAGTTCACCTAATTCTAATGTAATTCTCTATCTTTTTCCATCTTAGCTATAAATATAGCCATTCTTGGCCCCCTCTTCCCCACCCAATTGGATTAGAAGCCACTTCCATGTGCTTCCATGGGCTTGCTTTTCACACTGTATCATTACTGCTTGTTTACTCATCTATGTTCCCCTACCCTACCTGGAGGATGGGACTGTACATTGCTCACTGTATGTATAGAATAGCCAGTGCTTAGTGTACAACACCTCATTAAATATTTGTTGTTTGTTGAATGAATGAACTAGAAATTTGTCAAGTGTCTCATTGAAATCAAGACCCGTATTTTCATTGATAGTCTCCTGATGTGACAGGCAGCAATCAGGAAAGGAAACGGAAGTCCTTCTGCATGGGTAGTTCTTGGTGGGCACATGCAGGCTTCTTGATGCCTGCTCCCATTCTCAGAGTTCGGGAGCCATATTTTAACAACCTGTTCTGGAATTTTGCATCTGTGGCAGTTATAGAAAACTCACGTGGGTGTTGCCACCCTGTTACAAAATGTGCTGGAGCTATTCACTTACTCAAGTTGAATAAAGGTTGATTTTATTTTATCTGTGAGGGTATCAGGCACATAAATTTCATGTGATTCATATTATGTTAAAGTCCAAAGACAGTCTTTTAACTCTGTCACTATTTCTAATAGTGAGTCATGTTGACTCTGCTTAGAAGAACTGATTAGATTCTTTCTGGGTAACAGGACTACCTGAGCGAGAAAGACTGGGGAGATTTCCAGGATTCCAGGTCATTAGGTGGAGTTTTCCTTGGGGGCAGTGTCCTGTTGCTCATTTCTAAGAGTGCAAACACAGAATTGACATGATCTTGATCAGGTGAACTCCTCTCATGCTCCCTACCTTGCACTTCTCTCAGCTCTCTCAATATTTCCTGTCTCAGGGCATCAGCACAAACATCCACCCAGCCACCAAGACAGGGACTGGGGAATTGTCCAGAGTCCTTTCAGTTGTTCACAATGTTCACTGAATTCTTCTCCCTAATACTGCTCACATCCAGTGGTGTGCTGGTAAATGTAATCAACCAGCTCTTGTGTTGGGGAGCCCTGCTGTGTAGTGTTTGTCAATTTCCATGGTGTAAATACTTCCACTATCGCTGATTTGAAGCCTCCAATGTGTTGTTACTAAATGTGGAGCTGGGAAGAGATGTGCGAAATTGACTCTCACAAGCCTGCACAGACTGGCTCCAGCACACCACTACATATTCTTCCACTTCCTTGATCCTGCATCCACTGCTCCAGGTCAGAGTCTCATAGTGTTCAAGGCCCCAGGATCTGCTCCTCTGACAGTTCCAGCCTTATCTACTCCTCCTCCTGGAAGCTCTTCCCAGAACCTCTTTGCTCCTGCTGTGTCATTTAGGTGTCCCATGATGCCCTGTGCATATCTCTGTTGTCACCAATGCATTGCTATGGTCTGTTTTTATGTCAGTCTTCCTCACTGGTCTATGAGAATGATGGTAATGACAAAGGGCAGCATTTACTGAGCTGGGAATTATGTTAAGCATTTTATATGCATTATTTCATTTAATCCTCACATTATCTCATTTAATCCTTATTTAATCTATAAGGTAGATGCTCTTCTTAGCCTCATTTTATAGATAAAGGACCTGAGGGACAGAGAGGCTAGGTAATTTGTTCAAGGTTGCACAGCTGGGAAGAATCTCAGTCAGGATTTGAACTCAAACCTGACTATAGAACTAAGACACTTACCTGCTGAGGCTCCTTTGTCTTTGTGTCTCTAGCATTTGGTTTGATGCCTGGCCCATAGCCAGTGCCTACTGATACATCCCTTCCAGCCACAAAAGAAAAGTGGAGAAAAGGTATGGAATTAAGGTTTGAAAATGAGCCTCCCTGACAGGGGATGGGTTGCCAGAGGATGCTCTCTTTGCAGGCTTGTGTATAATAAACAAGTGTTTAAGACATTTAGAGCAAAGTGATTACTTTTAAAAGCATGAGATTTATTTTAAGAGCCATTTGAGAGTTGCCCTTTGTGTGTAAAATGCCCTGAAAACAATTTTACCTGACACTATGGATTTATCTTGTTGAGTAATTTCCTTTGGGTTTGGAAAGCACACATGTGATTCTGGAGTCCTGGAGAAAGCCAGCTCCTGCAGGATCACATTTCCTCGTTCATCACGGTGTCTGGACAAGCCACATCGGTGGGTCCTCCTATATGTACCTGAAGGTGGGGTGAGGAGGGCAGGCAGTGTAAAGCAAGTCACATGGTAGTCAGGCCTTAGAATCTACAGGCCACCTCCTATTTCTACCTGGGGAATTTGGGACAGGAAGGGGAGATTGTGTAAAGCAGACAGGACACCAGCAGGGGTGTCAGCAGGAAACTAAGCAGATCCCTCCCTCCATCTGCTTGTCGCAGCAGTCGCAGCAGTCGCAGCAGTCGGCTTGACAAAGCCCAGTGAGGTAGTAGGAAGGTCCACCCACTGTGCAGTTGGCTGGCCTTGTCTGGAAGTTGGAAGAGAATGCTCCGATTGGGTGGTGCTTGAGCAACACGATTAATATAATTGATATCTCTAAATTGTACACCAGAAACTCTGGTGGCATAATGGTTAAGTGCTGTGGCTGCTAACCAAAATGTCGGCAGTTCAAATCCACCAGGTGCTCCTTGGAAACTCTATGGGGCAGTTCCACTCTGTCCTATAGGGTTGTTATGAGTCGAAATCAACTCCATGGCAACAGGTTCATTTTTTTTTTTTTTACTTGTACACCAGAGAAATGTTGGAATTGGCAAATGCTGTGTTATAGTGGGAAACCCTGGTGGTGTAGTGGTTAAGAGCTGGCTGCTAACCAAAAGGCTGGCAGTTGGAATTCACCAGGTGCTCCTTGGAAACTCTGTGGGACAGTTCTACTCTGTCCTATAGAGTCACTATGAGTCGGAATCTATTTGATGGCAATGGGTTTGGTTTTTGCTTAGTGTTATAGTGTGTACTTTTTTTACAGCAATAAAAAAACAGAGAGAGAATGCTCAAGAATTGGAGTCAGCCTGGGTGGACATCCCTGATGTGCCACTCTCTGGCTGTGTGACCCTGGTCAAGCTACTTAACCTAACTATCAATTTACCTCATCTGTAAACTGAAGTAATATTAACGCCCACTTCACAGGGCTATTATGAAGATTAAATGAGATAATGCAGGTCAAGTGCTTATCCTTTTGCTTGGCTGAGAGTAAGAAATCTAAACTGCCCGAGTGTCCCTGGACAACTGCAATAGTGTTCTTGCCGCCTTGTAATCCTTTCCCACAAGGCAACCAGTGGTCTTTTTTGTTGTTGTTAATTTATTTTATCACTTTATTGTTGTTGTTGTTAGGTGCCACTGAGTAGATTTTGACTCACAGTGACCTGATGTGACAGAGTAGAACTGTCCCATAGGCTTCTCTTGGCTGTAGTCTTTACAGAAGTAGATTGCCAGGTCTTTCTCCCACGAAGCGGCTGGGTGAGTGAATTGCCAACCTTTCAGTTAGCCATGGAGTGCGTAACCATTTGTGTCAGCAAGGCTCCTTAACCACAGTGATCTTTTAAAAATGTAAAGCATCACCTCACTTTCCAAAGGCTTTTCATTGCTCTGACCTCAGCTCCTAGCCACGCTGGAATGATTTGTTTCTCAAATATTCTAAGTTCAGCCCCAGGGCTCTTGCCCTTGCTAGTCACTCTGCCTGGCACGCTCTGCCCGGCACGCTCTGCCTGGCACGCCCTGCCCGGCACGCTCTGCCCTTTCTCTTTGCATAGCTGGCTCCTTCCCCAGAGAGGCCTCCAAATCAAAAGTTTTCCCTCCCCACAGCCTGTCATACCACCCTGTTTTATTTTATCACTATCTGAAAATGTCTTGTTTATTTATTTATCATAAATTATGTATATCCTCTCCCCTGGCCATTTTCCTTCCCCCCCATATCCCCCCTTAGGTTACAATTGCCCCACCCCCACATTCCCCGTTAGAATACTGTCACCCTGAGGGGATTGTGTCTTTTTTCTTCACCATTACATTCCCAGCACCTTGTACAGTGCTTGACACAGAGGAGGTGCTTCATAAACATTTGTTGAATGAACAAAAGAATGAATATGTGTTGTTCTACTCTTCTTCATCCTATCCTTTCATCAAAGCCTAGGTCAAGACTTGACTCCACTATGATGTGACCGTCTTGACTTTAGCAATCTTTTCTTCCTATGAATCCAGGAGGTACTTGGAATATGTTCCACCCATTTATCTCTTAATTCATGCCACAGAATGTAGTTGGTGATCTCTCTTTTCATTTTATTTCCCTTCCCTTTCTTTCCCTCCCTTCTCTTCCCTTTTCTTCAATTCTCTTCCCTTTCCTTCTATTCCATTTCCCGCTCTGACCTGTTTCTGGCACCCAGAAAATTTTCTCATTTGGGAGATGCTCAAGATTTAAAAAAAAAAAAAAATTTTTAATGATGATGAGGTAGTAAACCAAAAGCTAAACATAAAATGGCTCTCATATAGTGAGTGCAGTGGTCTGAACTTGAAAATACCTTGTTACCTTGTTCCTGGGAATGTCCTGAGGAAGAGTCTTATAGACTACACTATTTGTGTCTTTCCACAATGTCTTTATTAAATGGTTTGCTTTAGGTCTCACATTAATTTCATCAATTCATTAAACACAAACACATATTAGCAGGTCCTTGGCTCTCCTGGATGCCAGAGATCTCAGATCACCAAAGCGGGGAGAAATGAAAGAAACAGGTCAAGCTTACAGCAAGTGAGGACAGCAATTTGATGGTGCAGTTCAATGATGCCATTTGACGGTTGATGATGATCTTCAGTCTCCATGGTTAGCGATGGTCTCTGGAACACATATAGCTCCCTGTGGGCTCGTGAGCCTGGTAGCAGGAAGGTCTACGAGTAAGCCTGGGATGAGCTTCCGCTGCCCACTGCTCCGTGACCATTCCATTCAACATCTCATGAACTAGGAGTAAGCCCGGGTGAGCTGCCACAGCCCACTGCTTCCTAGTTCTCACGTATGACCGAGGACAACGTCTCTTGAACTTAGAAGTAAGCCTGGGACGAGCTGCCGCTGCCCACTGCTTCCTGAGTTCTCAACATATGACCAAGTGGCTCTCGGAAGGCTCCGAGCACCGTTGTCTCCTTCTGTTGCTTCTTTCGTACTCGTTGGAGCTCTTTGAGCTCATCTGGTTGATGCTGATAAAATCTGGTGACGTTATGTGGGTTTCTTCCTGATAAAGTCTGTCAGTATCTCTGGTTGTCCTGATATGACTGTCTTCCTCACAATGTCTGTTTACCTCTTGGGCCTGCTCCCCTCATTATAGACTGAACTGATGATGACAGCCACACTTGTCCAGACATGGCCCAACGTGTCTCTTAAGCCTGCTCTCCACATGGGAAGAAAACAAGGCACTGGATTACATGTGGGATATTGGTGTGGGGATAGAGAGCTGAAGTACTTTATGTTTAAATAGTATGGGGGGGGCAGCACAATTCAGTAAGGGCCTCATTAAATTATCTGTCATCTATTTCCAGTTTTAATAAGAATAACCTTTTGGCTTCTCACTGTTGGCAAAAGACAAAAAATACCAGTTGTTTTGAATTCTGTATTGTGGTTATTATAATCTTCTAGAAAAGCATTTTCTTTTACCCAATAAAATTCGCCACACAGAATGGAGATTGGAATTTGCCGTAGATAATACCCTCACTGTACAGTGCCTTTCAAGGCCTTCTGAATGATGGGTTTGAGTGCATGTGTTTATCCATTGTAGCTTCAAGAGCAATTGACTTCAGCAAAACTGGCTCCCCTCTGTATTTAGCACAAATAAACTGTGGCCTTAGTTTAACCCCTGGATATCAGTTTCCAGATATAGGATACTGGCTAGAAGCTAGTGGTGATCAGGAGCTACAATGAAGGAGTCATTGGGTGCCCTGGTTATCTAGTGCTGTTATAACAGAAATACCACAAGTGGATGGCTTTAACAGAGAGAAATTACTGTCTCACAGTCCGGTAGACTACAAGTCTAAACCTAGGGCATCAGCTCCAGGAGAAGGCTTCCTTTATCTGATGGCTTTGGAGGAAGGTCCTTCTCATCAATCTTGCCCTGGACTAGGAGACTATTCTTTGACATAAACTTAGAATTATTTTGCTACTTATAAAGAACTACTTGAAACTTTTGATTGCTGATTATTAAATTAATAGAATAATTTAGTGAGTGTTTACATTGTTACACTATTGCTTCCTCCTATTCCAAACATAATATTCTCTTCATTCGTTCAAGCTTCTTTTAGTGGCATCGTAGAATTTTAGAGTTCTTCCTTTTTATTTTATTAAGTTTATTCCTAGGAATTATATTTCTATTATAAATGGGCTCTTGCCTGCATTAAATTTTTCTAACTAGCTATTACTTGTATAGAAATCTATTGAGTGTATATAGCTTCTCTGATGGTCTCTTTATTGAAATTGTCTATTTTTTATAATAAGTTTCAGTTGGTATTCATCAGTTTTATAAATTTAAAATTTGTGTCATATGTAAATAAAAACATTGTTTCCACTTGCCTGACATGTATTTGTTTTCTTGATTAAGTGGAATGCTAGAACATTTAGTATTGCATTGTGTAATGGGGTGGTAATGAGAATACTTATCTTATTTCTAACTTTAATGGAAATAGTCCTAATTATTTTAACCATTAAGCACGATTTTGGCTGTGATTTGATGTGAGTTTTCTATCACCACACATATATAACAAATATATATGTATGTGTATGCATGGGTGTGAATATATATAATCTTAAGGATGTATTCTTTAGAATAGAAGTTGAATATTAAATGCTTTTTTGGCTTCAATCAAGAAGGTCAAATACTATTTTACCTTTGCTATATGAATTCCAATATCAAATCATCTTCACATTCCTTGATGATTAATTTTTCTCTTAATGCTTGATTCTGTTTGACAATATTTTATTCAGGATTTTGGTATAATATTCACAAATCATATTAGCCTGTAGTTTTCTTTATGCATTTCATCTCTGTCATATTTTGGTATCAGTTTTATGCTGGCTTCATAAAAACAATTTGGAGGCTTTTCTTCTTTCTCTGTACTCTAGAATTGTGAAAATGGTGGAGGAATTATCATTTTGTTAAAGTTTTAAAAGCATGACAGATCGTACCATTTGGACCTTGTTCTTTTATGCACGAGTAGAGTGATGGCCATGGGTGAAAACTTTCTCAATTTATTCCATGGCTACTGGTCATTTTAGGCTTTATTTTTGAGTCAGTTTTGGTAATTTGGTTATTTGCTTTAGAAAGTCACTTTATCCAAATTTTAAATGTTATTAGCAAAGTAGTTCAAAATATCTTTCCAGAGTGTTTAAAGATTTTTAAAAATGGAATTTGCTTTTGCAGCTCAGGGGGCCAACGGTGCATTGGGGAACACAGCTGTGGATACCAGCTTGCTGGAAGAGTTAATGGGCCATGACTTTGATTTGGGGGCCTTGTAAGTAATGAGAACACTGTTTTCCATTTGATGTTTTAAAGATTATGAAATAATTAAGTGAGTTTGAGTGTGTCCCTCCTTTTCTCTTTTCCAGAAAAGCTTGGATAGAATTTATATTTTTTCTTCTATAAGTATTTGGCAGATCTCACCGGTGAAGCTAACTGGACTTAGAATTTTCTTTGTGGGAAGGCTTTTTTTTTTTTTTTTTTTAAAGAAAACCACAGAATCAGTTTCTTTAATAGATATGGGATTATTCAGGTTATCTGTTGGTAATCAGCTTAGGCAGTCTTTCAATCAATTTCTCCATTTCATCTAAGTTATTGAATTCAAAGGCATAAAGTTGTTCATAATATTTCCTTATTATACTTTTAATGTCTGTAGGATCTATAGTGATGATTCTTTTGTCATTCTCAATACTGGTAATTTGTGTTTTCTCTCTTTTTATTGATCAATTTGGCAAGAGGTTTATCAGTTTTTTTACCCTTTTCAAGAGCCAGCTTTTGGTTGAATTGTTTGTTTTCTGTTTCATCAATTTCTGCTCTTATTATTTGATATTAATATAGTGACACTAGCTTTCTTTTTTAAAATTTATTTTCTAATTTTTTACAGTAATTTTTTTTTATATAGTTCTGTGAGTTTTGACAAATTCATAAAATTGTGTAATGAACACCAGGGTTAGGATACAGAACAGTTCCCTTACCTGAAAACATTCCATCAAGCTGCCCAGGCGGGCAAATCCTCCTCCCACCCCTAACTCCTGGTAACCACTGATGTTCTCCATCCCTATAGTTTTGGCCTTTCTCAAGTGTCACATAAATGAAACCATAGAGTATGTAACATTTTGAGTCTGGCTTTTTTCATTTAGCATAATATTTTTGATCAATAGTTCATTCCTTTTTATGGCCAAGAAGCATTCTGTTGAATGCATATAACTGTTTGTTTACCCATTCTCCTGTTCAAGGACTTTGGCTTATTTCCAGCTTTTGGCAATTATTAATAATGTTTCTATAAATATTCATGTACAGGTTTTTGTGTGCGCGAGAGTTTTCATTTCTTAGCATAAATACTTAGGATAGGGATTGCTGGGTTACATTATAAGTTTAACTCTATAAGAAATTGCTGAGGTTTTGCATTACCACCAGTAATACATGAGCCATCAGTTGCCCCTCTTCATCTCTAGTTCTTTATAGTCTTAAGTTTAAAGTTTTTTTTTTTTTTTAATTTTAATTATAGCCATTCTCATGGGTTCGTAGTGGTATCTCAATATATTTTAATTTGCATATTCCTAATAACTAATAATGTTGAGCATCTTTTCATGTGCTTATTTTTCATTCACACGTTTTCTTTGATGAAGTGCGTGTTCAAATCTTTAGCCCATTTAAAAAAAATTGTGTTGTTTTCTTATTTTTAGGAATTTGAGAATTCATGAAATATTCTGGATATAAGAACTTTGCTGCATATATGATTTGTGAATATTTTCTCCCAATCTGTCGCTTGTGTTTTCATTTTTTTTTTTAACCAGTGTCTTTCTTACAGCAAAAGTTTAAAATTCTGATTAAGTTCAGTTTATCATTTTTTTTCTTAAATAAGTGTGCTTTTGGTGTTATATCTGAGAAATATTTGCCTAATTCAAATTCCCAAAGATTTTCTCTTTTTTTCCCTAAAATTTTTAGAGTTTTACATTTAGCTCTATGATCCATTTTGAATTAATTTTTTAGTAAGGTGTGAGATGTAGGCCAAGATTCTTTGTGTATGGAGGTCCATTTGTTTCAGAATCGTTTGTCAAATATTCTTTCTCCATTGAATTTCCTTTGCACTGTTGTTAATAACCAATTATCATATTTGGGTGGTCCTATTTCTAGAATCTTTTTTCTGTTCCATTGACGTATGTGCCTATCATTTCATCAATACCACACTATCTTCATTACTCTACTTTTATCACAAGTCTTTAAATTGGATAGTGTGAGTCCTCCACATTTGTTCTTCTTTGTCAGAATTGTTTTGGATGTTCTAGTTCCTTTGCCTGTCCATAAAAATTTTAGAATAAGCTTGTAAACATCTAGAAAATCTTTCTGGGACTTTTATTAGGATTGTATGAAATGTAGAGATCAATTTGAGAATCGACATCTTAACTAAACTGAGTCTCCCAGTCCCTGAACGTGGCATATGTCTCTGTTTATTTAGTCTTGCTTTCATCAGTGTTTTATAATTGCCAGCATATAGATTCTGCATATATTTTGTTAGATTTATACCAAAGTAAGGAGCCCTGGTGGTGCAGTGGTTAAGCACGCTGCTGCTAATTGAAAGATCTGAAGTTTGGACCTGCCGATGGCTCCACAGGAGGAAGATATGGCAGTTTGCTTCCGTAAAGATTACAGCTTGGAAGCCCTATAGGGCAGCCCTACTCTCTCCTACAGGGTCACTATGAGTTGAAATCGACTCCACAGCAGTGGGCTTGGTTTGGTTTAGGATACTGTCCTAGGCTGGGTTCTCTAGAAAAGCAAAACCAGTAAAGTGTATAAATATATATAGAAATTTGTATCAAGGAAATGGTTCATGCAGTTGTAGAGGCTGGAACATCCCAAGTCTGTGGGTCACTATAGGGGCTTATGATTTACATAGCCGCAGGCACTGGTGAACCCAAGATCGGCAGGTCAGAGAGCAGGGCTCTTGCTCACAAGCTATGAAGATCGACTAATCCCAAGATCAGCAGGCAAGACTGCAGGTAAGCTGCTATCTCAAATCCCAAGAACTGGAGGTCAGACGAATAGGAGCCAGCTGCAGGATCCAGAACAAACAAAAGCCCATGAGCCTTGCTAGAGTGTCTACTTATATTTGATGCAGGCTACATGCCCAAGGAAACTCCCTTTCAACTAATTGGCTGCTCAAAGTAGATCCCATCATGGAGGTGATCACAACATCTTACAACTGCCAAACTACATCATAACTTCCAAACCACTGAGAATCATAGCCCAGCCAAGTTTTGACATACAACCTTAGCCATCACAGATACCAAAGTACTTCATACTTTTCTTTGAACTATTGTAAATCATGTTGTCAGGAGGGATCAGTCCCTGGAGGACATTATGCTTGGTAGAGTACAGGGTCAGCAAAAAAGAGGAAGACCCTCAACGAGGTGGATTGACACAGTAGCTGCAACAATGAGCTCAAGCATAACAATGATTGTGAGGATAGCACAGGGCTAGGCAGTGTTTCGTTCTATTGTACATAGGGTCGCTATGAGTTGGAACTGACTTGATGGCACCTAACAACAATAAGAACAACATCATCTAATCAATCCAACATTCTCTGTCTCTGTTTAGACAATTTATGTTTAATTATTGATATGCTTGGCTTTAGGTCTATCATCTTATTTAAAAAAAAAAAAAAACCTTTGTCCCATGTTTTTTAGTGCTTCTTTCTCCCTTTCCTGCCTTATTTTAGACTGGTTGAATATTTTTAATACTCCATTTTAATGTATCTGTTGCTTTTTAAAAAAATATTTTATTGTTTTAGATGAAAGTTTATGCAGCAAATTAGGTTCCCCTTTAACAATTTTTATACAAATTGTCCTGTGACATTGGTTACAGTTTTCACAACGTGCCACCATTCTCATTATTTCCATTCTGTTTGTTCTGTTTCCATTGATCTAATGTCCCTGCCCCTCCTTGCCTTCTCATCTTTGGTTTTGGGTAAATGTTGACTGTGTGGTCTTACATAGTTTGTTTAAGGGAACACATTACTCATGGGTGCTATTGTTTATTTTATAAGCCAATCTATCATTAGGCTGAAATGTGACCTCTGAGAGTAGCTTCAATTTCAGGTTCAAAGGGTATCTTAGGGTGATAGTTTTGGAGGCTTCACTAGTTTGTATTGGTCCAGTAAGTCTGGCCTTTTGTAGAAATTGGAATTTTGTTCTATATTTTTCTCCCGTTTTATCTGGGACCTTCTATTGTGTCCTTGGTCAGAATGGTCGGGGTTGTAGCTGGGCATCATCTTGTTCTTCTGATCTCAGGATAGAAGAAGCTGTGATTTCGTGGGTATTTTTGCTAGATATAGAATTCTGGGTTAATAGGTTGTTGTTGTTTGGCTGGGTTTTACCCAGTACTTTAAAAATGTCGATCCACTGCCTTCTGACCTCCATGGTTTCTGATGAGAAATTAATAGCTTTTTGAATTGTTGTTCTCTATGATATAATAGGTCATTTTTCTTCAGCTGCTTTCAAGGTATTTCCTTTATCTTTGGTTTTTGGCAGTTTGATTATAATGTGTCTGGACATGGGCATAGTTTTCTTTGAGTTTACATTGTTTGGGGTTTGCTCAACTTCTAGAACTGGTAAATTTATGTTTTCTACTGCATTTGAAAAGTTTTCAGACATTATTTCTTACATTTATTTTTCTTCACCAATGTCTTTCTCTTCTCCTTCTGGGATGCCAATGATATAAATATTAGACCTTTTGATATTGTACACAGGTTCCTGAGGCTCAGCTCATTTTTTCTTTCAGTCTTTATTCTCTCCATTATTCAGATTGGATAATTTCTATTGATCTATCTTCAAGGTCAGTGACTCTTCTTTGTTATCTCCACCGTGTTATTGAGCCCAATTCTGCATACCTGCAAACATTCCCCCTCAACCCTTTCTCCCTCAAAGGCAGAGAGTAATAGCAGATGTAGATCTTAATAGCAATGAGGAAACCTATTTGCAGATATTTCTGGCCCCTGCCTTTCACTTCTCTTTGCCAACAAATCATCTTCACCAAATCACTGTGGGAAGAGGAAAGGCTCAAAATTTTGCAAGCTAGTTAAACACACATGCACACACACACAGTAGCTAGCATGTTGCCAGATATTCTGAGCCTACACTCTGAGTTGACTGTGCTGCTCCAGGCATTTCATGGGCCAAACTCAGACACCAGTTGCTCCTGTGCTTGCCATCACAGTCCCCTTACTCTACCCAAGCAGCTAGCATGAATTCACGTGGAATGGTGGGCAATGAATGTATCCTTACATTTCTGGCCTGGAAACAACTAGAAATTGTCTAGTCTCTCTTCCTTAAGTGTCTTTGGCACAGCTGATTCCACCAGGATTCTGTTTCATTATCTGGAGCACTTTCATAGCTAGCAGGAAAACCTTTAGTTGTTTTGAAATGTGAACAAAAGTGTCATATGTTGGACTCTCTCCTTACCAGGGAGGTCTGAAATCTGTCATTTGATTTTAGTCTCCATCATATTTGTCCTTCCTACAGAACCAGAGATCTCCACCAAAAGGCTTCCCCATTGCTATTGCAATTCAGGCCCCGTTTGCCCAATAGAATTCATGCTCTACCTTCAAGGATGGGGTGGGTGGGGTTTGCAGGTGTGCAGAAATTAGGAAGAGATGGAAGTTAATGTTGTTGAGCACTTACTAAGTGTTAGGCTTTGTTCTTTGCACTTTTACATATTTACTTACATATTTGATTTTACACACTTCATTCTCTTAACAACTGTGCCAAATAGGCACAATGTTATCCACAATTTACAGATAAGGAGGCTGAGGGGCAGAGAGGTGAAACAACTCTCCATAAATCAGTGAATGGCGTAGCTGGGATGAGCTCTACTTGGCTGCAGAATACATGTTCTTTCTCCTACACATTACTTTTAGATTAATTGATATTTTAGGGGAATGTGAATTTCAGGAAAATATATTAAATGTGTCTAAAATCCTCTACTAAAGGTGTGATTCAGAATGGAGCCAAGTCATATAGTTTACAAAGATTATCAGAGTTCACGTTCGTTAAAGACAAGTCCTATGATCAGATAACCTGTCATTACTTGATAAAAACTGCTTAACCTGTCATTACTTGATAAAAACTGCTTAGGTGCATGCAATTAAGTTGGGCTGTAATAAAGATCTGGGAAAGAACAAGCAGAAACATTCAAGTCCATGACCGCAAGGATGTTGAGCTGGTTCAATGATTATTATATCTGTACAACCTGTTCAAATACTCCAAGCTTTGAGTACTTCTAAATACCAGATTCTTTATATAGATGAGTGGCATTTCTCACAGCAGCTCTGGGTATGAGCTTCTTGCCTGCAGTCACAGAGCTGATAAGTAGTGGAGTTGGGATTCAAACCTGGGTTACTTCCCCTCTGTTGATAACCAGTTCCTGTCAAGTTGATTTGACTCATGGCGACCCCATGTGTGTCATAGGGTTTTCAGTGGCTGATTTTTCAGAAGTAGATTGCCAGGTCTTTCTTCTGAGGTGTCTCTGGGTGGACTTGAACTTCAAACTTTTTAGGTAGAGGCCAAAAGTGTCAACCATTTGCACCACCCAGGGACTCCCCCCTCTAGTATATTGCCCACAAATTGTGCTTTCAAAAAATGTTAATGACAACTCTCTACCTAAGTGATCTAAGAGACTGCTAGGCTGCAAAATTGCTGAGAACTAGTTTCATTAGCAGATTGTCAGACCTCAAATATATTTAAAAAATGGAATTTGTGGTCCTGTAAAACAGATTTCCATAAATGTTCTATGGAAAACTTATCCCATGAGATACAGTGGGGAAAAACAAAGTTCCATGATTGTATGTATATATGTGGAAATCCTGGTGGTGTAGTGGTTAAGTGCTATGGCTGCTAACCAAAAGGTCAGCAGTTCGAATCCACCAGGTGGTCCTTGGAAGCTCTATGGGGCAGCTCTACTCTGTCCTATAAAAAAAAATAGGGTTGCTATAAGTTGGAATCGACTCGATGGGACTGGGTAGTTTAGTATGTGTGTGTATATATATATATATATGGAAACCCTGGTGGTGTAGTGGTTAAGTACTATGACTGCTAACCAAGAGGTCGGCAGTTCGAATCTTCCAGGTGCTCCTTGGAAACTCTATGGGGCAGTTGTTCTCTGTCCTAGAGGGTCGCTATGAGTCGGAATCAACTCAATGGCAGTGGGAAAATATATATTTATGTTTTACTCTCTGGCTTGAATAAAGTTATATGAGCTTCTTTACTGTAGGACTTCTCAGAGCCTTTGATGTGCTAATGTACACCAACTTATTGCTGCTGAGTCGATTCGACTCATAGCCACACTATGAGACAGAGTAGAACTGCCCCATGGGTTTCTGAGTTCAAACTGCTGACCTTTTGATTAGCCAAGCTCTTAACCACTGAGCCACCAGGGCTCCACCAGGAGGAAGGAGGAGGGAAAATAGTCTGCAGTGTTTCTCAAACTTATTTGGCCATGGATCCCTTTTGGGAGACAAGTGCCCCTGTATGAGTATTGAAATGTGCAGCTCAGGACTTTCTTATCTTGCCTTGTGAATCTAATGGCTTGCTGAGCTGGAGCCAGTCCTGTCAGCATGTAGTTTCTGCAAGTTGCCATTAATTCTTTATTTCCTTGTGTGGCAGAGTCCAGGGCAGCTATCTGCCCAGGAGGGGCAGGCTGAAGTCCTCTAATTTTGTAGGTTACCCAGCTGGTAGCCAGTTACCTACTAGGTACACAGGTGAGGTGAGCTGTGGTGATGGGCCATACTAGGAAACATCCAGGATATGGGATGCTGCTTGGAGGGAGGGATACTGCAGATCTGGGGACAGCATAAAACTCTCGGATGTTGTGGTAAAAAGGGATAAGAAGTCTCTGTGTGTGTGTGTATGTGTGAACAGCGAAAGACTTTGGAAGAGAAACGAGTGAATCTTCAAGGCCCGCTTTATTTCCTTTAAAAATGCCCCGAAGCTTACCTGCTTCCTTCCTTTACTCAAAGTGTGGGCTGAGGGACATCAGTATGAGCATCACCTGGGAGCTAGAAATGTAGCCTCTCAGGCCCCACCCCAGACCCGCTGAATCAGAATCTGCAATTTTCAACAAGGTCCGAAGCAGATTATTATGCATATTATAGTTTTAGAAGCCCAGCTTTAGACCACACCAAAGGTAGGTCTCCTTCCCTACTACCTCCTAAGTCTCAAGTGGAATAATTAATACAGTTTGGTTTGAGTGTGTTCAGTGGGGGTACCTATCATAATGAGCTCTAGAGTGGTGTTGAGGCCCTGGGTATGGGCTAAGAGAGAACTAGCTGAGGGCACTGATGTCACCTGTCAGGATGTTTGAATGGGTGGCTTCTCAGGAGGGGGCTTTAGAAACACACTTAGGTCTGTGAAGAGCCAACTCCAAGTTTCATTTTATTTTACTCTGATGGATGAGCTTGAGTATCTGGGTTGTACTTAGGACTTGGCTTAATGGGGTTCAGTGGCAAAATGAGTTAGGAGTAATTACCAGCAGCATGTTTCAGGTCTGCTGCCAATAGAGTGGGGCCGAGAAACTCTTTACTGTGATGTTGTAAAAGGGAGTGAGGGAGTACAAGTAGTTCTGTCAGAAGAGCTTGTTAAAACTTGTTCGAGTTCATTGACCAGTTTGACCTCTGAGTTCAAACTTAAGTAGCAAAGGCTAAACAGGAATGCTGGATGAAAACATAACCCAGACTTCTAAGGATATTAGTGTAAAATGAAATAACCTGTAATAATTGAGTTGATTAGGATGCTCTGTACTTAAAACACCCTGCTCTTTAATGCATAAACTCTGACTCCAGCTTGACTGTTGCCAAATGAAAAACCTTGGGTAAGTTATTTCACCTCATCAAGCCTCAGTTTCATTGCCTGTGGAATGGGGACAATAATTGTATCTTTTCACAGGGTGATTGAAGAGATTAGATGAGACAACACATGCAAAGGATTAGCAGTGCCTCGCCAACAGTAGATTTTCAACAGAGGTTATCTATTTCCAAAGCAGCAGAGGAGGGGAGGAAAAAGGGTCAGGAGCCTTGCAGTTTTCCAATATAGAGCTGGGGGTGAGGGATGGCAGCTCGCTTGTTTCTCTCTGACCTGTCATGAGGTGGTTTCCTTGGGCTACTTATCCACTGACATTTCTGCCAAGGCCCTTTCCCACCCCAGCTTCCTGGTGGCAGGTACTTCAACAAAGATTGAGCAAGTATTTATTGAGTGCCTACCATGTTCTTGGAGCCCTGGTAGCGCAGTGGTTAAGAGTTACAGTTGCTAAACGAAAAATGGGATAGTTCTCCTCTGTCCTATAGGGTCACTATGAGTCAGAATCGCTTGACAGCAATGAATTTGAATTTTTTTGGGTACTGTGTGCACATCACTTGGACACTATACAGAACACACACACTTACATACACCAGCATTGAGACACGGTCTTAATGTGAATCTCCAACTAGGAGGATAAATCATGCCCATGAAGAATTGGAGAAAATACCTTCAATAGCAGCCATTTTTATAATTGAGTGATAGGGTACAACAATGAACAAAACTGATGAGAAACCCCTGCCAATGGCAACCAGGGGCAGGGTGGTAGTAGTCTGCCTTGGCAGAGCACCCAAGTGTTTTCTCAGAATTGGTGCTGCATGGCGATAATAAAAAGCAGGCTGACTTTTAGTAGGTTTAATTATTGTTTTAAAATTCTCTACAGATAATGCATTTCTTTATTGCCTGCTCCTGGGGTAGACTGTTCTCATGCTGTCATCCTTAGTACTCTACTTGTACTGCCGCTCTGTGGCACTCCCCTGCTGTCATGTCACTCTAGTGGGAGGAGAAACACAACGGCGTATAGAATAAAGGCATTCAGTAAGATGAAGAAAAATATGAGTAAAGTAAGATAAGGGGGTAGAAAGTTAAGAGTGGAGGAAGGCTTCTATTGTAGATTGGGTGGCTAGGAAAGCCCTCTCTTGATAAATGAATTTACCTATGTATTTACTGTATGTCTTTGTCTTCTTGAGAAACAAATGCTTGGCGTTTCTCAAGCTGAAAGAACTGAAGAAAAAATTCAAGCCTCAAGTTGCAATACTGAAGGATTCCATGTGGAAAATATTAAATGACACAGGAAGCATCAAAAGAAGATGGAAGGAATACACAGAGTCATTATACCAGGAAGAATTAGTCGATGTTCCACCATTTCAAGAGGTGGCATATGATCAGGAACCGATGGTACTGAAGGAAGAAGTCCAAGCTGCTCTGAAGACATTGGCGAAAAACAAGGCTCCAGGAATTGATGGAATATCAATTGAGATGTTTCAACAAACAGATGCAGCACTGGAGGTGCTCACTCATCTATGCCAAGAAATATGGAAGACAGCTTCCTGGCCAACTGACTGGAAGAGATCCATATTTATGCCTCTTCCCAAGAAAGGTGATCCAACTGAATGTGGAAATTATAGAACAATATCATTAATATAACACGCAAGCAAAATTTTGCTGAAGATCATTCAAAAATGGCTGCAGAGAACTGCCAGAAATTCAGGCCGGTTTCAGAAGAGGACACAAAACCAGGGATATCATTGCTGACGTCACATGGATCCTGGCTAAAAGCAGAGAATACCAGAAGGATGTTTACCTGTGTTTTATTGACTATGCAAAGGCGTTCGACTGTGTGGATCATAACAAACTATGGATAACACTGCGAAGAATGGGAATTCCAGAACACTTAATTGTGCTCACGAGGAACCTTTACATAGATCAAGAGGCAGTTGTTCGGGCAGAACAAGGGGATACTGATTGGTTTAAAGTCAGGAAAGGTGTGCATCAGGGTTGTATTCTTTCACCATTCCTATTAAATCTGTATGCTGAACAAATAATCCAAGAAGCTGGAGTATATGAAGAAGAGTGGGGCATCAGCATTGGAGGAAGACTCATTAACAACCTGCGTTATGCAGACGACACAACCTTGCTTGCTGAAAGTGAAGAGGACTTGAAGCACTTACTAATGGACATCAAAGACCACAGCCTTCAGTATGGATTACACCTCAACATAAAGAAAACAAAACTCCTCACAACTGGACCAATGAGCAACATCATGATAAATGGAGAAAAGGCTGAGGTTGTCAAGGATTTCATTTGACTTGGATCCACAATCAATAGCCATGGAAGTAGCAATCAGGAAATCAAAAGACACATTGCATTGGGCAAATCTGCTGCAAAGGACCTCTTCAAAGTGTTGAAGAGCAAAGATGTCACCCTGAAGGTGCGCCTGACCCAAGCCATGGTATTTTCAATAACATCATATGCATGCGAAAGCCGGACAATGAATAAGGAAGACCGAAGAAGAGTTGACGCCTTTGAATTGTGGTGTTGGTGAAAAACATTGAATATACCACGGACTGCCAAAATAACGAACAAATCTGTCTTAGAAGAAGTATGACCAGAATGTTCCTTAGAGACAAGGATGGCGAGACTGCATCTTACATACTTTGGACATGTTGTCAGGAGGGATCAGTCCCTTGAGAAGGACATCATGCTTGGCAGAGTACAGGGTCAGCTGAAAAGAGGATGACCCTCAACGAGGTGGACTGACACAGTGGCTGCAACAATGAGCTCAAGCATAACAACGATTGTAAGGATGGTGCAGGACCGGGCAGTGTTTTGTTCTGTTATGCATAGGGTTACTATGAGTCAGAACCGACTTGACGGCACCTAACAACAACAACATTAGTTATCTACTGCTGCCATAAAAGAAATATCACAAATGGATGGCTTTAACAAAGAGGAATTTATTCTCTCAGAATCTAGGGAGCTAGAAGTTCAAATTCAGGGCGCCAGCTCCAGGGGAAGGCTGTGCCTGTCTTTCAGTTCTGGGGGAAAGCCGTTGTCATAAATCTCCCACTTGTCGAGAAGCTTCTCAGCACAGGGATCCCAGGTCCAATGGACATGGTCCCCTTCTGGTTCTTCATTCTTGGTGGCATGAGGTCCCCCTGTCTCTCTGCTTGCTTCTCTCTTTTATATCTCAAGAGATTGACTCAAGACACAACCTAATCTTATAGATTGAGTCCTGCCTCATTAACATAACTGCCTCTAATCTTGCCTCATTAACATCATAGAGGTAGGAATTACAACACATAGGAAAATCATATCAAATGACAAAATGGTGGACAATCACACAATACTGGGAATCATGGCGTAGCCAAGTTGACACACATTTTGCGGGGACACAATTCCATCCATAACACCATATATATACAGCCTATGCATGGCCATATGAAGTGTAAAAAAGCAGTAATTCATATTGATTAAGCACCAACTCTGTGCCAGGCATTGTGCTGAGCAATACTCACTATAAGGTACAATAGAGCTTTAGAGAAGGGAAGGTTGGTATTCTGTGAAGGCACCCAGGGGAGTCATTGGAGAAATTTGCGAATTGGCCCGTTGAACTGTGAATAGTCACAGCTGGACAGTCACGTGAAGATCACACCCATTTTATCTATTGACCTTAGCTATATTTCTTTGCTTGTGTCTGTCATTTTGTCCTACTGTGGGGGCTTGTGTGTTGCTGTGATGCTGGAAGCTTTGCCACCAGTATTCAAATACCAACAGGGTCACCTGTGGTGGACAAGTTTCAGCTGAGCTCCCAGATTAAGAAAGACTAGGAAGAAGGACCTGGCAGTCTACTTTTGAAAAGATTTAGCCAAGAAAACGTTATGAATAGCAGCGGAACATTGGTATAGTGCTGGAAGATGAGCCCCTCAGGTTGGAAGGCACTCAAAAGATGACAGGGTAAGAGCTGCCTCCTCAAAGTAGAGTTAACCTTAATGACGTGGATGGAGTCAAGCTTTTGGGACCTTCATTTACTGATGTGGCATGGCTCAAAATGAGAAGAAATGGCTGCAAACATCCATTAATACTCAGAATGTGGAATGTATTAATCTAAGAAAACTGGAAGTTATCAAAAATAAAATGGAACTCATAAACATTGATATCCTAGGCACTGGTGAGCTGAAATGGGCTGGTATCGGCCATTTTGAATCAGAGAATTATGTGGTCTACTATGCCGGGAATGACAACTTGAAGAGGAATGGCATTGCATTCATCGTCAAAAAGAATATTTCAAGATCTATCATGAAGTACAACACTGTCAGTGATAGGATAATATCCATACACCTACAAGGAAAAACAGTTAATATGACTATTATTTAAATTTATGCATCAACCACTAAGGCCAAAGATGAAGAAATTGAAGATTTTTACCAACTTCTACAATCTGAAATTCATCGAACATGCAGTCAGAATGCATTGATAATTACTGGTGATTGCAATGCAAAAGTTGGAAAAAAAGAAGCATCAGTAGTTGGAAAATATGGCCTTGGTGATAGAACCAATGTTGGAGATCACGTGATAGAATTTTATAAGACCAATGACTTCTTCATTGCAAATACCTTTTTTCGCCAAAATAAACAGTGACTACACACACAGAGCTCACCAGATGGAATACACAGGAATCAAATCAACTACACCTGTGGGAAAGGACAATGGAAAAGTTCAATATTATCCATCAGAACAAGGCCAGGGGCCGAGTGTGGAACAGACATCAATTGCTCATATACAAGTTCAAGCTGAAAGTGAAGAAAATTAGAACAAGTCTACAAGAGCCAAAGTATGACTTTGAGTATACCCCACCTGAATTTAGGGACCATCTCAAGCATAGATTTGATGCGCTAAACACTAATGACCGACGACCAGATGTGTTGTGGAATGACTTCAAGGACATCATACACGGAGAAGGCAAGAGGTTATTAAAAAGGCAAGAAAGAAAGAAAAGACCAAAATGGATGTCAGAAGAAGCTCTGAAACTTGCTTTTGAACATCAAGTAGCTAAAGCAAAAGGAAGAAATGATGAAGTAAAAGAGCTGAACAGAAGATTTCAAAGGGCAGCTCCAGAAGACAAAGTATTAAAATGACATGTGCAAAGACCTGGAAAACCAAAAGGGAAGAACTTGCTTGGCATTTCTCAAGCTGAAAGAACTGAAGAAAAAATTCAAGCCTCAAGTTGTAATATTGAAGGATTCAGGAGGCATCAAAAGAAGATGGAAGGAATACACAGATTCACTATACCAAAAAGGATCGGTTGATGTTCAACCCTGTCAGGAGGTACCATGTAAGCAGGAACCAGTGGTACTGAAGGAAGAAGTCCAAGCCGCACTGAAGGCATTGGTGAAAAACAAGGCTCCAGGAACTGATGGAATACCAACTGAGATGTTTCAACAAATGGATGCAGCACTGGAAATACTCACTTGTCTATGCCAAGAAATTTGGAAGACAGCTACCTGGCCAATTGACTGGAAGAGATCTATATTTATGCCTATTCCCAAGAAAGGTGATCCCACCAAATGTGAAACTTATCAAACAATGTCATTAATATCACATGCAAGTAAAATTTTGCTAAAAATCATTCAAAACCACTCGCAGCAGTATATCGACAGGGAACTACCAGGAATTCAAGCCGGATTCAGAAGAGGATGTAGAACCAGGGACATCATTGCTGTTATCAGATGGATCCTGGCTGAAAGCAGAGAATACCAGGAAGATGCTTACCTGTGTTTTATTGACTATACAACTGTGCGGATCGTAACAAATTATGGATAACATTGTGAAGAATGGGAATTCCAGAACACTTAATTGTGCTCATGAGGAACCTGTACATGGATCAAGAGGCAGTTGTTTGAACAGAACAAGGGGATACTGTGTGGTTTAAAGTCAGGAAAGTTGTGCATCAGGGTTGTATCCTTTCACCATACCTGTTCAATCTGTATGCTAAGCAAATAATCTGAGAAGTTGGACTATATGATAAGAACGGAATATCAGGATTGGAGGAAGACTCATTAACAATCTGTGCGTTATGCAGATGATACAACCTTGCTTGCTGAAAGTGAAGAGGACTTGAAGCAGTTACTGATGAAGATAAAAGACCATAGCCTTCAGTATGGATTACACCTCAACATAAAGAAAACAAAAATCCTTACAATTGGACCAATAAACCACATGATGCTAAACGGAGAAAAGATTGATGTTGTCAAGGATTTCATTTTACTTGGATCCACAACCAACACCCATGGAAGCAGCAGCCAAGAAATCAAAAGATGCACTGCATTGGGCAAATTTGCTGCAAAAGACCTCTTTAAAGTGTTGAAAAGCAAAGATGTCACCTTGAAGACTAAAGTGCACTTTACCCAAGCCATGGTGTTTCCAGTCGCTTCATATGCATGCAAAGGCTGGACAATGAATAAGGAAGATGGAAGAAGAATTGATGCCTTGAATTGTGCTGTTGGCGAAGAATAGTGAATGTTCCATGGACTGGCAAAAGAATGAACAAATCTATCTTGGAAGAAGTACAACCGGAACGCTCCTTAGAAGCGAAGATGGCAAGACTATGTCTCACATACTTTGGACGTGTTTTCAGGAGGCATCAGTCCCTGGAGAAGGACATTATGCTTGGTAAAGTAGAGAGTCAGCAAAACAGAGGAAGACCATCAACAAGACGGATTTACACAGTGGCTACAACAATGGGCTCGAGCATGACAACGATTGTGAGGATGGCACAGGACCGAGCAATGTTTCTTTGTTGTACATAGGGTTGCTATGAGTTGGAACCGACTCGATGGCACCTAACACCAACATAGTGTCTATTACATATAGGAGCACATAAGGCACTCAGTAAATACTTGATTAAGACTGGTTGCAATCTGAGAAAGATACTATCTGCTTTGAGGGCAGCATGCAGATATCATGGATGTACCTGGAACCTCAGCTGACTGCTGGCTAATGTATGTTTTGTACCCTGTCTTTTGGATTGCATGGCATTCAACCTCCAGGAAACTGTGTTCCTTCATTCACCCTCCAAAAGACAGAAACAAGTTGTGTATCAGAAAGGAAGATGTAGAAGGCATTTACGTCAACTGGTAGCCATGCTTTTGATTATTCTATTTTTTGTCAGTAGCTATGGAAACCCTGGTTGTGTAGTGGTTAAGTGCTACAGCTGCTAACCAAGAGGTCAACAGTTCAAATCCACCAGGAGCTCCTTGGAAACTCTATGGGGCAGTTCTACTCTGTCCTATAGGGTTGCTATGAGTTGGAATCAACTAGAGGGCAGTGGGTACAGTAATAATCTCTTGATTTTTGCAGCTATTTCCTACAGAAGGTAGAGACAGAGATGGCTACTCAAAAAGTGAGCCAGGGTGTTTTTTGCTCCCTAGGTCCACTTTATGGAAATCCCTTGGTGTAACAGACAAATGCAGGGCATGAAGGCCAGAACCAAATTCACATGCATTGCTGGGATTCCTGTTATGGTGATTGTGATCAGGGAGTTTAGCAGCTCAGAAACAATCCAAATTACAGTGTTTTTCTTGAAGTTAATCATTGCCTTGTTTTTAATGGTTGGCTTAGCTGTCATGAATTCTTCCCTCAAATTCTCTGAAAAGAACTGCAAATTTCTCTTGATATTAAAATACAGCTCCTTTTGTTCTTAGACTTTCCTCAAATGATCTGTCTTTACTGACTTTTTTGTTCTATCAATTTGTTCTATTTTGCTCTATCAACTGCTGTGAGAAGGGTATTGAAATTCACAACTATGATTATGCAATTGTCTATTTCTCCCTTTAGTACTGTCAATTTCTCCTTCATTTATTTTGAAGTGCCATTATCAGGTAAACAATAATGATTTTTATGCCTTCTTAATGAAATGATTCATTTATCATTATGCAATGTCCATCTGTATATGTAGTAATACTCTATCTTGAGGTCGATTTTAGCTGATGTACATAAAGCCACTTCCTTCTTATGCTTATAATTTGCATGTTACGTTTTTCCACCCATTAACTTTCTTTTATTTGTTTTTTTGTATATTAGGGGAAAATTTACAGAGCAAGTTAGATTCTCATTCGATAGTTTGTACATTAAGTGTTCCATGACATTGGTTGCACTCCACACAATGTGTCAGCACCCTCCCCATTTCTGTCCTGGGTTTCCGGTTTACTTTCATCCTGATTTTCTACTACTTCCTGCCTTCTCATCTTTGCTTTTGTGCAAATATTGCCCTTTTGATCTCGTGTAGCTGATTGTTTTAAGGCGCACATTCCTCTTGCCATTGAAAAAAAGCCGTTGCCATCAAGGTGTTGTTTATTTTATAGGCTTGCCTATTGTTTGGTAGGAAGATGGTCTCTGGGTATGGCTTCAGTGCCAGGTCAGAAGGGTATCTTAGTGCTGTAGTCTCTGGGGTTGCTCCAGTCTCTGTCAGACCAGTAAATCTGTTTTTTTTTGAATTTGATTTTTTGTTCTACATTTTTCTCCTGCTCTGTCCAGGCCATTTAACTTTCAATGTTGAAGTCTACTTTTTTTTCTATAGTTGAGTCTTTCTTTTAAAAGAGCTATTCTGACAAGCTCTGCTTTTAATTGGAGTATTTAGTCCATTAACATTTAATGTAGTTATTGATATGGTTGTATTTAGGTCTTACAATTTTATTATTTGTCTTCTTTTTGTATCCTCTGTTTCTTATTCCTCTGTAACTCCTTCCCTGGTTTCTTTTGTATTCTTTGAATGATTTTACAATTCCATTTTATTTATTAACTTTAGCTATACTTCTTTGCATTATTTAATTTTTCAGTGTACTTAGAGTTAATATTGTACCACTTTACATAAATTATGGAGCCCTGGTGGTGAAGTGGTTAAGCATTCGGCTGCTAACCCAAAGGCTGGCAGTTCAAATCCACCAGCTGCTCCTTGGAAACCATATGGGGCAGTTCTGCTCTGTCCTATAGGGTCTCTATGAGTCAGAATTGACTTGATGGCAATGGGTTTGTTTTTTGGTTTTACATAAATTACAGAAAGCTGCAACTGTATATTGCATTTACTCCCCACCCCCATCCTTCATGCTAATTGTTGTATTACACCTTCCTGCATTACAAACCCCAAAAGATAATGTTATAGTTTTTGCTTTAAACATTGATCTTTTTTTCTGTTTTCCAGAGTTTATACTTTTTTCTGTGGGAGGGTCAGGTTTAGTAGGAGTTTATCAGTCAGATCAGAAGTGGAAAAGCTCTCTGTGATTCTTTTGCATTGTTTATTTCTCTGGTTGGTTGTTCTGTCTTTAATGTTAAAGGCTTTCTGAAACTGTATGGTCCTTTGTTCCTATTTAAGAAGTTCTGTGTGCGAACCATTAATCTCAAAGGATGAGTGATCAGACAGGGACTGCCTGTTTCTTTGAGTGACTTCAAAATATAATTTTTCCCCTTGAGGACATTCCATTTTTCTATGGAATAATCTTTCAGTTTCTTACCTGTGGGGAATTTGTGTGGATACATGCAAAGCAGACTTGAGGAAGTATCTCACAGTTCAGCATTTAGACTTTTAATTAATCATTTCATTTTTAGTCCAGCAGCTCATCCATGACCTCAGCCGTGATGGGTAACCATGTATCCACAGTCTCTCTGGTTCAGTTTCCCCAGAGAGAATATCTTTTCAACTTCTGTTGGGTAACGGAGGTAGCTGCCTGACTCTGTGGAGTGAGGAAGTGTACTTTAGGGTCCAGCTGTTTCTTGGGAACCCTGGTGGTGTAGTGGTTAATTGCTACAGCTGTTAACCTAAAGGTCGGCAGTTCAAATCCACCAGGCACTTCTTGGAAACTCTATGGGGCAGTTCTACTATGTCCTATAGGGTCACTATGAGTTGGAATTGACTCCATGGCAAGGGTTTTTTTTTTTTTTTTTTTTTAACTGTTTCTTAATCAAACTTTCTACTAATCCTTTTGTTTTTAGCCCAATCCTCACTGCAGAATTCAGAAATTCCTGGTGACTCCAGTGTTTTGAGCTTTTCTGGAGTTTTGTTGTTCAAATTGGACTACTTCTAGTTGGCTCCTATGCCTCCTCCACTATCTCCAGGCAGTTACATTTTTTTTTTTTCCCGTTCTGCTAATTCAGTTAGCATCCACCCTATTTCTACCTGCCATAATGTTATTGAAATTTGATTTGCTGTGGTCTCCTCTTACGTACTCTTTGTCCTTTTGTGTTTATGCTTCTTTGTTTCTTTACTTTTATTTGGATGGAGTTTTTGGAGGGAGATAAATGTATGTTGTTTTTTCCCTGATTAATAGGAAGTGAATAAATTAAAAAGGACCAATTCGAGGAGAAAACATAACATTTTTAGTGAATGATAAAGACAGACTTTTCTCTTCATTGTATTAGTTTGGAACCTTAGTCCAGGAAAAACAAGAGAGCTTACTCTCCGAGCAACAGAATCAAACGTGTGAGGGGTGGTGGTACTTGTGTATGATGTAGGATCCCAGACTTTCTGAGCTATAAGGCACTTGCAGGTCTTTTTTTTAGAACAGTGGTTTTCACACTTTGGCACTTCAGTGTGGAAAACAGATAAAAACTTTGAATTTTCTCCAGGTATTTAAAAAGTTTTTGTAAAATCCCTGAAGCTCCTTTTAAGAGTTTCAAGATTTCCCAGAGCACAGAGGGAAAACCACTACCTTAGTGGTGGCATCTTACATTGCCTTAGCCCAGACGACATGTGCAACCATCTCTCTGGTCTAACTGCTTTGAGAATGTTAAAAAGCAATAATAATATTAAATAAAATTTATTGAGCACTGACTATGTTTAGGCATTTCATACAGTATCTTGTTTAGTTCTCACAACAATGCTATAAAGTAGGTGTAATAATTATTCCCATTTCATAGGTGAGGAAACTGAGGCCTGGAGAGGTTAAATACTTGGCCATGGATATGCAACTAGGAAATGGAAGTATTGGGATTCAAACCCAGCTGGTCTGTGTGACAAAAAGTCTACTTACTTTCCCACAATATGACACTGGGCATGGTCTGAGGGCCTTTTGGCTTCTTGGGAGCACCTGATAACCATCACTGTGGGTGCTGGTGCTGTACACTGAGGACTGCCTCCTGTTTGTGAGAAAAATAATATAACGATGGACTAGATTAAAGCATGTCTCTGATCCTCAGGCAACGCCAGCTACCAGATACCCCACCCTACTGTGCATCAGACCCATGCTCTCCTCCACAGATCAAAGGTGAGTGAGACCCACCTTCAGCACATCTTGCACCATTATTCTTCTTCTTGGATTCTGAGCGGTGAGAAAGAGAGGCGCTTTTCACTTGTGTCTTCCCCCAGGTGCATGCTCCCGAACTCTGAGGCCTACAGCTGGGAGGACTCCAGCTACCTTTCTCCACTCGTCAGCTGCAGCTGCACCTGGGATGGTGCCTTCACAACCGCCACAGAGCATATCTGAAATGAGCAACTCTGACCATACCCACAGTGGCTTTCACAACTGCTACCCAAGCATCAATCATCCTGCAACTCTGCTGGACCAATCCGTGTCCTCCCATCTGGGGATGAATTGTTCTTACCATCAGCAGCTTCTGTGCCACAACCCTGGGTAATGGGCAAGCTGTTTAGATGTGAAAGACAATAGCAGAAAACATCAGAGCAGCCAGAGCCCCTGGGCAGTGATAGTTGAAAGAAGGAACAGCAGCGAACTCTCCAGCAGATGGCAGTGTTAAGACACATATCAGATATGGCAAGAACCCAATGTTCTTGTTCTTGATGTTCTTGACGTTAGACAAGGTTAATTAAAACCCACTAGGTCCACATTCAATGAAAACTTAAAATGTCAGAAATATGGAGAGAGATTCTGGGTGATGGAGGAAGCACTGTTTGTTTGCACAGTCTTAGCTAGCTAGTCTACTCAGGGGAGTTTTTGAATGAGCACTCAGAAAAAAATCTGTCAATTAAGCATTAATTAAAATTCTTTTTTCCTTGTCTCCTTTCCTCCTTTCTATTCCTCATTCTAGAACTAGAGGTTGGCAAAAAGAGTAAAAAAACAAAAAAACCCATTGCCATCGAGTCGGTTCTGATTCATAGTGACCCTGCAGGACAGAGCAGAACTGCCTCATAGAGTTTCCAAGGAGTGCCTGGTGGATTCAAACTGCTGACCTTTTGGTTAGCTGCCATAGCACTTAACCACTATGCCACCAGGGTTCAAAAATTGTGGTAAAATTTCACGTGAACAAAATTTTCAGGTGTAAAATGGATACAGATATTTTAGTTTTGTATCTCCTCTGTCTGGATGAGCCCTCTGCCTTTGACAATGTTGTCAGTTTACTTTTCAAGTAGATGAATCCCAGATCTGTTGGATAGAGGAAAACTAAACTTCAGGCTATCAGGTTCAAGGAACTTTAATTAATTGGAATTAGGCTTAGGAAGGCAGAGAGGAGAGCCCTGGGAAATTAAATTTGATTGTATGCAGCTCAGAGAGCAAAGAGCCTAACATTCACTTTGGCTTCTTGATTTTAGAGACTCCTTGCCACCAGCCAAGAAGAGGAAGCACACACAGGTGCTGGAAGACTCCGGGGACTGCCGAGTGTGGGCCCATCACCCCAGACCAAGTAAGCAAGCGTGGGCCGTGAACCGAGTCAATGGCTGCACAGCCTTAGCCATTAAATCAAGGCATTTCAAACTGGCCTTTGGGCAGCCCTACACAATTATTTTTTCTGTTATAGAAAAGCCATGATGGGTTCTGAAAGTTTATTTCCTCCCTGCTGATATAACATTTCACGGACAGTCTTAGGTGGGTTGTACAAGTGCTCTCAGAAAGAGGCGTTGTTCTCTTTCTCTGGGGGAGGTGAAATGCCAGTCCTTTCAGGAGTGTCTCAGGGAGCTGGGTACCAGGCAGGGGTGGACTAACCAGTAAGCATGGTATGCACCGGTTTACAGTAAACAAGGTACCCACAGGCTTAATTGTGCTTACTTACTAATCTGTAGTGCACAATTTTACCTGGCTTTTCACCGCAGTGAAACTTGCTTATTGGGTACTCCATCCCTGGGCCCAAGGCAAGATGGACAGCACCCTTAAGAGCCTACTGATGTGTCTGTTGTTTTGTTTGGTGAAATGCTTTTCAACTTTAATATGCACACGAATAGCATGAAGATCTTGTTAAAATGCTGATTCAGATTCAGTAAGTCTCAGGTGGGGTCTGAGAGCCTGCATTTAACAAACTTGCAGGTCTTCCCAATGCTGCTAGTTTGAACTCCGAGAAGCAAGGCTTGAAAGGATGTCGCTAGTAGAGCAGGAGGGCGGAAAGCTGTGCTTTCTTAGCCTTCATTTCAACCCCGCATGTTCCCAGGAGATCTTTTCAATCCTGTAAAATTATTTTAGAAATCTTTCATGAGAATCATCTGATGCCTCAGTGGTCAGATGAGTCTTTGCTCTTTGTCTTATGTAACATGTGGCACATCATGTTTTGAGCTTACAGACCTCATCAGGTTGAGGACGAATTGGTTCTAGGGTAAATGCTGTGACACTGGTGGAAAAGATTACATCCCAGGTTAATTCTATTAGCCACTATAAGTGTTCAAATGTAGGCAGTGTGCAGTGCTTCAAATTCAGGACACCAAGTCACATTTCTTCTACCCCCATGTGTCAGCTTGGCAAGAAGTCCAAGATATCCCTCTTGCCTGCCCCCTGCCCCCAAGTCCCCACACTATAGTCCATGAACTGCTGAGGTTTACACTGCCCCGAAAGGAGGGGAGTGTGGCTTTATCAGCTGAGTGGGGAAAGACGCAGTCTAACCAGTGCCGGTTGCGGCCTTTGCCCCTCAGAGCCACATAATAAGACCTGGTCCTCTGGGCCTCACAGAGCCTGCTGGTCCCCTTGGGGGATGCCTGGCCTCAGCTCCAGCATGGGCTGGGGTAATCCTTCAGTGGATGACTTCACCCCTCAGCCAAATCTCACACATTGCCACCACCCAGGAATGTTGTGTCAGAATTGTACTGGGCATCTAGCCTTTACTAAGCCTCTTACTACCTCCTTTCCTCTTACATAGATCCACCATGGCCAGCAGTTGCCTGACTTTTCTTTTTCTACCCTAGAAACACAGAATGCTGATTAAAGCTCCCTTTCAGTAATATAGCTGGGGCCCTGGTGGCACAGTGGTTAAGTGTTTGGCTGCTAATCAAAAGGTTGTCAGTTCAAATCCACCAGCCGCTCCTTGGAAACCCTTGTATGGGGCAATTCTACTCTGTCCTATAGAGTTGCTATAAGTTGGAATCAACTTGATGGCAACTTTTTTTTTTTTTTTCTTTCCTTTTTTGCAGTAATATACAGCTCTCCACGCCCTTTCCTGGAAACCCTGGTGGTGTAGTGGTTAAGTGTTATGGCTGCTAACCAAAAAGGTCGGCAGTTCGAATCCGCCATGCACTCCTTGGAAACTCTATGGGGCAGTTCTACTCTGCCCTATAGGGTCACCATGAGTTGGAATCGACTCTACAGCAATTGGTTTGGTTTCTGGTTTTGTATGCCCTGTCCTATGCAGGTTACCCTAATTTCTTCAGGAATCTCTATAATCACTTGGCACCTTCTTTATGATTTGCAGACACAAAAAAAAAAAAAAAAAAAATTTACAAAAGGCTGGGTAAATTCCTAGCCAGACGAGAGAACCATCTGTTCAGTCTCCTACAGGTGCACCGTCTCACTGAGGGTATACCTGGCAAGTCACTCAGACCCTCCAAGACTGTCCTCACCAAGCCAGATGGCTGTTCGGATCATCCCAGCCATTGTAGAGCTAGAGCTCCATCCTTTGCTGGCTTTATTCTTCCTGTTCCCTGAGGAGGCATTGATTTTTCACAGTCTCCAGAGATCAGCCGTAGAAGAGTAACCAAAATGTCCCATCAGATAGGAAATCCTAAATCCCTTCCTTGTTTAAGTCCTATTCGAGACAATAGTTCCAGAATGAAAATGAGCAGGCCCCCAGGGTCAAAAAAAAAGACAAAAGGCAAAAACTTGTTACTCCAGTTACTGCATTTTAATTACAGCTTATATTTTCAGCAAAAGCTTTCCTAATGGAGAACTCGTTTGATGTTACAGAGGCCAGGGGTTGTCACAAAGGTTGTGGGGAAATGGCACATTGGTGGAGGAAGGAGGAGCTCATGCCAGTCTTGTAGGCAACAGTAAGATTGTTGGGTTTTGATGGGAGAAAATATTCTAAATTGATCAGCTGCTAACCAAAAGGTTGGCAGTTCAAATCCACCAGGCGCTCCTTGGAAAATCTATGGGGCAGTTCTACCTTGACCTATAGGGTCACTATGAGTCGGAATCGACTCAATGGCAATGGGTTTGGTTTTGGGGTTTTCTCCCAAGCAGCGTGCTTTGGCTCAGGGTTGCAAGATCCCCATTAGGCTCACAATGTAGGATTACTAGGTTGGTGTGGGCAGATGTGGAATTTTGCTTAGATAGAAAGCAGCAGGTGGGTAGGCTCCTGCTGGGTGGTTCCTGGCCACACCTTTCTGAACCCCAAGTTCAAAAGGGTTCCTAGACCCACATGGAGTCCCTGGGTGGTGCATACAGTTAAGCACTAAACTACTAACAAAAGCTTAGCAGTTTGAACTTACCCTGAAGTGCCTCGGAAGAAAATCCTAGTGATCTGCTTCCAAAAAGTCGCACCTTTGAAAACCCTATGGTAGAGCACAGTTCTACGCTGCAACACATTGGGTTGTGATGAATTGGAATTGACTCCATGGCAACTGGCTTGATTTTTGGTTTTGGCCCCACATGGTCTGAACTCCAACTAGAAAAGTATTTTCCAGCCCAATAGGCATGGCCTTTTGAAACACAGTGAGAAATGAAGGGGCTAAATTCACATCACAGGGTCAGAAAAAGTGCCTGTCTCATCTCGCCTGTAACTGGAGACTTTCTAAGCCTTCCTTTTCTTGATTCTCAAGTGGGAATCATAATTTCTACTTTACTCATCTCCAAGGTTTTTTATAAAGTAATGCACAAGAAAAAACTATTTTAAAAGGTAGTCAAACGCTAGCTCTCAGTTTTCTCCAAAAGGCTAGGGCTTGGGCAGCTTTCTGCTTTCGCACTTCTGCTTCTCTGCTGTTAGATCTTCTCAGGAAATCCTCAGTACCTGAAAGGAAAAGGAAGGTTTGAATTCCATCTCTTCCACTTGATAGCTGTGACACCGGGCAGGTTGTTTCAGGTCTTTGAACCCCAGTTTCCACATTTGTTAAATTAGATTAAGAATCTTTAACTCATAATACTTTAGGAGTCTATTTGGCAGCATCTGCTAAAACATGACCCAGAGATTCTACCCCCAGGAACGTACCTAACATATCTATATATGCCTACCAAAAGCCATGCACGTGAAAGTCCATAGCAGCAGGATTTATAATAACTAAAAAATGAAAATAACAGAAGGATAAATTGTGGTATAGTCATGCAATGGAATAAAAATGAATATGCTGTCATTTGCAATAATAATGACTTTCATAAACCTAATGTTGGGCAAAAGATGTCAGCACATAAGAGAACATACCATATGATTTCATTTCTGTAAACTCCTCTCTGGTGTTAAACTTCAGGATAGTGGTTATTCTTGGGCAAGAGGGAATAGTCAGTCATTGGAAGGGGGTGAAGGTGAGGGTGCCTTCTGGGGTCCTCAGACCAAAAACCAAACCCATTGTTATTAAGTTGATTCCAACTCATGGCAACCCCTGTGTTACAGAGTAGAAGAGCTCCATAGGGTTTTCTTGGCTGTAATGTTTATGAAGGCAGATTGCCAGGCCTTTCTTCCATATCACATCTGGGTGGATTTGAACCACCAATCTTTGGGTTAGTAGTTGAGCACAAGCCATTGCTTTGGCCACCTATTTCTTGATCTAGTGGTAGTTACACAGAATTCTTTTTTTATAAAAAAGTGTCAAACTGTGTTGTATTCATATACTTTTCTTTATGTATATTATACTTCATCTTAAAAAAAAAAAGATAATTGAAAAAAGGATCCTTACCTTGTAGGTGATTTAAGGAGTTGTGGTACAGAAAGCACTCCATAGTGGTAGATATTATTATTATTACTATCAATAATAATATTAAGTTCCAGCATTGGGCTCAAGCTTGTTCCTAGAATTCAGTGTGGGCTTGTGGTCCCAGATTTTGTCCCCTCATGTCTCACAACCCGATAACCAGTACCCAGGGAAGTCCAGCTATGTCATTCTTTTTGGGGTAGACCCCCCCCTATACTCTTGCTGCTGTATGGGAAAAGGCAGGAAATGCAATTGTCCTTGAGGACAATGTCCCCTGCCCAATGCTGACCCTCCCCATCAGCATCTGGAGCAGTGGAGTCAGCTTTTGGCGGCTTCCCTGGCACATTGACCTTGCTGTCATGCTTGAGTGGGAAAGGGCCTGAGTTAGCTGGTATTCAGCCAGGCATACAGTGTTAGTTATTTCAAATCAGGTAGAGTTACCATGGAGGCATAGAACAGAAATATTTGCCAAAACTTAGGAATAACTGAGTCACCTGAGTTGAAACAAATACAGTACATTAATAACAAGTAAAGGCACCATTGTTTAAACCATTAACTGGTGGCAGACACTGCTCCGCGTTTTGCACACGTTACCCATTGAGTCCTTTCAGCAATCCTGGAAGGTATTGTTTTGTTACTCTCATTTTGCAAATGGGGAAACTGGAGCTCAGAAAGCTTGTATCATTTTCCTGAGACTGTACAGCCATTAAGTACAGAGTTGGATTCAAACCCAGCTCTGTCTGACTCGAAACTCCAGACTCTTGACCCTTCATTTCCCCTCTCTCCATTATAGGAAACAGAAAGGAAAGATGAAAGATGAAAGAACTACTTTCCATTTTTCTCTGAATTTGGTGCCAGCAGGAAAACCATGGAAAGGGTTTTTTTTTTTCCTTTGGAGGGGTGAGGGCAAGAAAAGTGCCTCACACTGCCCACCTCCAGCACTCTAAGCTGAGAAAGAAAATGTTTCAAGATTTTTGAAAAATCTTTCCAAAAAGTCATGCTACAAAAAAAAAAAAAAAGATATTTTGCTTGCATGTTATTTAATAGTGATGCTCTAAGAAAAATACCTTTTTCATGATATTAGGGATCAAAAGAAAACCCCAAACAGCTCTGTTATTTGTTTTGGGAAGTTCTCAGTGGAAGGATAAAGAAAGGAAAGGTTGGATGAATCAAGGAAAGCCCAGCCATTTTCTCCTGAATTTTCTAAGATGTGGGCTAAGTGCACACTCCACGGGAGCTAATGTCATATTTCTGCACTGTTGCTTACAGCCTGCACCTGATCGTCTGAACCTCCACCAGTTCATTTTCGTGTCTTATGTCAGGCATGAGTGGTAATAAAGGAGCTAAAAGGGAAACAGCAAAAGTAGGAATAGCATTTTACATAAAAATTATCTGAGTTGGAATTATACAATTTGGGAGGCATACTCAAGACAAACAGTTATTACCAGGACTATGCGAAAATGGTTAGGTTGTTCATGTGAAATTGTCATTATTTGACCATTTTTGACCTACACAAGTGGGAATTTCATATGGTTGATGTTGCTACTAACAAGATCTTCCCTGTGACTTTATCTTGGTTTTAACTTCTGAACATGCTTTCATTTCTGTTACCTTATGCTCTCTGCTTGTGTAATGTTGTAAGACAGCAGAACACGTGATTTTAATTTCTATTTTGCAGAGGAGGGAAATAAGACACTAAGTGAATAACTCATCTAAGTTCAAAAAGCTAGGTGAGAACTGGGGGGCTGCAATAGGCCTGAAAAAAATTAGTATGTATTTGTTGCAATTCACTAAAACAAAAACAAGACACCAAGTACCTCAGATTACCTTAAACAAGAGAGAAAAAGGAGGGGGCAGTATTTATTGGCTTCTGTAACCCAAGATCTTAGGGCTGGATCTCAGAACTCAAGTCACATCATCAGGAACTGGGTGCCCTCCATTCTTAAGTCTGCCTTCTGCAATGCTGGCATAATTTCTAGACAGGCTTTCTCCTCATGATCCCATTATGGTGCCAGCAATTCTTGGGGATGTTTCCCACAGGTTCAAATCCAATGGAACAGAGTGAGCATCCTTGAACCGCATTCCCTGAAATCCTGAGGTTCGCTCTACTTAGACTGATTAGACCATGTGTCCAACCTTGATGCAAGTTCTGAATGCTGTACTTTGATTGATCAAGCTGGGTTGCCTACTGTCCTGGAGCTGGCAGTGGACATCACTGGAACCATACAGACTAGAAGTGAGAAGAAGCTATGCAGGATATAGGATAGATAGACAATAGAGGACAAAGTTTCCAGCAAATACCCACCAGAGGTCCTTAGGGATGACTGAGCCCAATCATCTTTTGGCAGCTGGGGAAACAGGCTAGCAGCATGCCTCCTGCCTCCCCAGACGTGACACTTTCCACGTGGTCATTCTGCCTCATTTATGCCTCATTCTCCCTCATACATGGCCTATTCATAAGTTCCATGCATCTGTCTGTGAGTCTACGAAAACTGGCCTGGCAGAGACCTCTAACCCACCTATTTCTTTGCAGTGACAAGTAGGAGTTACAGCAGCGAAGTACAAGACCATGAAAGTGAGGGGCAGAGTGCAATGCTCATGGACCAGTGCTCTCCTGCTCTGAAGTGGCAGCCGTACCAAAGTGTCTCCTGGCACAGCTTATTAAACAGCCAATATGAAAAATTGTAAGTGACTTTTTAAAAAATTAATTAATTAATTTATTATGCTTTAAGTGAAACTTTATAAATCAAGTCGATCTCTCATACAAAAAGTTATACAAACCTTGCTGTGTACTCTTAGCTGTTCTCCTCCTAATGAGACAGCACATTCCTCCTCTCCACCCTGTATTCCCCGTGTCCATTCAACAAGCTCCTGTCCCCCTCTTCCTTCTCATCTTGCCTCCAGTCAGAAGTTGCTCACATAGTCTTACGTGTCTGCTTGAGCCAAGAAGCCCACTCTTTACCAGTATCATTATCTATCTTATAGTCCAGTCCAATCCCTGTCTGGAGAGTTGGCTTCAGGAATGGTTCCAATCTTGGATTAACAAAGGGTCTGGGGACCATGACATCCAGGGTCCCTCCAGTCTCAGTCAGACCATTAACGCTGGTCTTTTTTTTTTTTTTTTTTTTTTGAGAATTCAAGATCTGCATCCCACTGTTTTCTTGCTCCATCAGGAATTCTCTGTTGTGTTCCCTGTCAGGGCAGTGATGGGTGGTAGCTGGGCACCATCTCGTTTTTCTGGTCTCAGGCTGATGGAGTCGCTGCTTTATGTGGCCCTTTCTGTCTCTTGGGCTCATCTTTGTTGTTGTTGTTGTTAGCTGCCATCGAGCCGGTTCTGACTCATAGCGACCCTATGCACAGCAGAACGAAACACTGCCTGGTCCTGCACCATCCTTATAATCGTTGTTATGCTCAAGCTTATTGTTGCAGCCACTGTGTCAATCCACCTCGTTGAGGGTTTTCCTCTTTTCCGCTGACCCTGTACTCTGCCAAGCATGATGTTCTTCTCCAAGGACTGATCCCTCCTGACAACATGTCCAAAGTATGTAAGATGCAGTCTCACCATCCTTGCTTCTAAGGAGCATTCTGGCTGCACTTCTTCCAAGACAGATTTGTTCGTTCTTTTGGCAGTCCATGGTATATTCAATATTCTTCGCTAACACCACAATTCAAAGGCGTCAATTCTTCTTTGGTCTTCCTTATTCATTGTCCAGCTTTCACATGCATATGATGCGACTGAAAATACCATGGCTTGGGTCAGGAGCACCTTAGTCTTCAGGGTGTCATCTTTGCTCTTCAACACTTTGAAGAGGTCCTTTGCAGCAGATTTGCCCAATGCAATGCGTCTTTTGATTTCTTGACTGCTGCTTCCATGGGTGTTGATTGTGGATCCAAGTCAAATGAAATCCTTGACAACTTCAATCTTTTCTCTGTTTATCATGATGTTGTTCATTGGTCCAGTTGTGAGGATATTTGTTTTCTTTATGTTGAGGTGTAATCCATACTGAAGGCTGTGGTCTTTGATGTCCATTAGTAAGTTCTTCAAGTCCTCTTCACTTTCAGCAAGCAAGGTTGTGTCATCTGCATAACGCACAGGTTGTTAATGAGTCTTCCTCCCATCCTGATGCCCTGTTCTTCTTCATATACTCCAGCTTCTTGGATTATTTGTTCAGCATACAGATTAAATAGGAATGGTGAAAGAATACAACTCTGATGCACACCTTTCCTGACTTTAAGCCAATCAATATCCCCTTGTTCTGTCCAAACAACTGCCTCTTGATCTATGTAAAGGTTCCTCATGAGCACAATTAAGTGTTCTAGAATTCCCATTTTTCGCAGTGTTATCCATAGTTTGTTATGATCCACAAAGTCGAATGCCTTTGCATAGTCAATAAAACACAGGTAAACATCCTTCTGGTATTCTCTGCTTTCAGCCAGGATCCATGTGACGTCAGCAATGATATCCCTGGTTCCGTGTCCTCTTCTGAAACCGGCCTGAATTTCTGGCAGTTCCCTGTCAATATACTGCTGCAGCCGTTTTTGGAAAATATGGCCTTGGTGATAGAAACAATGCCGGAGATCGAATGATAGAATTTTGCAAGACCAACGACTTCTTCATTGCAAATACCTTCCTTCACCAACATAAACAGCGACTGTACACATGGACCTCGCCAGATGGAACACACAGAAATCAAATTGACTGCATCTGTAGAAAGAGACAATGGAAAAGCTCAATATCATCAGTCAGAACAAGGCCAGGGGCCGACTGTGGAACAGACCATCATTTGCTCATAGACAAGTTCAAGGTGAAACTGAAGAAAATCAGAGCAAGTCCACAAGAGACAAAATATGACCTTGAATATATCCCATCTGAATTTAGAGACATCTGAAGAACAGATTTGACGCATTGAGCACTAGTGACCGAAGACCAGACAAGTTGTGGAATGACATCAAGGACATCATCCATGAAGAAAGCAAGAGGTCACTGAAAAGACAGGAAAGAAAGAAAAGACCAAGGTGGATGTCAGAGGAGACTCTGAAACTTGCTCTTGAGCATTGAACAGCTAAAGCAAAAGGAAGAATTCATGAAGTAAAAGAACTGAACAGAATATTTTAAACGGCCTCTCGAGAAGACAAAGTAAAGTATTAGATGACATGTGCAAAGAGCTGGAGATGGAAAACCAAAAGGAAAGAACATGCTCGGCGTTTCTCAAGGTGAAAGAACTGATGAAAAATTTCAAGCCTCTAGTTGCAATAGTGAAGGATTCCATGGGGAAAATATTAAATGATGCAAGAAGCATCAAAAGAAGGTGGAAGGAATACACAGAGTCATACCAAAAAGAATTAGTCCATATTCAACCATTTCAAGAGGTGGCATATGATCAGGAACCGATGGTACTGAAGGAAGAAGTCCAAGCTGCTCTGAAGGCATTGGCGAAAAACAAGGCTCCATGAATTGATGGAATATCAATTGAGATGTTTCAACAAACAGATGCAGCACTGGAGGTGCTCACTCATCTATGCCAAGAAATATGGAAGACAGCTTCCTGGCCAACTGACTGGAAGTGATCCATATTTATGCCTATTCCCGAGAAAGGTGATCCAACCGAATGTGGAAATTATAGAACAATATCATTAATATAACACGCAAGCAAAATTCTGCTGAAGAGCATTCAAAACGGCTGCAGCAGTATATGGACAGGTGGGATATACTCAAGGTCGTATTTTGTCTCTCGTGGACTTGCTCTGATTTTCTTCAGTTTCAGCTTGAACTTGCCTATGAGCAATTGATGGTCTGTTCCACAGTCGGCCCCTGGCCTTGTTCTGACTGATGATATTGAGCTTTTCCATTGTCTCTTTCCACAGATGTAGTCAATTTGATTTCTGTGTGTTCCATCTGGCGAGGTCCATGTGTGTAGTTGCCGTTTATGTTGGTGAAGGAAGGTATTTGCAATGAAGAAATCGTTGGTCTTGCAAAATTCTATCATTCGATCTCCGGCATTGTTTCCATCACCAAGGCCATATTTTCCAACTGCGGATCCTTCTTCTTTGTTTCCAACTTTCGCATTCCAATCACCAGTAATTATCAATGCATCTTGATTGCATGTTCGATCAATTTCAGACTGCAGCAGCTGGTAAAAATGTTCTATTCATCTTTGGCCCTACTGGTCGGTGTGTAAATTTGAATAATATTTGTATTAACTGGTCTTCCTTGTAGGTGTATGGATATTATCCTATCACTGACAGCGTTGTACTTCAGGGTACATCTTGAAACGTTGTTTTTAACGATGAATGCAACACCATTCCTCTATGAGTTGTCATTCCCAGCATAGTAGACTACATGATTGTCCGATTCAAAATGGCCAATACCAGTCCACTTCAGCTCACTAATGCCTAGGATATCAATGTTTATGCCTTCCATTTCATTTTTGATGATTTGCCATTCTTCAATAAATGGAATAGATTTGTTTAATCAGAGATTGGTGTGTATGGTTCAGAATAATCTTCAACAGTAGAATGCTTGTTGTTTGATTAAATTTCTGCTTACAGCTGTCCTTAAATTTCAGGGTAATGCTCATATCTGCGTTGTAAATCTTAGCTTCTTCAGCATTTTTGACAGAGAAACTTGCAACATCACAAAAAGATATTTACTTTTTTTCTTAACCAAGACAGTGTTTATTACCCTCTGTACTAAAATCTATACAATTCAGTCTATCTAGCCTTTAAATGAGCAAATTAGCAGTTTAGTTCTGGAAACCTGAGTCAATATAAAGTTCCCAGATGGCATAAAATATGTTGTCTTTATCAAATCCTTCAGTTGATGGGTTTTCCTTTTTCTGCTGGTGGGCAGTATGATTTCTGCTGGTGGGCAGTATGATTTCTGCTTGGGGGCACTATTATTTTGGAGCCTTTGACTGATCATCTACTTGAGGGTAATCAATTGCCCAGTAACTTGATCCATTGGGAACGTGCTTAACTTGCAAAGAATATGAACACTCTTCCCAGAAGACCCATTAATGTTTTCTGTCTCTGAATTAGAGGAAAATTTAGCAACTCTATATTGTTCATCTTAAAGGCAGCCATCCAAATTGAGATCCCCGGATGCAAAGAACCACACAGTGGTAGAGATTTAGCACAAGAATGAGTATTGCCCCATTCTGTTTGTGTTAAATCTGGGAAGAATCTTCTTTCCTAAGGAAGAACCCATGTATAGGAACCTTAATGAATTAATTACTTTCCATACTTATAACGTGCATAGGAAATACCAAAGAAATTTTCAACTTTTGCATTCTCTTCTCTACTTATTGTTATGCCTTTAATATATTTTAGTTAACATTTTAATAGTATTAAGCATGTAATACACAACACGTTGTTATTGAAAATAATACAACACTACAGGTAAAGCAAAAGTCTGGTTAGCCACCCCATCACCATCTTATTCCTTTCTACAGAAACAACCACCGTAGTAGGTTTTCAGTGTTACTAACGGATTGAACCAAAACCCATTGCCCTCCAGTCGATTCCTACTCATAGCGATCCTATAGGACAGAGTAGAACTCTCCCACAGGGTTTTCAAGGAGCAGCTGGTGGATTTGAACTGCCAACTTTTTGATTAGCGGCCGAACTCTTAACCACTACACCACCAGGGCTCCACTAACGGATTGGGAAAATAAAAAGAAGTGATCACACTCTAGTGAAAAAAAGTTTTTAATAAGTAGTATGACTGGCTCTAGTTAATCTTACCTGGTTTAAAGCTATTCCTGGTAATTCTAGCCAGTCTACTACTTTTTTCAGACCCCACCTAAATATCCATTCATATGAGTGATTATTGTTATTATTAACATTATTAATAATTATTATTGTTGAATGTGATGTTACTGATTAGATGTAGAGGTTAACTTTTTTAAAGGAGGAATGAGAATAATTATATCCCAGATATTTCCCAAATTTTAGTAATATAGTGACTTTCCAAACTCTAGCCTACATCTTGCTATTATATTATGACATCAAATTAAAAGCCTAGAAAGCACAAAGGGGTAAGGCAGTCTGAGAAAACAATGCTTCTGTTTGGCAAGAATTGCACTTCTCCCCTGTGAGAAGATAAAAAACAAGAGCCAGCTGTGTTTTGAAATACCATTTTCATTTCCTTAGTAAAAGCTCAAGAAATTGGTAGATTAAATATAGCAAAAGGTACTTTCTACAATACATTTTCTTGAAATGTTTATACAATTAATATGGTTAATGAAAGAAAATGTGTAGAAAATATTTGTACAGCTGCTTTTTTTATTCCTCTTTTCATAGACCTGATGTAGGCTATCGAGTTATCAGCGACAAAGGATTTAATTTTTCACCAGCAGATGAAGCTTTTGTTTGCCAAAAGAAGAATCACTTTCAAATATCTATCCATATCCAAATTTGGGGAAGTCCAAAATTTGTCAAAACCGAAATGGGCGTAAAGCCAATAGAAATGTTTTACTTGAAAGCTTTTGGAGTTAAGGTAAGTCTTTTATTTAGTTCAATTTCATTCAGCCAGTATTTATGAAGTGTTCCAATTATCTGTTACTGCATAGTGATTTAAAACAATAGCAATCATTTATTTGGCTCACAAATCTGCAATTTGGTCAGGAATTGGCCCATGAAGGCTCATTTATGTTCATGAGGCATCAGCTGGGGCAGCTCAAATAGGGCTGGATCCACTTCCAGTACGGCTCACTCACATGCCAGCAAGTTTGTGCTGGCCACTGGCAAGGAGCTCAAACAGGGCTGTAGCTGGGGACCTTGGCTCCTTTCCATATGGAACTCTCTGTGGGATAGCTTGTGCTTCCTCATACCATGGTGGATGGTTCTAAGAACAAGTGTTCCATAACAAAGGATGTGGAAGCTGCCAATTTCGTAAGCCTGGTCTCAGAAACTGGCACAGCATCACTTCAGCCACAGAAACCACCCAGATTCAAGAGAAGGGAATGTAGAACCCACCTCTCCATGAGAGGAGGGTCAAAGAAATTTGAAGCCATCTTTAATCCACCACATTGTTTTTAGATGTTGTCAAGCCTACTCCAACTCATGGTAACCTTAGGTATAACATAACTAAGCGTTGCCTGGTCCTGCATCATCTTCACGATCTTTAATATGTTTTAACTCGTTGTTGTGTCTGTTGTGTTTGCCTATCTCATTGAGGGTTTCCCTCATTTTTGCTGACACTCTACCAGACATGATGTCCTTTTCTAGGGATTGCTTGGTCTTTGAGACGTACTAAAAAATACAGTTTAATATCTTTGAATATACCATATTTTTCCTTGCAATAACAATTACTTTTCTATATACGTACATTCCTGTCTAAGTGTTTACTGTGCTTGGATGATGCTACTTGAATGTGGGGTGACTTTATAAATAAAAATGGATATTTCCAGATTCAAATGAAAATTTTTCCATAGGATGAGGTCAAGTGATTTTCAGATATCGGGTAATGATGTTGAACTAGTAGCCAAGACTTTCCTGAGTTTTGGTAACTCTGTAAATATTAGTGTGATTACAAATTCTCTCTTCCTGAAACTATTTCTAACTCATTTCCAACCACCTCATAAAAATGAATTCTGCTGGGGCGGAGCCAAGATGGCGGACTAGGCAGACGCTACCTCGGATCCCTCTTACAACAAAGACACGGAAAAACAAGTGAATCGATCACATACATAACAATCTACGAACCCTGAACAACAAACACAGATTTAGAGACGGAGAACAAACTAATACGGGGAAGCAGCGATTGTTTCCAGAGCCTGGAGCCAGCGTACCAGTCAGGTACAGCACAAGCACAGAGAGCTGCTCCACCCCCCTGAACTAACCCCGGGAGGGAGACCAGCCAGTTCCGCGGGCGGCGTGGGACGCAGCCGGTAGGAGAAGTCCCCGGGAGGCAGTGACTGGTCTTGGAGCAGGAAGAGCAGCGTCCCAGCCGGGGAACCGTCTCGCCGGGATTTGGGCTGGACGCAGGTACGGCATAAACACGGAGAGCTGCTCCACCCCCCTGAACCAACCCCGGGAAGGGGCCCAGCCGGGTCGCGCGGGCGGAGTGGGACGCAGCCGGTAGGAGAAGTCCCCGGGAGGCAGCGACTGGTATTGGAGCGGGGAGAACAGCGTCCCAGCCAGGACACTCGGTCACTGCACAAGCACGGGGAGCTGCTCCACCCATCTGAACTAACCCCGGGAGGGGGCCCACCTGGTTCGCGGGAGCAGCACGGCCACGCGGCTGGAGGGACGGGAAGTCCCCGGGAGGCAGCGACTGATTTTGGAGTCGAGAGTGCACCGTCCCAGTAGGGGAGCCTTGACGCTGGGCGTGGGGCTGGAAGCGGAGGATCTGACCGTGACTCCAGCGGGCCAGACCCCCCGGGGGCAATCTCCACACAGCCAGCACACATAGGCGACGCGCCCGCGGGAATCTCAGATAAAATAGTCATTCCAAGCAAGACAAGCAACTCTGGCTATATTCTGAGGTGCTACTCTCCTATCTCTCTGTTCCCTCCCCCACCCTCCCCAGGCGGCTTCATTAACATCTGAATAGCCTGAGCCAGAGGGAGAACTCTGATAGGGGTCTGACTGCATTTTTTTTTAGCGGATTTTCTGGAAAAACTAGTTTCCCAGTGATGGCTCGGAGACAACAATCCATATCAAACCACTTAAAGAAGCAGACCATGACAGCTTCTCCAACCCCCCAAACAAAAGAATCAAAATCTTTCCCAAATGAAGATACAATCCTGGAATTATCAGATACAGAATATAAAAAACTAATTTACAGAATGCTTAAAGATATCACAAATGAAATTAGGATAACTGCAGAAAAAGCCAAGGAACACACTGATAAAACTGTTGAAGAACTCAAAAAGATTATTCAAGAACATAGTGGAAAAATTAATAAGTTGCAAGAATCCATAGAGAGACAGCATGTAGAAATCCAAAAGATTAACAGTAAAATTACAGAATTAGACAACGCAATAGGAAGTCAGAGGAGCAGACTCGAGCAATTAGAGTGCAGACTGGGACATCTGGAGGACCAGGGAATCAACACCAACATAGCTGAAAAAAAATCAGATAAAAGAATTAAAAAAAATGAAGAAACCCTAAGAATTATGTGGGACTCTATCAAGAAGGATAACCTGCAGATGATTGGAGTCCCAGAACAGGGAGGGGAGACAGAAAACAGAGAGAAAATAGTTGAAGAACTCCTGACAGAAAACTTCCCTGACATCATGAAAGACGAAAGGATATCTATCCAAGATGCTCATCGAACCCCATTTAAGATTGATCCAAAAAGAAAAACACCAAGACATATTATCATCAAACTCACCAAAACCAAAGATAAACAGAAAATTTTAAAAGCAGCCAGGGAGAAAAGAAAGGTTTCCTTCAAGGGAGAATCAATAAGAATAAGTTCAGACTACTCAGCAGAAACCATGCAGGCAAGAAGGGAATGGGACGACATATACAGAACACTGAAGGAGAAAAACTGCCAGCCAAGGATCATATATCCAGCAAAACTCTCTCTGAAATATGAAGGCGAAATTAAGATATTTACAGACAAACACAAGTTTAGAGAATTTGCAAAAACCAAACCAAAGCTACAAGAAATACTAAAGGATATTGTTTGGTCAGAGAACAAATAATATCAGATATCAGCACAACACAAGGTCACAAAACAGAACGTCCTGATATCAACTCAAATAGGGAAATCACAAAAACAAATTAAGATTAAATAAAAAAAAAATACACATAACAGGGAATCATGGAAGTCAATAGGTAAAAGATCACAATAATCAAAAAGAGGGACTAAATACAGGAGGCATTGAACTGCCATATGGAGAGTGATACAAGGCGATATAGAACAATACAAGTTAGGTTTTTACTTAGAAAAATAGGGGTAAATAATAAGGTAACCACAAAAAGGTATAACAACTCTATAACTCAAGATAAAAGCCAAGAAAAACGCAACGACTCAACTAACATAAAGTCAAGCACTACGAAAATGAGGATCTCACAATTTACTAAGAAAAACGCCTCAGCACAAAAAAGTATGTGGAAAAATGAAATTGTCAACAACATACATAAAAAGGCCTCAAAATGACAGCACTAAAAACTTATTTATCTATAATTACCCTGAATGTAAATGGACTAAATGCACCAATAAAGAGACAGAGAGTCACAGACTGGATAAAGAAACACGATCCATCTATATGCTGCCTACAAGAGACACACCTTAGACTTAGAGACACAAACAAACTAAAACTCAAAGGATGGAAAAAAGTATATCAAGCAAACAATAAGCAAAAAAGAAGAGGAGTAGCAATATTAATTTCTGACAAAATAGACTTTAGACTTAAATCCACCACAAAGGATAAAGAAGGACACAATATAATGATAAAAGGGACAATTGATCAGGAAGACATAACCATATTAAATATTTACGCACCCAATGACAGGGCTGCAAGATACATAAATCAAATTTTAACAGAACTGAAAAGCAAGATAGATACCTCCACAATTATAGTAGGAGACTTCAACACACCACTTTCGGAGAAGGACAGGACATCCAGTAAGAAGCTCAACAGAGACACGGAAGATCTAATTACAACAATCAACCAACTTGACCTCATTGACTTATACAGAACTCTCCACCCAACTGCTGCAAAATAAACTTTTTTTTCTAGCGCACATGGAACATTCTCTAGAATAGACCACATATTAGGTCATAAAACAAACCTTTGCAGAGTCCAAAACATCGAAATATTACAAAGCATCTTCTCAGACCACAAGGCAATAAAACTAGAGATCAATAACAGAAAAACTAGGGAAAAGAAATCAAATACTTGGAAAATGAACAATACCCTCCTGAAAAAGACTGGGTTATAGAAGACATCAAGGAGGGAATAAGGAAATTCATAGAAAGCAACGAGAATGAAAATACTTCCTATCAAAACCTCTGGGACACAGCAAAAGCAGTGCTCAGAGGCCAATTTATATCGATAAATGCACACATATAAAAAGAAGAAAGAGCCAAAATCAGAGAACTGTCCCTACAACTTGAACAAATAAAAAGTGAGCAACAAAAGAATCCATCAGGCACCAGAAGAAAACAAATAATAAAAATTAGAGCTGAACTAAATGAATTAGAGAACAGAAAAACAATTGAAAGAATTAACAAAGCCAAAAGCTGGTTCTTTGAAAAAATTAACAAAATTGATAAACCATTGGCTAGACTGACTAAAGAAATACAGGAAAGGAAACAAAAACCCGAATAAGAAACGAGAAGGACCACATCACAACAGAACCAAATGAAATTAAAAGAATCATTTCAGATTATTATGAAAAATTGTACTCTAACAAATTTGAAAACCTAGAAGAAATGGATGAATTCCTGGAAAAACACTACCTACCTAAACTAACACATTCAGAAGTAGAACAACTAAATAGACCCATAACAAAAAAAGAGATTGAAACGGTAATCAAAAAACTCCCAACAAAAAAAAGCCCTGGCCCGGACGGCTTCACTGCAGAGTTCTACCAAACTTTCAGAGAAGAGTTAACACCACTACTTCTGAAGGTATTCCAAAGCATAGAAAATGACGGAATACTACCCAACTCATTCTATGAAGCCACCATCTCCCTGATACCAAAACCAGGTAAAGACATTACAAAAAAAGAAAATTATAGACCTATATCCCTCATGAACATTGATGCAAAAATCCTCAACAAAATTCTAGCCAATAGAATCCAACAACACATCAAAAAAATAATTCACCCTGATCAAGTGGGATTTATACCAGGTATGCAAGGCTGGTTTAATATCAGAAAAACCATTAATGTAATCCATCACATAAATAAAACAAAAGACAAAAACCACATGATCTTATCAATTGATGCAGAAAAGGCATTTGACAAAGTCCAACACCCATTTATGATAAAAACTCTTACCAAAATAGGAATTGAAGGAAAATTCCTCAACATAATAAAGGGCACCTATGCAAAGCCAACAGCCAATATCACTCTAAATGGAGAGAACCTGAAAGCATTTCCCTTGAGAACGGGAACCAGACAAGGATGCCCTTTATCACCACTCTTATTCAACATCGTGCTAGAAGTCCTAGCCAGGGCAATTAGGCTAGACAAAGAAATAAAAGGTATCCAGATTGGCAAGGAAGAAGTAAAGTTATCACTATTTGCAGATGACATGATTATATACACAGAAAACCCTAAGGAATCCTCCAGAAAACTACTGAAACTAATAGAAGAGTTTGGCAGAGTCTCAGGTTATAAAATAAACATACAAAAATCACTTGGATTCCTCTACATCAACAAAAAGAACACCGAAGAGGAAATAACCAAATCAATACCATTCACAGTAGCCCCCAAGAAGATAAGATACTTAGGAATAAATCTTACCAAGGATGTAAAAGACCTGTACAAAGAAAACTACAAAGCTCTACTACAAGAAATTCAAAAGGACATACTTCAGTGGAAAAACATACCTTGCTCATGGATAGGAAGCCTTAACATAGTAAAAATGTCTATTCTACCAAAAGCCATCTATACATTTAACGCACTTCCAATCCAAATTCCAATGTCATATTTTAAGGGGATAGAGAAACAAATCACCAATTTCATATGGAAGGGAAAGAAGCCCCGGATAAGCAAAGCATTACTGAAAAAGAAGAAGAAAGTGGGAGGCCTCACTTTACCTGACTTCAGAACCTATTATACAGCCACAGTAGTCAAAACAGCCTGGTACTGGTACAACAACAGGCACATAGACCAATGGAACAGAATTGAGAACCCAGACATAGATCCATCCACGTATGAGCAGCTGATATTTGACAAAGGACCAGTGTCAATTAATTGGGGAAAAGATAGCCTTTTTAACAAATGGTGCTGGCATAACTGGATATCCATTTGCAAAAAAATGAAACAGGACCCATACCTCACACCATGCACAAAAACTAACTCCAAGTGGATCAAAGACCTAAACATAAAGACTAAAACGATAAAGATCATGGAAGAAAAAATTGGGACAACCCTAGGAGCCCTAATACAAGGTATAAACAGAATACAAAACATCACCAAAAATGATGAAGAGAAACCCGATAACTGGGAGCTCCTAAAAATCAAACACCTATGCTCATCTAAAGACTTCACCAAAAGAGTAAAAAGACCACCTTCAGATTGGGAAAGAATTTTCAGCTATGACATCTCCGACCAGCGCCTGATCTCTGAAATCTACATGATTCTGTCAAAACTCAACCACAAAAGGACAAACAGCCCAATCAAGAAGTGGGCAAAGGATATGAACACACATTTCACTAAAGAAGATATTCAGGCAGCCAACAGATACATGAGAAAATGCTCTCGATCATTAGCCATTAGAGAAATGCAAATTAAAACTACGATGAGATTCCATCTCACACCAGCAAGGCTGGCATTAATCCAAAAAACACAAAATAATAAATGTTGGAGAGGCTGCAGAGAGATTGGAACTCTCATACACTGCTGGTGGGAATGTAAAATGGTACAACCACTTTGGAAATCTATCTGGCGTTATCTTAAACAGTTAGAAATAGAACTACCATACAACCCAGAAATCCCACTCCTGGGAATATACCCTAGAGATACAAGAGCCTTCATACAAACAGATATATGCACACCCATATTTATTGCAGCTCTGTTTACAATAGCAAAAAGTTGGAAGCAACCAAGGTGTCCATCAATGGATGAATGGGTAAATAAATTGTGGTATATTCACACAATGGAATACTACGCATCGATAAAGAACAGTGACGAATCTCTGAAACATTTTATAACATGGAGGAACCTGGAAGGCATTATGCTGAGCGAAATGAATCAGAGGCAAAAGGACAAATATTGTATAAGACCACTATTATAAGATCTTGAGAAATAGTAAACCTGAGAAGAACACATACTTTTGTGGTTACGAGGGGGGGAGGGAGGGAGGGTGGGAGAGGGTTTTTTTTTATTGATTAATCAGTAGATAAGAACTGCTTCAGGTGAAGGGAAAGACAACACTCAATACATGGAAGGTCAGCTCAATTGGACTGGACCAAAAGCAAAGAAGTTTCCGGGATAAAATGAATGCTTCAAAGGTCAGCGGAGCAAGTGCGGGGGTCTGGGGAACATGGTTTGAGGGGACTTCTAAATCAATTGGCAAAATAATTCTATTATGAAATCATTCTGCATCCCACTTTGAAATGTGGCGTCTGGGGTCTTAAATGCTAACAAGCGGCCATCTAAGATGCATCAATTGGTCTCAACCCACCTGGAGCAAAGGAAAAGGAAGAACACCAAGGCCACACGACAACTAAGAGCCCAAGAGACAGAAAGGGCCACATGAACCAGAGACCTACATCATCCTGAGACCAGAAGAACTAGTTGGTGCCCGGCCACAATCGATGGCTGCCCTGACAGGGAGCACAGCAGAGGACCCCTGAGGGAACAGGAGATCAGTGGGATGCAGACCCCAAATTCTCATAAAAAGACCAAACTTAATGGTCTGACTAAGACTGGAGGAATCCCAGTGGCCATGCTCCCCAGACCTTCAGTTGACACAGGACAGGAACCATCCCCTAAGACAACTCATCAGAAATGAAAGGGACTGGTCAGCGGGTGGGAGAGAGATGCTGATGAAGAGTGAGCTAATTATATCAGGTGGACACTTGAGATTGTGTTGGCAACTCTTGTCTGGAGGGGGGATGGGAGGATAGAGAGAGAGGGAAGCCGGCAAAATTGTCAAGAAAGGAGAGACTGAAAGGGCTGACTCAAGAGGGGGAGAGCAAGTGGGAGTAGGGAGTGAGATGTATGTAAACTTATATGTGACAGACTGATTGGATTTGTAAACGTTCACTTGAAGCTTAATAAAACTTATTAAAAAAAAAAATGAATTCTGTTTCAGACTCATGCTTTCAGGTGGCAATGGTGAGAAGGAGACAGCAAAGTATAATTTCTTTACCTTATAGCTGGCAGGCTTTTCACTTTCTAGACGTGGTTCTGCACTAACCAGAAATGTGATTCTGAGCAAATCCTTTAAATTCTCTTGGCCTTAGTCTTCTTATCTGTAAAATGTAAGTGTAAAACTAGATAATCTCTAAGGTCCCGTTTCAGCTTTAACATGCCATCATTTTTATGCTTTCCAAGAGAATGTTATTGTTGGAGTTGAGCAGAAATGCACCATTCGTTCAGCAAATGGGTATTGAACACATATTAAGTGTTGCACACTGTATCAGACATTCAACAACCAGTAGGTGAGCTGGGTAAAGGCACTGGCACAAAGATGGACAAAGTGTTGTTGCATTTCCTGGCTCCCATTGCTGACTGAGGCCTGAGAGGAAGATCTGGGGAGTGTCGCTTTCATCTCTCTCTTGCCATATGACACATAAAAGCCAACATTAGATAGCAGCACCCATTCCAGGGCTGTTCCTCCATTGACTCTATCTTGCCATCCCATGTTTGCCTTTAAATTTTGGTTTCTGAGTACTATGCTACTGACTGCAAATACATAAACATGTTGAAATTGTATGTAAATTCGCATTTGGGTGTGTAGATGTGTTTTCTTTCTTTTTTTGTTATGCATTTTTTATTGAGATATAATTCAAAAAAAAGATATAATTCATATACCATAAATTCAGCATTTTAAAGTGTGCAATTCAGTGGCTTTTAGTATATTTATAAAGTGTGCAACCATTACCACTATCTAATTTAAAACATTTTTTCATCGCTCCAAAAAGAAGTCCTATACCCGTTAGTGGACAGTAACATTATACAATTTATCCGCGATAGTAAATGGGTTTAGAACACAGGTAGTATGACTTCTGAGCAGTCAACAGGTATTTATTAAATGACTGCCTTATATCCAGCTCCTTTGGGAGAACAGCACCTATTACCTGCACACTTGATTGAGATGGTTAACCTGGGTTAAGCACTTTATTGAGACGGTTAACCTGGGTTAAGCACTAAGTCTCCTAAAATGGAGTTTGGCTATTGGATTTATCAGCTACTCTTGCTCCAAACTGAGTTCTTGAACAAAACAAAAATAAAAACAAACATAACAACAACAACACAAAATATGTTTTATGATTGTGGAAGTAATATAAGTCCATTGTGAAGATTTTGGAACATAATTGAAAAATATGAAGAAGATACAAAATTCTTATTTGGTATTGTTATTTGAAATCCTACTGACTCTACCATTTAGCTTAATTTGTCCTGGCTTTTCTTCTATTATTAATTGTCAATTGGTAATATTATATTATGAAAATAACATTATAGTATACTATTAAAGTATTATTCACAAAGGTAATATAGTTTTCTATTACATGAATGTATCATATTAATTCCTGATTTATTGGAAATTTTATTTATTTCTAATTTTTTGTTATAATTAATAATCCTGCAGTAGAAGATCCTTGTATACCCATCTTTGCATAAGGATAAATTCTGGAAGGAGAATTTGAACACCAACAATATGAACATTACTAAAGATCTTTTTTTTTTTCTTTTTCTAATTGTACTTTAGATGAAGGTTTACAGAGCAAATTAGTTTCTCATTAAATGATTAATACAGATATTGTTTTGTGACTTTGGTTGCTAACCCCATGACATATCAACACTCTCTCCTTTTCGACCCTGGGTTTCCTGTTACCAGCTTTCCTGTCCCATCCTGCCTTCTCGTCCTTGCCCCTGAGCTGGTATGCCCATTTAGTCTTTTTTTGTTTTATGGGCCTGTCTAATCTTTGGCTGAAAGGTGAACCTCAGGAGTGACTGAGCATTATTAAAGATCTTGATGTAGATTGCCCAGTTGCTTTCTAGAAAGATTGTCAGAATGTTAGCACCCAGAGGGCTGGTCTCATCAAGCCTTTGCTACAATTTAAAGAATAACAAGAAAACATTTTAGCAATTACTGAATAAATGTGATTTCCTAGAGGCTATTTATTTATTGTTTTCTTTAAATTTTTTTTTATTAGAATGTAAGTTCTACAAGGGCAGAGATTTTTAAAATTTTCATTCACTTCTTTAATGCCTTGAGCAGTGCCGACTGGATAGTAGGTACTCCATAAGTGTTTATAGAATGAATGAAAGCATGCATGCATGCTTCGAGCTGTCTTGTTCCAGATGGTTTTTTATTTTATTTTATTGTGCTTTAGGTGAAAGTTTACAGAGCAAATTAATTTCTCATTCAAAAGTTTATACACAAATTGTTTCATGACATTGGTTGCAATCCCCGGAACGTGTCAGCACTTTCCCCCTTTCCACCCCGGGTTACCTGTTTCCATTAGTTTAGTTTTCCTGTCCTTTCCTGCCTTCTTGTCTTAGCTTTTGAGCAGGTGTTGTCCATTTGGTCTTGTATACATGATTGAACTAAGAAGCACACACCTCATGTGTGTTACTGTTTGTTATATAGGCCTGTCTAATTTTTTTTTTTTTTAATCTTTGGCTGAAAGGTGAACTTTGGGAGTAGATTTAGTTCTGGTTTAGCAAGGTGTCCAGGGGCCATAGTCTCAGGGGTTCCTCCAGTCTCTGCAGACCAGTAAGTGGTCTTTTTTGTGAATTTGAATTTTGTTCTACATTTTTCTTCTGTTCTGTCCAGGACCTTCTATTGTGACCCATGTCAGAGCTGTCAGTGGTGGTAGCCAGGTACCATCTAGTTCTTCTGGGCTCAGGCTGGTGGAGGCTGTGATTCATGTGGTCCATTAGTCCTTTGGATTAATATTTTCCTTGTATCTCTGGTGTTCCTCGTTCTTCTTTACTCTGGACAGGATGGGACCAATAGATGTATCTTAGATGGCCACTCGCAAGCTATTAAGACACCAGACGCTACTCATCAAAGTAGGATGTAGAGCATTTGCTTTATGAAATATGTTATGCCAATTGACCTAGATGTCCCCTGAGACCATGGTCACCAGCCTTCAGCCCCAGTAACTCAGTCCCTTAAGGTGTTTGGATGCATCTAGGTGCTTCTATGACTGTGCCACCTTTGTGCTGTATTACTTATATGAATATACATACTGTAAATATAAATATGTATGTAAAAATATCCACAGCCTAACCTATATATGTATGTGGGTATGCTCCTATATGCCCTCCTTTCCCTATTCAGCATTCGTATCTGCCTACATATCTGCTTGTAAGTTATTTGTTTTTACTGTTCTTGTAGGGTTGTATATGCTTTAGTATTTACTGTGGTTGCCTCTTTTTGTGTGTGTGTGTTCCTCCAAGTCTCTTCCTTTGCCTTGGTCAAGTGGTGCTGATTTCCTCTATATTGCATTTTGTCTTCCCCTTTTCCAAATTTGACATTTGTCTACTATTTAGTTATTGATTTTCCGTCCTCATCCCTCCCCTCCCTCATAATCATCAAAGATTGTTTCTGTGTGTAAACCTTTTCTTAAGTTGTTATAATAGTGGTGTCATACAGTATTTGTCCTTTTGTGATTGACTTATTTTACTCAGCATAATGCCCTCCAGATTCATCCATGTTGTGATATGTTTTTCAGATTCATTATTCTTTATTGTTGCATAGTATTCCACTGTGTGTATGTACCATAATTTGTTTATCCATTTATCTGTTGATAGGCACTTAGGTTGTTTCCATCTTTTTGCTATTGTGAATAATGCTGAAATGAACATGGGTGTGCGTATGTCTATTAGTGTCATGGCTCTCATTTCTCTAGGATATAGTCTAGGAGTGAGATTGCTGGATCATATTGTATTTCCATTTCTAGCTTATTAAGGAAATGCCATATCATTTTCCATAGTGATTATACCATTTTGCATTTCCACCAGCAGTGTATGAGAGTGCCAATCTCCCCACAACCTTGCTAGCATTTATTGTTGTCTGAATTTTTGATCAGTGCCATTCTTGCAGGGGTGAGATGGTATCCCATCATGGTTTTAATTTGCATCTCTCCAATGACTAATGATTGCAAGCATCTTTTCATGTATTTGTTGGCCGACTGAATGAATGTCTTCTTTTGTGAAGTGTTTGTTCATGTTCTTTGCCCATTTTGTGATCGTTTTGCTTGTCTTTTTATTGTTGAGATGTTGAAATTTTTCATATATTTTTGAGATTAAAACTTTATCAGATATGTCATTGCCAAAGATTGTTTCCCAGTCTGTAGGTTCTCATTTTACTCTCTTAGAAAAGGCTTTTGATGAGCATAAGTAATATAATTTTTAGGAGGTTCCAGTTATCTAGCTTATCTTCTGGAGTTTGTACATTTTTAGTTATGTTTGATATTCTATTTATGCCATAAATTATGGCCCCTAGTGTTGTCCCTCCACCATGCATCTGCCAGTTTGTCATACTGTGGCAGTCTACTGAATAGAATTAGCCTGTGAAAACCTTATGAATAGTAGCAGAACATTGTCTGATATAGCGCCAGAAGATGAGCCCCTCAGGTTGGTAGCCACTCAAAATATGACTGGAAAAGAGCTGCCTCCTCAAAGCAGATTTGACCTTAATGATGTGGGTGGAGTCAAGCTTTTGGGACCTTCATTTGCTGATGTGGCATGACTGAAAATGAGAAGAAACAACTGCAAATATCCATTAATATTTGGAACTTGCAATGTACAAAGTATGAATCTAGGAGAATTGGAAATCATTGAAAATGAAATTGAACACATAAAGATCTATATCCAAGTTGTTAGTGAGCTGAAATGGAGTGATGTTAGTCATTTTGAATCAGGCAATCATATGGTCTACTATGCTGGGAACTACAACTTGAAGAGGAATGGCTTTGCATTCATCATCAAAAAGAACATTTCAAGATCTATCCTGAAGTACAACACTGTCAGTGATAGGATAATATCCAAAAGCCTACAAGGAGGACCAGCTAATACGACTATTACTCAAATTTACGCACCAGGCACTGAGACCAAAGATGAAGAAATTGAAGGTTTTTACCAACTTCTGCAGCCTGAAATTGACCGAACATGCAATCAGGATGCACTGATATTTACTGGTGATTGGAATTTGAAACTTGAAAACAGAGAAGAAGGATTGGTAGTTGGAAAATATGGCCTTGGTGATAGAAACGATGCCAGAGATTGCATGATTGAAGACAAATGACTTCTTCATTGCAAATACAGTTTTTCACCAACATAAATGGCGATTGTACGTGTGGACCTTGGCAGATGCAATACACAGAAATCAAATCGACTACATCTGTGGGAAGAGACAATGCAGAAGCTCAACATCATCAGTCAGAACAAGGCCGGGGCAGACTGTGAATCAGACCATCAATTACTCTTATGCAAGTTCAAGTTGAAACTGAAGAAAATTAGAACAAGCCCATGAGATCCGAAGTACAACCTGGAGTATAACGCACCTGAATTTAGAGACCATCTCAAGAATAGATTTGATGCATTGAACACTAATGAAAGAAGACCAGATAAACTGTGGAATAACATCAAGAACATCGTACATGAAGAAAGCAAGAGGTCATTAAAAAGACAGGGGAGAGGCGAGGCCAAGATGGTGGAATAGCCAGATGCTTCCGGTGATCCTTTTACAACGAAGACCCAAAAAAACAAGTGAAACGATTTTTTTTATAACAAGCTAGGAGCCTGAACATCCAACACAAAGTTAGAAAACGGACTGAGTGACAGGTGGAGGGAGAGATGGTTCAGAAGCAGAGAGGAGCTGCCAGACCTGAATCGATGGGACCCCTCAGGAGCCATTCCTGGGAGCAACTATGGCGGGCTGGTAGTAGCATTTGGCTGCAGTTTCCTCTGGGAGAAACAGCCAGCTGCACAGTCTACTCACACCTCCAGAACCAGAGAAGAATGGTGCTCTTGGCAAAGTCTAAGTACTTGCTTATATTTTACTGTGCCCCCCCCACCCCCAAGCTGGTTTCAGTGGCTGTTGATTTCCCTGGCCTGAGATAGGCTCTGCTGAGTGCTCTGAGGCATTCTCCTGACCTTGGAGAACAAATAAATTCACAGTTGGGGGAAAAGATAATTTATCAGCTCCACTAACTTGGGGAGCTCAGGACAGAAGTGGCCCCTGTCCAGGCATAAATAGTCTGTGGACTTTGAATACCTTTCCCCCCTGCATGGACCTGTATGGGCCTATTTCAGCTGTGTGGTGGAGAAGTGGGTGTTTGATGTTTGGCACAGCTTTGCCTATTAAGCGGGGTCTTCACCTACCCACATCAGGGACCTAAGGACTGGTGGGTCCACTTAGGTCACCTAGCCACCCACAACAGTGGTCCAAGGATAATTGGTACCTCCCAGTCCTTGCAACCAAAAGCATTGGGTGCCCATGGTCCAGCTGCAGAACCCACCCACCTGTGTGCTCTAGGGAAGAGGGATGTGCTTTCCTCACAGACACTTGGGGAATGGTCGTCAGCCCCCTGACTTGTTGAGAGCATGACCCACTGCAGCAAAGAGGTACTGGTACCTACACCAATCACCTCTGCCACTCTAAGACTGTAGGACAGAACCTGTAGCACACACTTGATGACCAGCTACCTGGACTCTTGAGCAGAATCCATACAAGAAAAGTGAATGGACTCCTGGCTGATATACCTGATAACAGCTATAGCCATCTGGCGACAGGACATCAGAGCTTCAAAGGTGAAAATAACCAAGCTAGCTCACTCGAGCAACCCATTTGGGCATATCAAAACAAAACAAAGCAAGAAGCTAGGATACAGTAAGCAAACATAAAATAAACTAATACACTAACTTACAGATGGCTTGGAGACAACAGTCAATATCAGATCACATAAAGAAGCAGACCATGATTGCTTCAACAAGCTCTCAAAACAAAGACTTAAGGAATCTTCTGGATGAAGGTGCCTTCCTGGAATTACTGGATGCAGAATACAAAAGATTGATATGCAGAACTCTCCAAGAGGAATGAGATCAGGAAGGAGATCAGGCATTACTCAGAACAAGCCAAGGAACACACAGATAAAGCAGTCAAGGAAATTAAAAAGGGTATTCAAGAACATGATGAAAAATTTAATAAGCTGCAAGAATCCATAGAGAGACAGCAATCAGAAATTCAGAAGATTAACAATAAAATTACAGAATCATACAACTCCCTAGAAAGTCAGAGCAGCAGAAATGAGCAAGTGGAGGGCAAAATTGGTGAGATGGAACATAAAGCACTTGGGACCAATATATTTGAAGAAAAATCAGATAAAAGAATTTAAAAAAGCTGAAGAAATTCTAAGAATCATGTGGGACTCTATCAAGAGAAATAACCTACTAGTGATTGGAGTACCAGAACAGGGAAGGATAACAGAAAATACAGAGAGAATTGTTGAAGATTTGTTGGCAGAAAACTTCCCTGATATTGTGAAAGATGAGAAGATATCTATCCAAGATGCTCATCGAACTCCACATAAGGTAGATCTTAAAAGAAAGTCACCAAGACATATTATAATCAAACTTCCTAAAACCAAAGATAAAGAGAGAATTTTAAGAGCAGCTAGGGATAAACGAAAAGTCACCTACAAAGGAGAGTCAATAAGAATAAGTTCGGACTACTCAGCAGAAACCATACAGGCATGAAGGCAATGGGATGACTTATGTAAAGCATTGAAGGAAAAAAAATTGCCAGCCAAGAATCGTATATCCAGCAAAACTGTCTTTCAAATATGAAGGTGAAATTAGGACATTTCCAGATAAATAAAAGTTTAGGGAATTCGTAAAAACCAAAACAACAAGAAATACTATAGGCAGTTCTTTGGTTAGAAAATCAATAATATCAGATATCAACCAAAGACTAGAACACTGGACAGAACAATCAGATATCAACCCAGATAGGGAAATCACAGAAATAAATCAAGATTAAAAAAAATGCTCAAAACAGGGGAACAGTGATGTTATTATGTAAAAGAAGACAACATTAAAACAAGAAAGAGGGACTAAGAAATGTAGTCATAGGTCTTTCATACGGAGAGGAAGACAAGGTGATACAAAGAAATAAAAGTTAGGTTTAAACTTAGAAAAATAGGTAGTAAATATTATGGTAGCCACAAAGGAGACTAACAATCCTACTCATCAAAATAAAATACAAGAAAAAAATAGAGACTCAGCAGAAATAGAATCAACAACAATGAATTAGAGGAAAAGACAATATATAAAGATAAACTATTCAGCACAAAAAATTAAGTGGGAAAAAGAAACTGTCAACAACACAGAAAAAGACATCAAAATGACAGCACTAAACATAAAAATACCTACCCGTAATTACAGTGAATATAAATGGACTAAATGCACCAATAAAGAGACAGAGTGTGGCAGAATGGATTAAAAAAAAAAATGATCTATCTATATGCTGCCTACAGGAGACACACCTTAGAGAAAAAAAAGCTAAAACTTAAAGGATGGAAAAAAATATATCAAGCAAACAACAATCAAAAAAGAGCAAGAGTGGCAATACTAATTTCTGACAAAAAAGACTTTAACATTAAATCTACCACAAAGGATAAGGAAGGACACTATATAATGATTAAAGGGACACTATACCGGGAGGATATAACCATATTAAATGTTTATGCACCCAATGACAGGGCTGCAAGATGTATAAAACAAACTCTAACAGCATTGAAAAGTGAGATAGACAGCTCCACAATAATAGTAAGAGACTTCAACACACCACTTTCAGTGAAGGACAGGACATCCAGAAAGAAGCTCAATAAAGACACGGAAGATCTAAATGCCACAATCAACCAACTTGACCTCACAGACATATACAGAACACTCCACCCAACAGCAACCAACTATACTTTCGTTTCTACTGCACATGGAACATTCTCCAGAATAGACCACATATTAGGTCATAAAGCAAGCCTTAGCAGAATCCAAAACATTGAAATATTACAAAGCATCTTCTCTGACCATAGGCCATAAAAGTAGAAATCAATAACAGAAAAAGCAGGGAAAAAGAAATCAAACACTTGGAAACTGAACAATACCCTGCTCAAAAACGACTGGGTTGTAGAAGACATCAAGGATGGAATAAAGAAATTCATAGAAACCAATGAGAATGAAAACATTTCATATCAGAACCTTTGGGACACAGATAAAGCGATGCTCCAAGGTCAGTTTATATCAATAAATGCACATTTCCAAAAAGAAAAAAGGGCCAAAATCAAAGAATTATTCCTATAACTTGAACAAATAGAAAGGAGCAACAAAAGAAACCCTCAGGCACCAGAAGAAAGCAAATAATAAAAATTAGAGCAGAATTAAGGGAAATAGAAAACAGGAAAACAATTGAAAGAATTAACAAGACCAAAAGCTGGTTCTTTGAAAACAGTAACAAAATTGATAAACCACTGGACAAATTGACAAAAAAAAAAAAAAAAAGAAGAGGAAGCAAATAATCCGAATAAGAAATGAGATGGACGATATTACAAGAGACCCAACTGAAATGAAAAGAATCATATCAGATTACTAGGAAAAATTGTACTCTAACAAATTGAAAACCTAGAAGAAATGGATGAATTTCTACAAACACACTACCTACCTAAACTAACACAAACAGAGGTAGAACAACTAAATAAACCCGTAACAAAAGAAGAAATTGAAAAGATAATAAAAAAACTCCCGACAAAAAAAAGCTCTGTCCCAGATGGCTTCAGTGCAGGGTTCTACGAAACTTTCAGAGATGAGTTAATGCCACTACTACTAAAGGTATTTTAGAGCATAGAAAAGGGCAGGATACTCCCAAACTCATTCTATGAAGCCAGCATATCCCTGATACCAAAAGCAGGTAAAGACACCACAAAAAAAGAAAATTACAGATCTCTATCCCTCATGAACTTAGATGCAAAAATCCTCAACAGAATTCTAGCCTATAGAATTCAATAACGCTTAAAAAAAAAAAATTTGCCATGACCAAGTGGGATTCATACCAGGTATGCAGGGATGGTTCAACATTAGAAAAAAAATTAATGTAATCCATCATATAAATAAAACAAAAGACAAGAACCACATGATCTTAAAACTTGATACAGAAAAGGCATTTAACAAAGTTCAACACACATTCATAAAAACTCTCAGCAAAATAAGAATAGAAAGAAAATTCCTCAATGTAATAAAAGGCATTTATAGAAAGCCAACTGCCAACATCCTCCTAAATGGAGAGAGCCTGAAAACATTCTCCTTAAGATTGGGAACTAGACAAGGATGCCCTTTATCACCACTCTTATTCAAAATTAGGCTGGAGGTCCCCTAGCCAGAGCAATTAGGCTAGATAAAGAAATAAAGGGCATCCAGACTGGTAAAGAAGAAGTAAAAGTATCTCTATTTGCAGATGACATGATCTCATACACAGAAAACCCTCAAGAAAACTACTGAAACTAATAGAAGAGTTCAGCAGAGTATCAGGATATAGGCTAAACATACAAAAATCATTTGGATTCCTCTACACCAATAAAAAGAACATCGAAGAGGAAATCACCAAATCAATACCATTTACAGTAGCCTCCAAGAAGATAAAGTACTTAGGAATAAATCTTACCAGAGATGTAAAAGACCTATACAAAGAAAACTATAAGATAACTACTGCAAGAAACCAAAAGAGACCTCCATAAGTGGAAAAACATACCTTGCTCCCTTGTAAAAATGTGTATTCTACCAAAAGCAATCTATAGATACAATGCAATTCTGATCCAAATTGCAACATTTTTTAATGAGATGGAGAAACAAATCACCAACTTCATATGGAAGGGAAAGAGGCCCGGATGAGTAAAGCATTAATAAAAAAGAATAACAAAGTGGGAGGCCTCACTCTCCCTTGATTTTAGAACCTATTATACCACCACAGTAGTCAAAACAGCCTGGTACTGGTACAAAAACAGATACATAGACCAATGGAACAGAATTGAGAATCCAGACATAAATCCATCCACATATGAGCAGCTGATATTTGACAAAGGCCCAAAGTCAGTAAAATGGGGAAAAGACAGTCTTTTTTTAACAAATGGTGCTGGCATAACTGGATATCCATCTGCAAAAAAATGAAACAGGACCCATACCTCACACCATGCACAGTAACTAACTCAAAATGGATCAAAGGCCTAAATATAAAATCTAAAATGATAAAAATCATGGAAGAAAAAATAGGTACAATGCTAGGAGCCCTAATACATGGCATAAACAGTATACAAAACATTACTAATGATGCAAAAGAGAAACTAGATGACTGGGAGCTTCTAAAAATCACACATCTGTGCTCATCCAAAGACTTCACCAAAAGAGTAAAAAGATTACCTACAGAGTGGGAAAAAATTTTTAGCTATGACATGTCCGATCAGCGTCTGATCTCTAAAATCTACATATACTGCAAAAACTCAACTACAAAAAGGCAAATAACCCAATTAAAAAATGGACAAAGATATGAACAGGCACTTCACTAAAGAAGACATTCAGTTAGCTAACAGATACATGAGGAAATGCTCACGATCATTAGCCATTAGAGAAATGCAAATCAAAAGTACAATGAGATTCCATCTCACCCCAACAAAGCTAGCATTAATCCAAAAAACACAAAATAATAAATGTTGGAGAGGTTATGGAGAGACTGGAACACTTCTATACAGCTGGTAGGAATGTAAAATGGTACAACCACTTTGGAAATCAATTTGGCCCTTCCCTAAAAAACTAGAGATAGAACTACCATAGGACCCAGCAATCCCACTCCTTGGAATATATCCTAGAGAAACAAGAACCTTTACATGAACTGATATAAACACACCCATGTTTATTCCTGCTCTAATCTTTATCATTTCCTTTCTTCTGGTGGTTATGGGTTTCTTTTTTGCTGCTCTTTTTCTATTTGTTCAAATTGTAGGGTTAAAGTATTGATTTTGGTCCTCCTTTTTTGATGTGCACATTATTGCTATAAATTGGCCTCTGAGCACTGCTTTTGCAGTGTCCCAAAGCTTTTGGTATGTAGTATTTTCATTCTCGTTTGAATCTAGAAATTTCTAAATTTCTTTTTTAATTTCTTCTATTGCCTAGTGTCTTTTAAGCATGATGTTGTTCAGCTTCCAAGTATTTGATTTTTATCTTGTTATTCCTGTTACTGATTTCTGACTTTATAGCATTGTGATCTGAGAAGAAGCTTTGTATCATTTCAAGTTTTTTGAATTTTACTTTGTGGCCTAGAATATATTCTATTCTAGAAAATGATACATGTGTGCTGGAGAAGAATGTGTAGTGTGGGGCTGCTGGGTGGAATACTTTGTATACGTCTATGCATTCAAGTTGATTGACTGTATTATTTAGTCCTTCGCTCTCTTTGTTGAGCTTCTTTCTAGTTGTTCTGTCCGTTATTAAAAGTGATGCGTTAAATTCTTCTAGTATTATTGTAGAACTGTCTATTTCTCTGTTTCTGTTGAAGTTTATGTATTTCAGAGCTGTCATTGGGAGCATAGATATTTATTATGGTTATGCCCCTTGGTGGATTGATCCCTTAATCATCGTATAATGTCCTTTCTTGTTTCTTGTGATGGAGTTTGATTTAAAGTCTATTTTATCAGCGATTAATATTGTTATTCCTCTTTTTTTTGTTACTCTTTGCTTGATGTATTTTTTCCATCCTTTAATTTTTAACGTCTTTATGTTTTTGTGTCTAAAGTGTGTCTCATTTAGGCAACATATTGATAGGCCATGTTTTTTTTTAATTTATTCTGCCATTATCTGTCTGTTGACTGGTATATTTAACCTGTTTACATTCAGTGTGATTATTGGTTGACATAAATTTACTGCTGTCATTTTGTTATGCTTTTTTTTTGTGTGTGGTGTTGACAGTTTCTTTGTTCCACTTAATTTTCTGTGCTGAGTTCTTTTTGTTCATGCATTGTCTTTTCATTTCCTTTGTTTTTGTCAATTTTGTGTTTATTGAGTATCATGCATTGAATTATGTCCCCCAAAGATATTTGTATCAATTTGGCTAGGCCATGATTCCCAGCTGGATTCAGAAGAGGGTGTGATCAGGGATATCATTGCTGATGCCGGATGGATCCTGGATGAAAGCAGAGAATACCAGAAAGATGTTAATCTGTGTTTTATTGACTATGCAAAGGCATTTGACTGTGTGTATCATACCAAATTGTGGATAACATTGCGAAGAATGGGAATTCCAGAACACTAAATTGTGTTCATGAGGAACCTGTGCATAGATCAAGAGGCAGTCATTTGAACAGAACAAGGGGATACTGTGTGGTTTAAAGTCAGGAAAGGTGTGCATCAGGGTTGTATCTTTTCACCAAACTTATTCAGTCTGTATGCTTAGCAAATAATTCGAGAAGCTGGATTATATGAAGAAGAATGGGGCATCAGGATTGGAGAAAGACTCATAAACAACCTGCATTATGCAGATGATACTCCCTTGCTTGCTGAAAGCGAAGAGGGCTTGAAGCACTTACTGATGAAGATCAAAGACCACAGCCTTCAGGATGGATTACACCTCAACATAAAGAAAACAAAAATCCTCACAATTGGACAAATAAGCAACATCATGATAAACAGAGAAAAGATTGAAATTGTGAAGGGTTTCATTTTACTTGGACCCACAATCAACACAAATGGAAGCAGCAGTAAAGAAATCAAAAGATGCATTGCATTGGGTAAATCTGCTACAAAGGACCTCTTGAAAGTGTTGAAAATCAAAAATGTCACCTTGAAGACTAAGGTGCGCCTGGCCCAAGCCATGGTGTTTTCAATTGCCTCGTATGCATGCAAAAGCTGAGCTATGAAAAGGAAGACCAAAGAATTGACACCTTTGAATTGAGGGGTTGGTGAAGAATATTAAATATATCATGTACTGCCAAAAGAATGAACACATCTTTCTTGGAAGAAGTACAACCAAAATGCTCCTTTGAAGCAAGGCTGGCAAGACTATGTCTCACATACTTTGGACACGTTATCAGAAGGGATCAGTCCTTGGAGAAAGATATCATGCTTGGTAAAGTAGAGGGTTAGTGAAAAAAAAGGAAGACCCTCAATATGATGGATTGACACAGTGGCTGCAACAATGAGCTCAAGCATAACAATGATTGTGAGGATGGTGCGGGACCTGGCAGTGGTTCATTCTGTTGTACATAGGGTTGCTATGAATCAAACATACTGGGCGGCAGCAAACAACAGCAACAATGATTCCCAGTATTGTGTGATTATCCACCATTTTGTCATCTGATGTGATTTTCCTATGTGTTGTAAATCCTGTGTCTATGATGTCAACGAGATGGAATTATCAGCAGTTATGTAGACTCAATCTACAAGATTAATCAACAACTTGAGCCAATCTCTTTTGAGATATAAAAGACAGAAGTGAATGGAGAGACATGGGGACCTCATACCACCAAGAAAACAGCGCCGGGAGTAGAGTGTATCCCTTGGACCTGAGGTTCCTTTGCAGAGAGGCTCCTAGACCAGTGAAGATTGATGACAAGGACTTTCCTCCAAAGCCCACAGAGGGAGAAAGCTTTCCCCTGGAACTGGTGCCTTGAATTCGGACTTCTAGCGAACTGGACTGTGAGAGAATAAACTTCTCTTTGTTAAAGCCATTCACTTGTGGTATTTCTGTTATAGCAGCACTAGATAACTGAAACACTGAGTCTTTTTAATATTCTTTTTTATTTTGGTGGGTAGGTTTGTTAATTTTCTTTGTGATTACTGTGAGGTTTACTTTTATCATCCTATGTTTAAAACAGTCTGTTATTTTTAGATATTGCCTAGACTTCTTCTCCACATGGAAGTTCTGTATTTATACCATTCATTCACCCTTTTTGTTTTAAAGTTGTCTCGATTTCAGATTGACATCTCTGTTTCCCTGTTTTTGGTTCTGTAGTTTTATTTTACTTTTGAGATTTCTCTACCTGGTTTGGCATCTTGGTGATGCCATAGTGTGGCTCATTCTCAGGTTGTTGTCTGTTGTCATTGGTTTTCTATCTGAAGGACTCCCTTTAATATTTATTGTAAGGTTTTTTACAAATTCCATTAATTTCTGTTTATCTGGGAATATCCTAATTTTGTCATTATATTTTGCTGGGTATATGATTCTTGGTTGGCAGTCCTTTACTTTCAGGGTTTTATGTATGTCATCCCATGCTCTTCTCGCTTGCATGGCCTCTGCCAAGAAATCAGAACTTAGCCTTATTGGAGTCCCTTGTAGGAGATATTTCGTTTTTTCCTGAGCTACTGTCAGAATTCTTTATCTTTGTATTCGGAAAGTCTGATTATGATATGTCTGGATGACTTTCTTTTGGGGTCTATCCTGCATAGGGTTTGTTGAGATTTTGGGTGGAAATCTTCTCATCTTTCATCATTTTTGGAGAAGTTTTCTTCCAACAAATTTTCAAAAATTTGATGCTTTTTATTCATTTATTTTGTCTCTTCCTGTTCTGGGATTCCCATCACACATAATTTATTCCTCTTCATAGTATCCCATATAAGTCTTAGACTTTCTTCTTCTTCTTTTCATTATTTTTTCTGTTGTTCTCTATTTCACTAATTATATCATCCATTGTTTCAACTCTACTTCCGTGTCCTCCCATAAAGTTATATGTTTCTGATATTTTACTGTTAATCTTCTGAATTTCTAGTTGCTGTTTTTGTATGATTTCTAATTATCTATTTAATTTGTCTTTTTGTTCTTGTATTGTTTTCCTGAATTCATCTATGGTTTTGTCTATGCTTTCCTTGATCTCTTGAGGACCTTATAGATAAGCCTTTTGAATTCCTTATCAGGCAGTTCCATTTTGATCTCTTCCTCCAAAAGGTTTTCTGCACCTTTATTTTGGTCATTTGACTGAGCCATCTTGTCTTGTTTCTTTATGTGATTTGATACTGTCTGCTGTCTCTGAGGCATTAAGGTGTTTTAATTTGATTTTTTTTTTTCATTTTGTTTTGTTTTGATTTATCAGTGCAGGTGAGCTGGATGTATGTCAGCAAATGTCAGGAAGTTTACTTCCTGCCCCCAGTTGGATGGGGCAACAGCAGGCTGGGCGAGCTCTTGTCTCTGTTCACTGTATGTGTGAGATGGCTGAGGGCACACTGGGCAAGTGCTATTCAGTGGTATGGGAATGAATGCTCACAGTTGTTTTCCAGGGGGGTGGGCGATGGGCAAGGAGATAGGCAGGTATTCAGGGTACACTGAGGTGCCCCCTCTGTTGGGCAGGAGCAGAGCAGTCAGCTGAGGGGCACACAGGTGCTCTCCCTGATGGGGGGGGCAGGTGACTGGGGGTCATGCAGGCACTCTCTGCAGTGGCGGAGGGGTGGGATGGGTGGTGTTGGGAAGTGTGGGCACTCTTTCTGGTGGGAGCGGGGCAGGATGGGAGAGCAGGGGTTGCACAGGTGTGCTCTCCAGCAGAAAAGGGGTGAAGTGAGTGACTGGGGGTCATGAGGAGCTCTCTCTGGTGGGAAAGGAGGTTGAGCAGATGGCTGAGGGGAGCCCAGATGCTCCCTCCAGTGGGGAAGGGGCAAGGTAGGCAGCTGGGGGTCACACAGGTACTCTTTGCAGTAGAGGAGAGGAAGAGTAGTAGGTTGGTGGTTGCGCAGGTGCTCTTGTAGGTCGGGGTGGTGTGGGGGCAGGCAGCCAGGGTCACACTGGTGCTCTTTGAGGTGGGGGTGGGGTGGGCAACTAGGGTTCATGTAGGTACCCTCTCCAGTGAGGAGGGGTGGAGTGGTAGCTGTGGAGGAGGGGAGAGAAAAGAAAAAAAGGTGGTGTTCATCTATTGCTCCATTCTCACCACCCACTCTACCGGTTAGGTATTGTTGCTGGAGAGTCACCCTGTCTCTGGGCCTGGCTCCCTCCCTGCTCTGTGTATGCCAGGAACCCTGAAACTCTCATTCTCCTTCTGTGCTTTCCCTACTTAGCTCCAGTTCATGTTCTGCTTGCCTTGCTTCACTCTGGGTATGTCGACTCAGCTTCTGTGTCTCCTTTCTCCTATTTGGGAGTTCTGTGATGTTGTCTTCCTATTATACTCCTCTTACCTGGGTTGCTTCTGGCTTTGTCTCAAAATGGCTCCACTGTGCCGGGCTGTCTGGCAGGGTACCTCTACTCTGTATCTCTCCCCGTTCATTGCTATCATTCAGTTTCTTTTGCCAGTCAGTGTTTGATCTATATCCTTTCATTTGATGCTCAGAGTTCCAGGGTTGTCCTCTGTGTTTGTTTCACTTTGTTTCTTGGATCTTCGCTATCAAGGGAAGGCATAGTGAATCTGAGTAGGCTGCCATCTTGAATCTGGTCTGGCTTCTGATGTTTTGATCATTTCATAGCCCTCTCTGTACACATTGCTTATCTGAAATACTCTGTTGTCTTGTGTTTCCATTGTTTAATTTTACAGCTATTTATTTCTTTTCTCAGCAATGGCACACTGTTTTAAGGCAGGTACATTGCCTTATATGTTTTTTCAGTGACCTGCCTCTCCCACCCAGTGCCTACCACGGTATCTTGGAAAACTTTTTAAGTTCTTGAACATTATTTATTAATGAATTTTTCTTTTTTGTTGTTCCGTACAGGTAGAAGCCACCAATCAAATAATTACTGTTGAACAGTCCCAAGCAGATAGAAGCAAAAAGATTTTCAACCCTGTTAAGTAAGAATTTGTTTTCTGAATGCCTTTGTGAATGTTTTAGGAAGAAGACCTGTTGTCCAATTTATCTTGCTTATTTAAACCAAACCTGCATTAGAAACTAAATTAGTAAGAATATGTTAGTATCATGAAGATGTGTTTACCAACAAAATTAGAATTGGTAAAATGCATTGAAGTAATTACAAAAAATTCTTTATAAAAAGGTCCATTTTTATCATTATTATTTTTATAATAATTTATTACTAACAACCTTGTTAACAACCTTGCTAACAACTTTAGTTCCTCCAGATAGACCATGGGTAGATTTTTCTTTTATTTTTTCATTTAAATCAGTACAATGCTGATTGAATTAATTTTAAGGCTCTGGATCCATGCTGGGGCCCTGGTGGTGCAGTGGTTAAGCATTTAGCTGCTAACCAAAAAGGTCAGCAGTTCAAATCCACCATCTGTTCCTTGGCAACTCTTCGGGGCAGTTCTACTCTGTCCTATAGAGTCACTGTGAGTTGGAATTGACTCAACAGCAACAGGTTTGGTTTGAGTTTTTTTTGAATACATGCTATACTTACAATTCATTTTTTCTTTTTTAAAGCTACATTGATAGTTTCCTACAAGGTAGAAAACATACATGACTTGGACTATACAAAGAAATACGGAGGTCCAAAGCTAGCATTCTCTCCATAGAATGACCTGGAGTAGGATTTCCTTTTTGACTGATCTGGCAAGGGATGAGGGGTACAATTGAGGTGGTATAAATGATTAACTCACTTGGCGGCTAACTGAAAGGTTGGAGATTCCGGTCCACCCACAGACACCTTGGAAAAAAGGTCTGGAGACCTTCTGAAAAATCATCCATTGAAAACCCTATGGAGCACAGTTCTACTCTGTCATATATGGGGTTGCCATGAGTCAGAATTGACTTGATGGCATCTAATGCAGTTGGAACATCTCACTGTTTTGACCCTGAGTCAATTCCATTTGGACTGGGAAGATGATTATCCGACTGCCTGCCCAGACCAGAGTGTAGCTCCTTCTGACATTCAAACAAAAGCCACTTCGGCAAACACAGCTCTAAACTTGCCTGGGACATCTCAATCTGGCAGGCTGTGTGTGGTCTCCAGGAGAGGGCAAATGTGTGAAGATGTGAAGGAGTTCACAGCAAACCTAGAGAAATTCCTTTAGTCAGGAGATGATGCTGCGGTAGCAGTGGCAGAGAGACATATATAAATTATATCTTTTCTCCCCCTTGTGGTGGTGAAAGAGCCCATTTGTGGTATATGGAACATAAGACACTTATGAGTCAGAAAGTCTGGACTCGCTCTTCTGCTGAATGAGCATTTCTTAACCATTCGAGCGTTATTCTGTGGCCTTCCCTGGCAGCCATTCCTGACCATGCTGTGGATAGTTTATTAGTAACCTGTGACTGAGATGAACTGTCCTCAGGAATGTGATGAGAACTGGGAATTGAACATACCTGAGAATCTAAGAACAGGTTAGATATGATCAAAGACTCTGTTTTCTTACAATCTCTTGGTGTTTCTGCCGTTTGTTTTAGAATTGACCTACAGGCTGACCAGGTAACCAAAGTTACACTGGGAAGATTACACTTCAGTGAAACCACAGCAAATAACATGAGAAAGAAGGGAAAACCAAATCCCGATCAGAGGTACTGGCATCACTGTGTCTACTCCAGGTTGGCGGGAGGTTTAATAGAGAGGGCAGTGCCCTTCTGACGCCCTTCTAATCTTCTTGGCCTCCCTGACTCACTTTCCTCTCTTCTCTGACTCTGTCAGTTTATGGAAAAAAAAAACATTTTTGTCGGCAATTCAATTCTGACTTATGGCGCCTCGTGTGTGTCAGAGTAGAACTGTGCTCCATAAAGTTTTCAATCGTTCATTTTTCAGGAGTAGATTTCCATGTCTTTCTTCTAACGTGCCTCTCAGTGGATTCAAACCTCCAGCCTTCTGGTTAGCAGCCTAGGACATTAACCATCTGCACCACCCAGGAATTCCTGTCAGCTTTTTGACATATCTCACTTGCTGTCCGTTGGACACTTTTCTTCTTCCACCTTCACTCCCTGCAGTGCCCACTCTCCTGCCCAGTCCTAAATCTGCTTGCTGTGATTCCCTCCAAGATTCTCCACTGTCACCATTTGTTTATGTCTCATTGCCATCTGAGGGTTGAGGATTGACTGAATTTCACACATCTGTGTGCTGGTTGCCAGTATTATGCTCTGAGGCCTGGAGCTCTCCTATAACAATTTTGATTAAAAAAAAAAAAAAAAGAGAGAGAGAGAGATTTGCATTAATATTTAGACCTGTGGTTCTCAAAGCATTGTCTCAGAACTAGAAGAGTTGGCATCACCTGGGAACTTGTCAGAAATGCAAATTTTCGGGCTTCATCCTAGACATACTGAATCGGAAACTCAGGGGTGCAGCCCAGTCATTTGTATTTTAACATGCCCCCCAGTGGTTCTGATGCAGGTACAAGTTTGAGAAACACTTGTTTAGAACATAGGTTTTGGAGTTGGGCAGAATTAAGTTTGAATATTTGATTCTGCCATTACTAGCTGGGTGAAGTTGGACATGTCACTTAATCTCTCTGAGACTCACTTTTCTATTCTGTAAAATGGAAACAGTAACAATATCCTACTTCAATAGGGTTGTTTTAAGGATCTAAATGACATAATGTAGGTAAACTGTCCGTGAGTGACATAGTTTGGGAATACAATAGATGGTAGACAATAATAATGATAATGGTAACAAATATCACTATTATTGATTTACTTTAGATAGATGGAAGAACTCTTGTTCTCTGGGGATTGGAGAACCTACAGGGTGTTATAGGGGAAGTTGCTGGAGCTTTTTCATGTAGTTGTTAAAGCAAAAGTTTCTCTGATAGGGATCATTTTTGTTTTGACTTTCACAAGATGGCCTAAACTTCTTATAGGTGTTACATGGGAAGAAGAAATTGAAATCATGGTGATGAATGATAGTGATGGAGATTGTCTAGGAAACAATTGGAGGGGAAGGTTCAGGTCTTTGGCTAAAGACATGACCAAGGATGTGGAAGGTGCAGGGTACAGGGTCCATAGCAGATGTGGCAGCAAGGGTCCTGTGTGGTTGGGCAAAGTGCTGGGCTGCCCTCCATTAAGTCTAGGACGTGTGGCTTGGGGGCTCTGGAAAAAGGCATCTGTAAGGTGGCTTCCTGTTGTATGTGTGTGTGTGTGTGTTGTGTGAGCAGTGCTGTGCTGAGGGCCCTGAAACACAGCAGGGTGAGGCTTGCATCAAGTCAGCATGGATGGGCAGAGCCAAGTTCCCACCGCAATGTCTCCCCAGTGAAGTCTGCATTCCTGCTGCTTTTGGGCCTGCAAAGCAATTTGCGAATAACCCAAGCCAGGCAAAGGGCTGGCCCAGAACATAAGCGAGTGAACCAACTACTCTCATTTTACAAGAGGGGCAACTTAGAGCAGAAGAAAAGGCAACCTTTACATTCACAAACCTTTCTAGGTAAATTCAGTATTAAATAACTGGTGGGTGGTCTTTGATTGTACAAATTATGCTTCTGGTCCCTGATGTGTTTGCATTGTTCTGCTGTTCCTGAATTAGATACTTCATGTTGGTGGTTGGACTATATGCTGCTAATCAAGACCAGTTCTATTTGTTGTCTGCCCACATCTCTGAAAGGATCATTGTGCGGGTAAGTTTAGTTCTGTGATTTCTCTGGATCCTACATGCCTTTCTTTCCTGTAGGTGGAATTTATATTTTCAATGGCATGTGTGAAATATGCTAGTTCTTCTTCATTGATGATGAAGATGATGATAGTAATAGTGGATCCCATTATTTTAGTTTTTACACAGTAGTTCTCAACCAAAGGTGATTTTGTCCCTCAGTGGACCTTTGGCAATATCTGAAGACACTTTTGATTGTCACAACTGAGGGAGGTTACTGCCGGTGTGTTGTGAGTAGAGGCCAGGGATGCCACTAGATACTCTACAATATGTAGGACAGACCCCATGACAAAGAATTGCCCAACCCAATACATCGGTAGTGCTGAGGTTGAGAAACCCTGGTTTCTACACTATGTTCTAGGCACCGGGTATATAGCATCATTTTATTCTTTGCATCCAGAGGAAGTGAGGCTCAAGAAGCTAACTCACTCATCCATGATCATGCAGTTTATAATGCTGGAGCCTGGATTACGAACCCAGCTCTCCGTGACCTGAAAACCTACAGGGCACCCCATAGGGTGGGGAAGGTGGCAGGAAGCCATTTCCCTGCCTAAAAGTGATTGGTGACCCCAGGGGCACCTGGGCCATTGCCTATTAAAGAGTCATGGTTCAGTGTATTTAGCTGAATGAATGATTGGCCACAGCTGTGGACACGAGCCTTGGCAGCCACAAAAACATGAAGCTGTTGGCAGCTGCAGCTGCAGCTGTGTGAGGCCAGGCTGGCAGCTGCCCAGAATGCCAGGGGCATGAGGTAACAGGTAACCACATGGCCTAGCAGCCCTGGGAGGGGCTGTGTTGTCATGGTCTTTGAAATGAGACAGAGAGAACATGTAGACTCCAACAGGGAAAATTGTTGATTATGGGCCTGCCCAGGTGTGTGGCTGTTAACCTTAGACCCCGGGGAGAAAATCTGCCTGTTTGGGAAGTAGACTCTTTCTTTGCTTGCCTCAAGCTATTCTGAAACAAAGGGCCCTCTGTGTAGTTCTTTCGGTCTCTTAAAAATAATAAGCCACCTATTAGTGGAAATCCTTAAACTGCATCTCAAAGTTTTAATGGAGGTGAAGTAATGATGAAAATGAAGTAAAACACTTATGTGTACAGATGTTTCGGGAGGATTGGGCTATAGGCCTGGGAGGATGCATGCCCCAAGCTGTATTTTGGGAGCCTTGATATAACCTGTGGCAAATGAGGTTCCTCTGGGGCAAGCGGAGGTGGGGCTCCCCCCATTGGTCATAAGCCAATTGCAAAGCTGCCCGGTCCATCCCTTAGCAGGGTTCAGGATCATCTTAGAAATCTCGCCTAATGCAATCTGGTATTGCTTTGCTTCACTAACAGATTCGATTCAAAGTAAAACCTGGAAACCCAGGCTGCTTGTTGATTTCTGAATTCTAATAAAAAAACAATAGGAAGGAATAAAGACAGACAACGCTGTTCTTTTTAGGATTAGCATAAACTGGATATCATGAAAGTGCTCCGCTGAGCTGAGTAGCTCACACTTGAATTAGACAGTTTGCTAGTAGCCTGCATACTCTGAATAATTTACCTGGTGGCAAGGTCTCTCCACTTCCTGCTGGTCGCCCTTGAACAGGCGTGCAATGGCTGTTGTGTGGTCACACAACAATACTAAAGGGAACTCTCTACCCCCTGCGTTCTGTTAACCAGAACTCTTTATTAGCTGGCATCTCTTAATCCCAGAGCATATTGATACTTTAGCTCATGATGATAACTTAGAGGAGCTGAAGGATTCTGCAATTCATATTCGGCATGTATATGAACATTTTATATATGTTCATATATAATATGTTCATATAATATGTCTATTTCCCAAACATATATTCTAAACAAATTATATTTAGTATAGATTTGTTGTTGTGTTATTCACTGAATTCTTATTTAAAAAAGAGATTATATTTCAGGTTTGGTAGCTTTTTCCTAGCCATACTTCTGGGTTAGAGATAATGTCCTGTTCTACACGTGTGCTGAGTAATACAAAGTTTGCCCTAATATCAGTGAGAATGATAATAATGGTAATAACACAAACCCTTGGGCCCCCAAACGTGAAATATCTTGCTGATATTATTGCATTTTCACCTTAAAACACAGAAGTGAAAATGAATGTAAACTTTTGAGTCTATTTAACCATTTGATGTTTAAACCAACCAAAAGAAAACCTGAACTGAAGAAACAGCACTATTGAATCAGTGAGCCTTAAGAACAGGTATAGAACACATCTCCTGCCCCTGAGATTCCAGAGGGCACTCACAGCTATCGGCCTCATGGGCTAGGCAGAGGGCAGACTAGTCCACCTTCTGTAAAAGGGCCTCTTTGACCATGTCCTGGTCTGTTAGAGCTCCAGAATCTAGGATGGGAAGAACATTTGGCACTTAAAATGTTACAAGACCTGACCATATTAGATGGAGAATTGCAAACTGCATTTAGCAAATCTTGATTAATTTTGTGGCCTAAGAATCTGTTCCTCCAAAGAGAGAGATTAACGTTTTACTATTTGGTGAGGATGATTGTATGAGGTTTCTACCTAGGTGAGTATCAGGCCTCCAGGAGGGGCTCCAGAGACTAAACTTGTCTGAATTATCCTTGGAGAGAGAGTGGTAGTGGTGGGCAGGACCAAGTAACTGTTCATCTGAGTTGTCAATCAAAACAGCTTTAGAAATATATTATGGTCCTGTAGTGTAAATCGACCAATTTAATGGAAATTAAGGTTTATGACCAAAGAACAGATTTATTCCCCAGGCCTTTGTTTTTGGGAGCAATCCCCAGTGGAGTTGTTTCAGCATCCACTTGTTAATTACTAGGCTTTACTTTAGCTCCATTTTCCTTCTTAAACACATAATTAAACCTGGTTGGGAGTGCTGTGTTACAAGCAGGAGAGATGACTACTTTTGTTTGCCTTTCAAAGACCTGCTAGGGTTTCCTCATTTTAGAACCTAATAAATTATTCCAGTTTCTTTTCCAGAAGAATAGAAATGGGCACATCCCCAAGAACTTCTCTTTTACTGTTCTGCAAACCACACTGCCGTGAGGTGGGAAACCGACCCTCAGGGGGCGAGGAAAGACAGCGGAGATCATGCATATGCAAGGATAGCAAGAGATGGGGGTTAGCATAGAGCTGTCCCAGGTACCATCTCCCTTTTCATGGGTGCTTTCCATTTCTGACCACAAAACTCCCTCTCCCCCCTCAACACACAAACCTCTCCTAAAGTTCAGACAGTTTTATTTACCCAGTGGAGTCAGTTTGTGGAGCAATGTCTGTTTCGCTCTGTGCTCCAGAGCTTCCTGTCAATCATGGAAGGGGTAACTGCTAACCAGGAGTGTACGGCATAAAGAAGTACTTCTCAAACTTTGCTGTGAATCAGAATCCCCTGGAGAGCTTGTTAAAGCACAGATATCTAGGCCCCATCCCCATATTTTTAAATTCAGTAAGTCTGGAATGCCTGAGAATGTGCATTTCTGAAAGGCTAACAGGTAATGCTACTGCTGCTGGTCTGAGGACCACACATTAAGTAGCATTGGCAGAGAGCATTTCTAGGCTCATTTTCTGTAGCTTTTTCAGAAAGGAGCAAAAACTGATTTCCTGTGAGCTGCCTTCCTCAGCTCAAGCTCTCCTATTGTGTGCTCTTGAGCTGCTGCTTTAGAAGTTCAAACAACAGCAAATACATTCCAGCTTAAACAGAGTCAGCCTCAAATTACTGCTAATGCTGTTTCCTATTCCGAGCACCTGCAGGGGGCACCATTTGCATTGTATTGTTTGTGAATTGTTGTTAGGTACAGTCAATTTTAGCTCATAACCGCATGTTGACAGAGTAGAACTGCCCCATGGAGTTTTCTAGGCTGTAATCTTTAAGGGAACAGGTCGCCGGGTCTTTCTCCTGGCCCTCCAACCTTCTGGCTAGCAACTGAGCGCTTAACCTTTGTGTCTCCAGGGCCCCTTTGTGAACGGAGTGTCATAGAATTATGCAGCTTTGAAGCCCAGTCCCATGTATAGTAAAGAGAGACAGCAGATGTGTTGCTGAGGAGAGCAGACTAAATGATTACAGGTTGAAAGACGTTGCTGTACCTAACAGAGTGTTGAGGCTGCATTTGAGACTATTATATTGTTTTACTTCCTTACATGTATAAGAGACTTCTCAAAAGTTTTCGCAAAGTGCACATGATTTCAATTAATTTCCTCAATAGCCTTGTGAGATGGGTAAAAAAAAAATTATTATCTTTATTCTTCAGAAGAGGAAACTGGTACAGAAAGGTTAAGTGACTGCCCCAAGGCCACACAGCCAGTTTGTGTCATAACTTAGACTAGAACGTTCAGGTTTTCCCTAACTATATGAGGCTATGAGACAAATAATAAGAGTATTTTAGAAATTTCAAGTAATCCACTTTTGTGTTTTGATATAACCAGCCACTATTGGGCTACATGTGAATGTTGTTGTTAGGTGCCATCAAGTTGATTCTGACTCATTGTGGCCCCATGTGACAGAGTAGGACTGCCCCATAGGGTTTTCTTGGCTGTAATCTTTATGGAAGCAGATCACCAGGTCTGGCTCCCAAGGAGCTGTTGAGTGATTTCAAACTAACAACCTTTTGGTTAGCAATTAGGCGCATAACTCTTTGTGCCACCAACTTAATAATTCCAAAAGTAGTATATTACAGTTTGCTTTGACATAATTAAGATTATGGATTCCAGAGAAGGGTAGTAAGTTCACAGATCTTATAATAACATTTCCTCTTAGTGATGAGAATCCTTTCATTGTGTTACGTACTTGGAACATTGTAGATCTGTGGCCCTTTCCAAAATGATATGAATATATTTTAGGAATTCAGTTTTGTTTTTTTTTTAATTTTTATTGTGCTTTAAGTGAAAATTTACAAATCAAGTCAGTCTCTCACACAAAAACTTATATACACCTTACTACATACTCCCAATTGCTCTCCCCCTAATGAGACAGCCCACTACCTCCCTCTACTCTCTCTTTTTGTGTCCTTTTGGCCAGCTTCTAACTCCCCTACCCTCTCATCTCCTCTCCAGGCAGGAGATGCCAACATAGTCTCAAGTGTCCATCTGATCCAAGAAGCTCATTCCTCACCAGCATCCCTCTCCAACCCACTGTCTAGTCCAATCCCTGTCTGAAGAGTTGGCTTTGGGAATGGTTCCTGTACTGGGCTATCAGAAGGTCTGGGGGCCATGACCACAGGGTTCCTTCTAGTCTCAGTCAGACCATTAAGTCTGGTCTTTTTAGGAGAATTTGGGGTCTGCATCCGACTGCTCTCCTGCTCCCTCAGGGGCTCTCTGGTGTGTTCCCTGTCAGGGCAGTCATTTGTTGTAGCCAGGCACCATCTAGTCCTTCTGGTCTCAGGCTGATGTAGTCTCTGGTATGTGTGGCCCTTTCTGTCTCTTGGGCTTGTAATTACCTTGTGTCCTTGGTGTTCTTCTTTCTCTTTTGCTCCAGGTGGGTTGAGACCAATTGATGTATCTTAGATGGCCACTTGCTAGCTTTTAAGACTAGGGATTGAGTTTTTATCTGATATTAGCCAAGTGAGATTGTTGTAATTATTCCAAAAAATCAAATCTACTTACGTCTGCTGTTCCTGCAACAAGTTACCAACAGGATAATAATTATCCCAAAGCTCATTAAGGAAAAAAATCCATCACTGTACTGTTTTGTTTCCTCAAAGTGGCTCATTATGTTCAGAGCAAAGCAAAATATATCAACGTTTTATATGGTGTACCTTTGGATTTAGTTGATTGCTTGCTATAAAAGGATTTGAGTCAAAGCCAATTTGCTATTTACACCCAGGGGGGCTTTAGGGACTTTGCAGAAAAGCTCTTTATTCAGGTGAATTCACATAAAATAATGTTCAAAGTTGTTACTTTACATTCTCTCACTGCTTTTGTCTATCAAATGTCAGTGGTTGTGTCTTCAAGCAGCTCAGGGTGCAGACAGGTGGGAGCAAAATAGGAAGTTGAAAACATCTGAAAGTTCTGAAATGAACCCAAACTAAGAGCTACTCTTTGTAGTTTCTTTTAATTATTTCTTAAATTGGTAGCACATGCATGTGGTAAAAACACTGAAACAATACCAAAAGATATAGTATGTAGTGAATGGTGAATCTTCCATCCAGTTTCTCCATCTCCATGTTCCCATCCTTGAGGAAACCATTGTCGTAGGTTTCTCGAGCATTCTTTCAGAGATGTTTATGCAGAAGAGGTGCTGAGCGTGCGGTGTCTCATATACCATAACCCAAACCCCACTGCCGTCAAGTCGATTCCGATTCATAGCGACCCAATAGGACAGAGTAGAAATGCCCCATATGGTTTCCAAGGAGCTGGTAGATTCGAACTGCCGACTTTTTGGTTAGCAGCCTGAGCTCTTAACCACTGCACCACCGGGGCTCCCATATACCATAAAGGCAAAAAGTGAAGTTGTCCTAGCGCTAACTTTTTAGGTAATTAGAGTTCCTACTGTTCATCTCAATGCGTGACAACCTGCCTCAAACCCACAAAAATCACATTTAGAGGAATATGTCATAATTTACCAGACAAATTAATTTCGTTGTGAGGATTCTGGGGGATTTAGAGATCCCAACTTAAAGATACTTAGAAATATATTCAGCTGCTGTCAGGAAGGGGGTGGAGGGAAGAAAAGGGGTATAACTGAGAATTCTTCAGTAAGGAATTTTGAGTAAAAGTCTCCAGAAGTTTGTGTAGACCAATGGTTTTACTTGGATTTTCTTTGAAGACGGCATTTGGCCATGGCTACTTCTAAGCAACACCACAAACACAGCTACAATCATTATTTAATAATCAGAGGAAGTATAGTTTCAGCGCCATCACTTACTAGATTTGTAGCCTTGGAGTCAATTTATTTATCCCTCCTGAGCCTCAGTATCAATAAAATGAGCAAGATAGTATGGAGCTCAAAGAATTGAGGTTAATGCATAACAAATGTAGCTGTTATTGTTATTCAGCACCTTCTATGTTTAGGGAATAGCTGAAGTATATTAAATATATTTGTATTGTCATTTGCTTGATAACTATCAAGTCATAAATATGAAAGTGTTTTGAAACTATAAAAGGGCTAGATAAATGCAAGGTATTCTTATTTATCTGAGCTTTAATAGACTTGCAATGTAGTCTGATGTAATGTTCTGGTTTTAAATTGTTATTATTATTCCTTAAAAGATAGTCATTTTGAGTTTTCACCTTCTGCCTTATCATTCATCCAGAATGGTTGACCATATTCTCAATTCCAGATGTATGCAATAGAGATTCCATGCTCCAAACCATGGCATACAGAGCTCCGGCTGGTGGGGAGGCAGAGTAGTTAGGGAGCCTCCCCGGCTCTCCTGAGACCACAGAGCTGTTCGCATATGTCAGAACATTCCAGTGTATGATTCTTATATGAGAGACTTGGATAACATTCTGCTTTCCCTTGCTATGCAGAATAAAGTGATCATCCATTCCCACTACTGTAACTTTAATTGTAATATATTGATTTATATATTTCTAGGCCTCTAACCCTGGGCAGTTTGAAAATGACATTGATGCATTATGGCAGCGGGGACAAGTTCCAGAATCTGTTGTCTGTCATGGCCGAGTAGGAATAAACACGGAGGCACCAGATGAAGCCCTGGTTGTCTGTGGCAATGTGAAAGTGATGGGGACAATCATGCATCCCTCTGACAGCCGGGTGAAGCAGAATATCCAGGAGGTGAGCACGGGGCTGCAGGGGGCACCTCCACTGACACCTCAGTCAGCTGTGCTGGCACCTCTGGTCTCCAATACACCTGCACAGGGCATCTTGATGTGTCACCTGTTGGTGTGAGATGGACACTCTGTTTAAAAATTATGACTGTGTAATCAGTTAGGCATCTCTGCTGAAACTGTAAAGTAATTCCTACTCAAGAGAATGGATTTACCTGACAGGAGCCGTGGGCAATGGCAGTATATCATCGGCTCCTCAAGCAGGAAGTCTCAGAGTTATTTTCCACAGGCCATTGCCCTTCCTTCCACGCTTTGTCAACTGCCAGAGCTGGCCTTTTCCTTTCCATCTACCGAATTGGAATCTCCCAGTTCCTCTTTCGAGCAGTGTCTCAGACAAGTTCCTGTTCATATTTCTTCTAGACCTCTCCAGCCCCTTCCTCACAGAGTCCCTGGCACCAGCCCTGCCGGGCATGTTCTTCGCCATCCATCATCTTTTTTCTGATGAGCAGTTCAAGGAACTCATCCTCCTCAGCTCTTAATGGGCCAATCCTATTACGCAGGTGCCTGGATCAAGACCTTTTTCCTTTGTGGAGAGGCAGTGTCCCCTGGTGGAAGGGACCTGGCCTAAGAATCAGGGGACTGCTCCTCCACTTTGGGCTGTCCCTGCATTGTGATCCTGGATAAAATGCTTAACTTCACCAAAACTCAGTGTCTTCATCTATAAAATGAAACAATGCCTGCCTGCCTGACTCTGCTGAGTTTTTTTTTTTTTTTCTAACCAGTTGAGGTAATAAGTGTGGATAGTTTTGGAAAGTTACAACTGCTATGTAGACCTAAGGGACAGCGATTAAGACTCCAATCCTTTAGCCAGGCCGCTCTTGGTGACAGCTCTTCCTCCATTTAATCCTGTTTCCTATTGGCTGCTCTGCCACCTCCCCACCTTCTCACTCAGACTACTTCTCCCTCCCTTAAGCATTTTCGAGGTTGCAGCAGAATTGTGTTCTCAAAACCTCTTTTCTCTTCCTTTCCTTTTTCTTTTTTCAACTAATCTGTTAATCATTGGCTCTTCATCCAGACTGCATTTCTTTCTCAGTGCAAATTTGCACTGGTTTTTCTAAACCAGCCAAGGAATGTCTTCCATTGCTGAGAGGATGCCAAAGAATGGTTGTAATTGTAGACTTTTATACTGATGGGAAGCTGCAGTTCATATTAGAAGCTGTGACCTACTAGTAGGATGGGAACTTTTAGGGCTAGAAAGTTCTCACACACGTTTCCAGATGACAGCCCTAGATATTGTGGCTTTGACTTTTAGAGGCAGATAAAGTGTCTGCATTTCAGATCACACCAACTCAAACTTATCTTTGCAATTGGCTATACAACTCCCTACCGAGTTTTTTCTAAATGTAAATGAAATATGATGACTGAGAGAAAGCCTCCACAACCCCTCCTGCTACTGTGAGGTTTTCTACAGAACTTCATTTACCAAACATCTTTAAATGTTGCTCCTTGGTTTGAAGAAAATATGTTTTCTTAATAAGGTTCCCTGTTGTTGTTAGGTGCTGTCAAATTCTCGTAGTGACTCCATGCACAACAGAACAAAACACTGCTCGGTCCTGTGACATCCTCACAACCTTTGCTATGCTTGAGCCCAGCCATGTAGCCACTGTGTCAATCCATCTCATTGAGGGTGTTCCTCTCTTTCGCTGACCCTCTACTTTACCAAGCACTATGTCCTTCTCCAGGGAATGGTCCCTCCTGATAACATGTCCAAAGTACATGAGATGAAGTCTTGTCATCCTTGATTCTAAGGAGCATTCTGGCTGTACCTCTTCCAAGACTGACTTTTTCATTCTTCTGGCCAAAAAAACCAAACCGAACCCATAGCAACCCTATAGGAGAGAATAGAACTGTCCCGTCAAGTTTCCAAGGATCCCCTGGTGGATTCGAACTGCCCACCTTTTGGTTAGCAGCCATAGCACTTAACCACTATGCCACCAGAGTTTCTTCTGGCAGTTCATAGTATATTCAGTATTCTTTGCCCACACCATAATTCAAAGGCATCAGTTCTTCTTTGGTCTTCCAGCTTTTGCATGCATATGAGGCAATTGAAAATATCATGGCTTGGGTCAGGTTCACCTTAGTCCCCAAAGTGACATCTTTGCTTTTTAACACTTTAAAGAGATCTTTTGCAGCAGATTTGCCCAACGAGATACGTGGTTTGATTTCTTGACTACTGCTTCCATGAGCAATGATTATGGGTCCAAGTAAAAAAAATCCCTGGAACTTCTCAAATCTCTTCTAAGACACCATCTCTATATAAATGAAATGTCACCCCAGTCCAGGCTCTAAATCTGAAGTTTCTATATTCCCTCCCTGCTCACAACAGCATGATGGAATAAAGAGAGTCTTAGTACGCATCAAGAGACTAGTGTCTGAGTCCTGACTCTGGCAATCACTAGGTTCCCTGTGGGGCTTGACTAATAACTGAAAGGTTGGCAGTTTGAATCCATTCAGAGGTGCCTCAGAATAAAGCCCTGGTGATCCACTTCGGACAGGTCAAAGCTTTGAAAAACCTACGGAGCAGTTCGGTTCTGCACATGTGGGGTCTCCGAGAGTTGTAATTGACTTGATGGCAACCAACAACAACAACTGGCAGTCAGTAACCTAGTAACTTTGGCCCAGAGACACTGTGCCTCTGTGTTCTCATCTGTAAACAGAAGAAGCTCCTATTCACCTTGTCTGTGTTAAGGGTTTTTCTTAAAAGAGATTATGCTGCCCCAGCAAACTGGGATCCCGTAGACTGGCATGCCTCCTCTGCAGGGCAGTCCTTGAGTTAATGATTCAGAAATCTGGAGCATGAGGCAGCATGACTGTGAAGGTCATTTGCATTCACAGTCAACACTTCCCAGAACTGCTGTGGGTAAGATCAACTCGTATACGTGAAGCTTTTTTTTTTTTTTTTTTACTGCACAATGCTAAGCAAATAGATATTATTAACTTGTACAAAATATAAATGATTTTAAATTCATTTATGGTTATTTCATATTAATATATTCCTAATAGATATATCCATATTTATGAAATATATCTCCCTAGAAATCTTGTCTGCCCCATTCTCCATTTACTAGAGACAAGCCAGATGATGGTAATGATAATGATGGTACTGGCAGACACGTGAACTTCATCTTCACCTCTCCCTAACTTTTTTTCAACTTTTAAAAAGAGAACCATTATTCCAAATGCTCTGGGAAGCTGCCCCTGTGTAGAGTTGATTGCATGCATAGGACAGGAGGCAATTTATCATTCTTTCAGGATGCATGGTAACCACAGCTGACTGGTTATGGATGAACTGGTACAAAATGTAGTGGCCAAGCATATTGCCCCAAACACTGTAATTAGGGAAAATGAATATGGGCTACAGCCTTGCTCTGACTAGGGTTAGGGTTAGCGTTAGGGTTAGGACCGTCTCCTCATTCAAGGCAACATAGGTAATTTTGTGGAAATTAAGCAATTGAGCAGTCTGCGTAGAGAGCCCTGGTGGAGGAGATTCCTGCTGCTCATCTGGACACATATTCAAGAAACAGAGGAGGTAAGAAACATATGATTGAAACCTATGAAACTAAAGAACTGGCAAAACGAGGTTGGCCTAAGTGAGAAGCAGTTTAACTTACCCAGACAGTGGCATCATGTTTACTGAAGCAAATACAGACTGGAGAAGTAAAGCAGCTCTTACAATGGAAACTGAGAAAAATTAAGATGAAAATTATATGCTGAAAACCAAAGTGATGTGAAGAACATTGATGTCAATACAAAAAAAAAAAGAAAGAGGAAGTTGAGAGTTGAACGTACCAGTCAAATTCTGTGGTGAAGGCTGAAAAGAAAACAGTAAGCAACTTAAAAATAAAAGCCAGAGGAGAGATCAGTTAAAATGAAATGCTCGAAGATTATTCTGTTTTTCTCCCAACCTCATCAGCGGTGTGCTAAAGACGAAAGTAGACATGTGAAGAGCTCAAGAAGGCCAAACATACAAAGTTTTCTCGAAGGGCCATGAGCCAAATGCAGAAGTTCCTCAGTCAGTTCTGAGCAAGCAGGTGTCACTCAATCTGCTCCTGATGCAAGACTGAAAGGCTGGGCTGTGAGCCATGACCAAGGACAGATCTGGGAGATCTTGCTCCCTGAGTCAACTGGAGTCCCACAGGCTGGCACACCTCCTCTGTGGCGCAGTTCTTGAGTTAATGATATAGAAACCTTGGGCATGAGGCAGCATGACTGTGATGGTCATTTGCATTCATGGTCCACACCTTCCAAAACTGCTATGGGCAAGATCAAATCAGAAACTTGGATTCAGTTTCTAGCTTCTTACTCAACTCACACTGATGAGCTAGGCACTCTGTAGTGTTAAGTGCTGGCCTGTGTATGATTCCCAGAGGTGGATACAAAGAAGGCACATTCCTTGCCTGAAGGGTTTTCTTTAGGTCAAATATACACATCAAATCAAATCAAGACTAAACCCGTTGCCGTCGAGTCAATTCCAAAGTCTAGCTACCTTATAGGACAGAATAGAACTGTCCATAGTGTTTCCAAGGAGCAACTGGTAGATTTGAACTACCAACCTTCTGGTTAGCATCTGAACTCTTCACTACTGTGGCACTAGGGGTCCAGTGTACGCATAAGGAACGTGAAATACAGGCAGTTTATTTTTAGCCGTGGAAGTCTACATGCCGGCATTAGAAATCAGAGAGCATATAAGGTGTTTAGGTCCCCAAGCCAACCCTCAAAAAGCTTCTTTAACCAAAAATCTGCCTGAAGTACAATAGTAATAGCACTATACAACCTAATTGCTATGTCTAGCAATAATATGTCTTTGGTAAAATGCATTTGAGGATTCAACTTAGACACCAGGGACCATTTTCCCTCTCTGCAACCTGGATGGCCCAAGTAAGGGCCTCTCTTCTGTGTTCCATCCACAGTAAAGAAACCAACACTGCTTCCACTTTGGTCTCTGATGGGGGATTAAGCAGGCTGAGCAGGGACAAAGGGGATAATAAGAAGTGAGTACAAGACCACCAGGGTCCAGGAATTGAGTAACTGGATGTGTTCTGGGTAGTGCAAGGATGATCCAGGCTGGCTCCTGGTTGACCCCTTCTTTAATTAGTCTCAGGATTGTCCTGCCATTCCACTACCTTCACTCTTTCATTCCTTCATCAAAGATTTTGAGTGGCAAGCATGTCAGACACTTTTCCAGGCACTATGCAGGCCCCAAGATGACCAAGCTATGGCCTCACCCTTGTGGATGAAACTTTTATTAAACTTTAGCTCCAAATAAAGAATCTTATTTCATTCACTCATTGAATCTCCAGTACCTGGGATAGTGTCTGGCACATAGCAGCTGCTCATTAAATATTTGTCAAATGAATGAAGGAGTTCACAATGATAGATATGTGCACAGGGCAATAGGGAATTGCAAATGATCCTTCATAGCCTGGCCTACAAGGCCCTCCTTGCTGTAGCCTTAACCTTTATAGTTTAGCAATGCCAAACTGCTTTTTTTGTGCAGACGTCATTCTGGTGACTTGCTGCCTTGGAAATTGACTCATGCTGTTCTCTCTTCCTAATTTCCTTGCCTTGTTATTGTTGTTGTTAGCGGCCATCCAGTTGATTTCTGACTCATAGTGACCCTATGTGCAACAGAATGAAACACTGCCTGTTCCTGTGCCATCCTCACAATCATTGCTACGCATAAGCCCACTGTTGCGGCCACTGTGTCAATCCATCTCACTGAGGGCCTTGCTCTTTTTCACTGACCCTCTACTTTACCAAGCATGATGTCCTTCTCCAAGGACTGATCCTTCCTGACAACATGTCTGAAGTATGAGACGTAGTCTTGCCATTCTTTCTTCTAAGGAACATTCTGGTTGTACTTCTTCCAAGTCAGATTTGCTTGTTCTTTTGGCAGTCCATGGTGTATTCAATATTCTTCTCCAACACCACAATTCAAGGCCATCAATTCTTCTTCAGTCTTCCTTATTCATCATCTAGCTTTCACATGCATAGGAGGCGACTGAAAACACCATGGCTTGGGTCAGGCACACCTTAGTCTTCAAGGTGACATCCTTGCTTTTCAAGACTTTAAGGAGGTCTTTGTGGCAGATTTGCCCAATGCAATGTGTCTTTTGATTTCTTGACTGCTGTTTCCATGGGTGTTAATTGTGGATCCAAGTTAATTGAAATCCTTGACAACATCAATCTTTTCTTTGTTTATCATGATGTTGCTTATTGGCCTAGTTGTGAGGATTTTTGTTTTCTTTATGTTGAAGTGTAATCCATATGAAAGCTGTGGTCTTTGATCTTCATCAGTAAGTGCTTCAAGTCCTCTTCACTTTCAGCAAGCAAGGTTGTGTCATCTGCATAACGCAGGTTGTTAATGAGTCTTCCTCCAAACCTGATGCCCCATTCTCCTTTATATAGTCCAGCTTCTCAGGTATGAATAGGTATGGTGAAAGGATACAACACTGATGCACACCTTTTCTGACTTTAAACCATGCAGTATCCCCTTGTTCTGTTTGAATGACTGCTTCTTGATCTATAAGTCTCACGAGCAGAATTAATTGTTGTGAAATTCCCATTCTTGGCAATGTTATTCATAATTTGGTATAATCCACACATTTGAATACCTTTGCATAGTCAATGAAATGCAGGTAAACATCTTTCTGGTATTCTCTGCTTTCAGCCAGGATCCATCTGACATCAGCAATGATATCCCTGGTTCTGACTCCTCTTCTGAATCTGGCTTGAATTTCTGGCCATTCCCTGTTGATATACTGCTGCAGTTGCATGTGAATGATCTTCAGCAAAATTTTACTTGTGTGTAGTAATAATGATACTGTTTGATAATTTTTGCATTTGGTGATCACCTTTCTTGGGAATAGGCATAAATATGGATCTCCTCCAGTCAGTTGGACAGGTGGTAGCTGTCTTCCCAATTTCTTGGCATAGACAAGTGAGTACTTCCAGCACTGCATCCATTGTTGACACATCTTAGTTGGTATTCAGTCAATTCCTGGAGCCTTGTTTTTCGCCACTGCCTTCAGTGCACCTTGGACTTCTCTCTTCAGCATAATTGGTTCCTGCTTATATGGTACCTCCTGAAATGGTTGAACATGGACCGATTCTTTTTGCTATAGGGACTCTGTGTATTCTTTCCATCTTCTTTTGATGCTTCCTACATCGTTTAATATTTTCCCTGTAGAATCCTTCAGTATTGCAACTCAAGGCTTGAATTTTTTCTTCAGTTCTTTCAGTTTGGGAAATGCAGAGCACGCTCTTCCCTTTTGATTTTCCATCTCCAGGTCTTTGCACATGTCATTATAATTCTTTGTCTTCTCAAGGCCCCCTTTAAAATCTTCTGTTGAACTCTTTTACTTCATCGTTTCTTCCTTTTGTTTTAGCTACTTGATGTTCAAGAGCAAGTTTCAGAGTCTCTTCTGACATCCATTTTGGTCTTTTCTTTCTTTCCCGTCTTTTTAATGACCTCTTGGTTTCTTCACGTATGATACCCTCGATGCTGTTCCACAACTGGTCTGGTCTTCCGTCATTAGTGTTCAATGCATTAAATCTATTCTTGAGATGGTCTCTGAATTCAGGTGGGATATACTCAAGGCCATACTTTGGCTCTCATGGACTTGTTCTAATTTTCTTCAGTTTTGTCTTGAACTTGCGTAGGAGCAATTGATGGTCAGTTCCGTAGCTGGCCCCTGGCCTTGTTCTGACTGGTGATAATAAGCTTTTATCCTTAGTGGTTGGTGTATAAATTTGAATAGAAGTTGTATTAACTGGTCTTCCTTGTACTTCGCTGACAGCATTGTACTTCAGGATAGATCTTGAAATATTCTTTTTGAGGATGAATGTAACACCATTCCTCTTCAAGTTGTTGTTCCTGGTATAGTAGACCATATGATTATCTGATTCACAATGGCCAGGACCAGTCTACTTAAGCTCACCAATGCCTGGGATATCAATGTGTATGCATTCCATTTCATTTTTGATGACTTCCAATTTTCGTAGATTTATACTTTGTACATTCCAGGTTCTGATTATTAATGGATGCTTGCAGCTGTTTCTTCTCATTTTGAGTCATGCCACATCAGCAAATGAAGGTTCCAAAAGCTTGACTCCATCCATGTCATTAAGGTCAACTCTACTTTGAGGAGGGAGGTCTTCCACAGTCGCATTTTGAGTGCCTTCCAACCCAAGGGGCTTGTCTTCCAGCACTATATCAAACAATGTTCTGCTGCTATTCATAAGGTTTTCGCTGGCTAAATCTTTTGAGGAGACTGCTGGGTCCTTCTTCCTAGTCTGTGTTAGTCTGTAAGCTCAGCTGAAACCTGTCTGCCATGGGTGACCCTGCTGGTGTTTGAATACCGGTGGCATAGCTTTCAGCATCGCAGGAACATGCAAGCCTCCACAGTACGACAAATTGACAGACATGTCCCAACCTTCGCACCTGCCACCCTACCCCACATCTTTCCCTACTGCTTCCTATTTTAAAGTTATTACTTTATTTAAGAAACATTAGTTGAGCACCTACTACATGCTAGGAACTGTGTTAGATATTGGTTATGGGGAAGATGATAAAGGTGACACAATTAGGTGTCTGGTTATAATTGTGATTAATGCTATGACAGTAAAAAGCAGGTGCTATGAGCACATAAACAGGAGGGACCCTTCTTATTCTTGGAGGTCAAGACATGCTGCTTTGAGGAAAAACCAAAAAAACCAAGCCCGCTGCCGTCGAGTCAATTCTGACTCATAGTGACCCTATAACATCTTTGAGGAAGGGATGTTTAAATTGGGGGAGGAGAAGGTAGGAGAGTGGGATGGTAGAGTTTTTAGCCAAGGAGAATGCCATGAGCATTGGTTCTGAAGTGAAAGGAGCAGAATACCATCTCTAGGAATTCTTCCTTTATGTTCTCTCAGAATTAGGTGACAGCCTGGGTGGTGCAAATGATTAAGTGCTCTGCTACTGACTGAAAGGTTGGTGGTTTCCATCTATCCAGAAGCACCTCAGAAGAAAGGCCTGGTGATCCACTTTTGGAAGGTCACAACCATTGAAAACCCTATGAAGCACAGTTCTACTCTGACATACATGGGGCCGCCATGAGTTGAAATTGATGGCAACTGGTTTATTTTAAGAATTAATTACTTCCTTTGTTCATAATTCTATCATCATCTTACATTTCTCATATTGTAATATAATCATGTGTGATGTGTGTCTCTTCCTGTCCATACCACAAACTTTTGTTTAGTTTTCCAGCTTGTCTTGTATTACAAAGGTGGGAAAATTCCCAAAACATTTTTTGGTGACAAACACACTGCACACAGATTCTCAGATGCAAGCACACGAACTTTACAGAGTTTTCCAAGTACATCTGGTGTAACAAGGATGGGAACTTCCCAATATATTCTTTTAAAGAGAAAGCACTACAAAGATTCTCCCATACATGTGTACAACGTCAAGAAAGTTGTGCACATTTTTAAAATACATCGTGTTGACAACTGAGAATAATTTCCAAACCTTTCTTTGAATGAAAATATAATAAAGAGTTTCTATCATTCAAGTAAATGAAATCAAAACAGTATTTCAATTTTCAAAGTACATGTGTAGCAAGAATGCGAATGTTCGTAATATATTCTTTGCCTAAGAAAACCCTACACAGATTCTCCAGTGCAAACACATGAATTTAAAGTTGTCCAGGCTTACACAGTACATCACATGTAACTAAGATGGAAACACTACTAACACATTCTTTGAATGAATATACAAAATAGAGTTTCTCCCATCCAAGTACATGAAGTCAAAACAGCCCATAAACTTTTAAAGGGCAATCATTTTTGTATCCCCAACACTTAGTGTAGTGCATGGAATATTGAAGGTAATTGGTAAATGTTAACTGAATAAAACAGTGAATGACTGAATTAAACCAAGCTTTTGATAACCTTTGACTGCATTAAGCTCAAAATTATGTGAAGTAAAACTATTCTATTTGGCCAGTTAAGTGCCAAGCCACAATTTTTCACAACCAGCCAAACTAGGGAAGATTGAAAGTCCTTAATAACAGTGGAGGAGCTTCACCCCCATCTCATACAGGGTGGGTTAAGGGAGGAGTTATGGGCCAAGACAGGGTTTAAAAAGAAAAAGTAGTTTTGGTTGCTCTAACATATGGATGAATGCCCAGGCAGTATATTTTTAATTGCCAAGAGACCACTGGTTCTATAATCCAGTTATGTTCCAAAAGAAAAATTGGGACCAACATAGGGCTGCCAACTTTTTCCTTGTCAAATGTGGTCATTAAAAAAAAAAATTGATCTTCTGCTTTTACCATCATCTCATAAAAATAATTTTTAAAATCCTCAAACTCAAAGGAGAATCCTTGAATAAAATAGATTTCATTTTAAGAAAAATTCAATGGATTGCGTTTATTTTAATCATTTTGCTGTGACCCAATGAAGTGTTTTTGAGGAATCTACAGTGACAGTTGGGAATGCCTTTAACAGCCCATTAAGAGCAGTAAGCTCAGAAGAGGACGCCATCACTGACTGGTGTGGTCTCTGGGAGGGAGATTTTGTAAGAGGAGGAGGTCTGAGTTCTGAAGAACCAGCAGCTGACTAATCCTAGCTTGCAATCTGTCATCTTAAACAAAGTTTCCCCAGCAAAATGTACAAAAGCAATTTAATGGTATATATCCATAACCCAAAGACCGTTATCTGAAGGAAGCATTGCGTTTTCAATTTGCAAAGTTAAGTTTTGCCTGTGAACTGGTGTGTTCATTTGGAAATGATATCTTGCAATCTTGAACAACAATTGTTTCTTTCCAGAGTGAGCAACTTCCTTTCTCAGAGGAGAGAAGTGAGGCAAGAGTAGCAAGTAATGGAGCTTTTGTCCTGTCATTTGGACACAAAGACTCTGGCTCAGTTTGTTAGTTAGTGGACCTTGAAACTGAGGCTCCTCTCAGGAGAAAAAAATACATTTCTTTTAAAACAGTGTGAACAAGAGAGAAGGATGGTCCAACTGTCAACATTCCTAATTCCTCTAGGTCACTCTGGGCATTGATTTGATTAGCAAATATCTAAGCCTATGAAATCTGCTCTTCTTTAATTAAATTAGGTTGATACAAATGAACAGCTGAAAAGAATCGCCCAAATGAGGATTGTTGAATACGACTACAAACCTGAATTTGCATCTGCCATGGGAATAAACACTGTCCATCAAACAGGTACACAGACTAATTTCCCTCTTGATTTTGTATTGTCAACTATTGAAATTTTAATTTCTCCTTTATTTTGAAGCTGTGTGCTATGGCATTTGACAACACCTGGTGGTCTATCTTGTCCTTTGTGAAATCCATGATCACTGGAAAAGGAATGGTTAAGGAATTCCTGTGTCATCTTTCCTTAATTCCCCCACCTCTACTCCCTCACCCCAAAGTACTTCTGGAGTATTTTGAATATACACTTTTTTTCACTGGAGCCCTCTTTCTCTTGGACGGAGTGTGCATGGGCAGATAGAGGCTACAACTGTTTGAAGAGTAGCGTTGCTCCTGGCACGGAGAAAGTGGAAGGGTAGATGGCTCTAGGTCAGAGAAGGGGTGAGCAAAATGGTGTTTATGCTGCAATCCAGGGATTTCGGGAAAGAAGGAACATGCTGGGGCACAAATCGCCTACAGAAAAAGAAAGGAGCCCGAGCTATGTCCCACCCTTACTTCTGTGTTGTTGTCGTCAGTTGCCTCCGAGTGGGTTCCGACTCTTGACTACCCCACGTGTGCAGAGTAGAACTGTTTCACATAGTTTTCAAGGCTATGACCTTTCAGGAGCAGACCGCCAGGCCTCCTGAGATGCCTCTGGGTGGGTTTGATCTGCCAGCCTTTCACCTAGTAGTCCAGCACTTCACCTTTTGTGCCACCCGGGGACCTGTGTGCAGAGATTTTAACGTATTTACTCGCCCCTTGGCTCAGAGCCTAAAAGAAAAGTGGAGAAAAAGACACCTTTATTTTAATTCTATATTCGTTCTTGGCTGAAAATTTCTCCTTTACCTTAAATGCATTGTAGATCAAAGGAAAAGCTTAGAAGAGTAAACATCTATTTCCAAAGATATCCTGAGTGGCTGTCTGTATTCTATTCTGATGTAGGCCTTAGAGAATTTTCTTTGGAAAGACCTTTTCCTGATTAAACCTGTTGGAGTGTTTTGTATGTAGGAATGATTGCCCAGGAGGTACAAAAGATCCTGCCCAGAGCTGTGAGAGAGGTTGGTGATGTCACCTGCGAAAATGGAGAGAAGTTGGAGAACTTCCTCATGGTGGATAAGGTAAATGCTGAATAAATATCTGCTGCTTTAGCTATAGCCTCATGGATAACCCTTGGGCTGGAACATCTGACTGAGAAATGGGACATTAAAAAGAATTCTTCACGGAGTTGTGGAGTAAGTTGGAATCAGTTATCTCACATTGGTCATAAAAAGAAGCCCCATAAAGGAATAAGAAAAAGGAATATGCAAAAATAAAAATTAGAGGTCAGTGAGTTCTCATTGCTGGAGGACAACCGGCTCTGGGAAAGCCCACTTAAGATAAATGCCCTTAAAACAGGGACCGAATGTTCCTGATAAATAGTGACAAAAAGTTTGGATTCTACGTTTATCTTTAACAATGGAACTAATGAATTAAAACTTATGAAAATTTATTTTATCTTTGGTAATGTGATTTAAGTGTTAATTTTAAAAATGTGCTACTTCTTAGAATAATTAAGGATTAAATGAAGTGTTGATTTTTTTGAGTGTAGTCTTTTGACAAAATTGTACATTTCACTTTCACAGCGCTATTATCAAGTGGGTCATTTTTTTTCAAAGATGTTCATGGGCCTCATCATTTTTCCCAAGGGCCTTTTTTTAATTCTTTGATATTCAAATCCTTCTCCTTTGAAGTAATGTCATCATTCCCTTCGCTCGTTAACGTTAACATTAATGGGTCTAACGCTGCCAGGGGTCTAACTCTGCCAGTTCCTCGATTGCTGACGCTCTGTGTGTGACTTGAGTAGCTCTCCGATGGCATTTCCACCAATTACGTGAAATACTGCATCGTTTGCGATATTTGCCAATTCCCCCTGCAGCTGGATTGCCTTACGTCCCATTATAATATTTGATGCAGGGAGGAGAGACAAACAGACGTAAGTATTTTGTGATAAGTGGGGAGAGATGTTTGAGTGGAGACTATAATTTGTCAGTTTGCGAGGTAGTGCGTCTCAAACCGTAAAGTGCACACAAGTCCCCGAGGATTTTGTTAAAACGCAGATTCTGATTTGGGGAGACTATGGGGAGACCCAAGAGTCTGCATTTCTAACCAGCTTCCAGGTGAGGCCAATATTGCCAGTCCTGCTGGTCAGCAAGCCACACTTGAAGAAACAAGGCAGAGGGTGCATTTTCATCCTGGGCCTCTCCATAGTCTTCTAACTCCAAAACCATGGGCAACAGATACTTAGATAACAGAGTCTGGATGGCCAGCTCAGCCCTGTGCTGGAAAAGCTGAAGTTGGCTCATTTCCTTTTGATCTTCAGGAACGCATCTTTATTAGAAGAAGTTCTTTAGTTTCTTTCCTAGACCTAAGCTGTCGCTTCACTTGAGAGGTATATCATGAGACATTTATTTTTTAATAATAAAGTACTGAAGTTTTCCAATAACTTACCTAAAAATAAAATAGGGCATAGTCAGAGTTATTCATGTAATAAAGTCACTCTCACTCATTTGTATTTTCGTAAGTTTTCTGGGTTGAGAGAGAAAGGAGCATATTCATAACCACCAGACTCACCAGACTGCAAAGATGGAGGCTCTTGGAATCACCTATGTGGTACCAGGTACATCATTCTGGCTATGACCCTCCTCTAGAACACTCAGGGAGAAGATTTCTGTGTTTGCTGTGTAGGTAACATCTGCCCAAGATCTTGTAAGTGTCACTGTTTAGCATAATAGTTAGTCCTCCCTACCCCCCAGTGTTGCTATGAGTTGAAATTGACTCAACAGCAATGGGTTTGGTTTTGGTTTACCCCCCCAGTGGAGTCCTTGGGTGGTGTTAACAGTTAATGTGCTCAACTGCTAACCAAAAGATTGGCAGTTCTAGACCACTCAGAGGTGCCTTGGAAGAAATTCTTGGTGATCTACTTCTGAAAAATCAGCCATTGAAAACCCTATAGGGCATAATTCTACTGTGATACACATGGGGTCACCATGAGGTAGAATTGATTCAACAGCAACTGGTCCACCCCCCAGTATCTTTCTATTCCGCAGTTGAGTTGAATGAGGATTGTTGGGATTATTAGTGACCATACTTCCAAGGCCTTACCCTTTTCTCCTAGCTCAAGCTTATTTCTGGGAAGGCAAGCCTAGAGTTCTGGGAAAGTAGGGGGTGGAATTCCTATTCTAGCCAGCCAGGTTCATGTATCACCTGAGGAAAAAACCATGCCAAGGCAGCATTCAGTATACAAATAAGTAAAACTGATAGTAGTCCAGAACGGAAAAGTTGCCATTCTCTTAGTAACAGGACCTTGCAGTGATACAATCTACGGAGGCGTCACCAAGGCCACACTCATTTACAGAATGGGTAACAGCAAAAGCAGGTGACCATCTCCCCACTCTGATGACATAGGAGAAGGCCAGTTTTCTTCTTTGGCTTGTTTCTGAGGATAGATTTCAGTTGTTGGTTTAAACCTCCACATTGTGGGATATGCTATAAAAAATACCTCTTCTAAATTATATGTACTCCACTGGGAATCTTCTTAATTCTTATTAAGAACACAGGGAAGGTGGTTGCTGTTATCCCGAGCTCTTTGCTAGTTGTAAAACAAACAAAATATATATGGAGCCTCTTGCTTTCTTGCCTCCCACCTACCCTCCTGGGCAGTGTGGTGGTTTTGATGACTATGTTTAGGGATGTTGTGCTTTGAGGAAATTTGCTAGGACTTCCTAGGCTCTGCTAGGATGGGTTTCAGTCTTCCTTTCTCATGTCTTTGTTGTAAGAGACTTCTCATTCACTTCAGCAGAAACTGCCTTTAAGCTCAAAACACTTTCATGTCTTTTATTCCACTTTCCTTAAGTACTACTTGAAAGTATTTCTAGCTCTTATCTGAAATATACTGCATAGTCCAGAAAGCAGCATGAAATTTCAGGAAGAGCATCAGCCAACCAAGCAAGAGATTAGTGAGCTGGGTAATTTGGTCAGATTACCTAATTTCTCTAGGCTTCATTTGTTTCACCTATCAAAGGAGGTGAGTAACTAGATCATCTCAAATGACAGTTTATTTCTAAATAATAAGACTCTAACTCATAGAAGGGCCTTGTCTCTTCTCAAAATGAAGATCAACCTGACCTTCCAGGACTGCATGTGACTCCTGATATAATTGCCTTGGTTACTTCTAAGAAATGAGAATGCGAAACAGCATTATAACACCATACTTACAGAAATTCCTAGGTGAGGACTTCTTACTTTGGGATTCTATGAAAACAGTGACTTTGGAAAATAAAGTAATATAATTTTTAAGCTGAAAGAGAACTTAAAGGACATCTAGCCCAACCCTCTTCTTTCACAGTTGAGGACACCGAAGCCCAGATCAAACCTGAGTCTCCTGATCATCTCGTTAGGCAACATTGCTTCTTATCCGTAACACTTAACACTTGAATCATGGTGCATTATAGCAGAGTAAGTTATTTTAGTTTAAGTGAAGTAAGGTTAAATTATATTAATTAAGTTAAAGACATATTTTTTTCCTTTGACCTTTTTCTCTTTTCCCGTGAACATTTGAGGGCTGTGACTGGGCTCATGCTTCCTTGGATTTTCTGTATTTTGGACATGTCACAGTGACAGTCCACCAGTGCACAGATTAGGTTGATTCCATTTTGTCACCATCACAAATATGGTAATTAGCTTCAGGCCATTTCTGCTGGAATTGCCTGAATTTTGTATTCTGTCACTTAAGGAGGTAACCCTGAATTTCAAAGGATATCTTAGAGCTTTCACTTCAGTTGGGCAGACTGAAAATCAAATCAGTTTAATAACAACAAGAGCATAGTTCAGGCATCATAGGCTATAGTAACTGGTGGAGGTCAGAGTAGGACACAATCTCTCCACTCTTTACTCCATTTCACTGCTATCCATGTATCCCTTTTTAATAAAGAATTTTTTTCTTAAGGCTACAATGCAAGCTAGAAACATGTATGAAAATGTTGAAATGTTGCTCTCCATGATTGCTATATTATTTGCACATATACTTTGAAACTATTCCAAAATATAAAAAGGAATGGCTAGGCCTTTATAGGCTGTTCATGCAATCAACCAAGTTTGAGATTAGTGATGTCCCTCAAAGTGGGTAAAAACAGCTTTTCTTTCTGCTCTTAACAGGAGAAATGACATTGCAAGATAAACTTCTCTTATTTGGGATAACTTGCACTTCTTATAAATTCCTCATGGCTTCCATGTGCCTCAGTGAAGAATGCTCCAGGATGGGAGGCAGAGTTAGAGAGCTCAGGGCTGATGCTCGGAGGCTGGGGCCACAGGGGGTGGACCCTGTAGCCTAATCCTGAATTAGGCCTTTTGGCTTATTCATCTCTTTATTTTACATCTTTGTTTCTGTGATTATTTGGGAGCAAATAGTTATATTTTTTGAGCATTATTATTAGGTGTTCTTGGCGTAAGAAAAATGTACTAGAATCTACTAGCGTCATGGCCTGTCTACATTCAAAAGGAGGGATGAAAATCAAGATGAGCACAAAGCTCATTCCTATGAGGTGGATGTCAGATATACCTCCCCTCTCCAACTTTTTCACCATTTCTGACACTAGCTGCCCCCCTGCCCCCCACAGCACTCTCTACTTCTCTGCTGGGTTCGATAGTTTGTTATAATGGCCACACAGAACTCACGGACCATACTCACGATTATGTGGTTTATTAGGGAAATAACAGGCAACAACTCAGGAATAGGATCAACTTGGAAATAACAGGATACAACTCAAGAGGCAGGATACAGTTCCTCAATCAGGACTTCCAACCAAGACAGCTCTCAGCTGCTTCTTGGCTGCGTCTGCAGGCAGGCCTTTCTCTCGGACATGTCTGCAGGCAGGTGGTCCTTCTTTTGGCTGTGCCAGCTGATAGGGTCTTCTCTGGGCCTCTACCACGCTCGGGAAAGGGTTACAGCTCTTTAGCTCCTCCGGCAAGTACCCAGAGGTGCCCCACTCTGCCAGAAAGCCTCCTTCCTGAAGGTGCTCAGCTCTCTCTGTGGGTCAGCAAGCCCACTGCAGGTGCCTCACGCAGGTCTCCTGGTTCTTACCAATTGTACTGCTGTGGCCATTTCTCTGCCACTGGGCTCTGCTGTGGATGCCCCCGTTTCTTGCCATCTGGTGCTGTCTTCAGTGTTATAGCTCTCTCTCCTGTATCTAGGAGGTTCTCAGTACAGTGATTCTGGGTCCAAATGATGTGCTCTGCTCCAGACTCTTCTTGATGGTAGTGAGGTCCCCCCTCAACCCCTATTGGCCCTTATATTCAATTTCAAGGCATGCCTCTCCTAGTCAGACCACAAACTGACCAATCCCCTGGTAGACTGCAAATAACCCAATTTGCATAATAATCAACCAATTCCTGCAAGGTCACTTAATCTTATTGGGTGGTTTTACACACCCTATTTGCATAGTAGACTAACCAATCCCTTGCAAGACTGTAGCCAAGCCAATCATTTTTAGCAGAATTATAAACCCAGGGTCAAAAAGACCATATGTAAAAGAAACTCATTTCACTGCATGTACCTAAAAAATGTACGAACTACCTTAAATGAACTCACAATTGAGCCATATATAGATGAAGTTTATCTTCTGAATAACTGGAAATTGGCCAAGCTTGTCTTCCTTCCTTCCTTCCTCCTTCCCTCCCTCCCTTCCTCCCTCCCTCCCTTATAAAAGCATGCGGTAAACCACCCTGCTACAATTTAGCATGTGGCTACTTTCTATCAATTTATTCTATCTTTCCTTCATCATAATGTGCCAAGAATGTCTATTTCAATCATCCAAAGATAAGTAATACTTGGCTCCTGTCTTCAAGTTGCTTACAATCTAAGAGGGTTGATAAGACAGGTATACAAGTGATAAAGGTAAGTTTCCATGTAAGAAGTTCTATGGGAGATATAAATAAAGTACTACATCAGTTCGGAAGAAGGAGAGAGACCATCTGGAGGCTAGGCAAGGGTTCACAGGATGAAAAGGAAGGGGAGAGACTTGAGAGGCAAGGGAAGGAAAACACTGGGGACTGTTATGAGTGAGGGAGGGAAAGGAGGAGGGAAGGTGTCAAAGGTTGCCTCTCAAGCCTCCCTTTCTCTCATTTACCACATCCAATTAGGCACCAAGTCATGTTTTTCTTATTTTGGCAATATCTCTTGTATATTGGCACCCTTTTTAATTTTCTTTATCTTTTCCAATTTTCTTCCAGATTATTATAACAATCTCCTAACGGGCCTGCTAGCCACCATTAGAATTATCTTCTTTAAAGCCATAACCAAAACAAAACAAAGCAAATCTCTGATTACATTATTCCCCTTTCTACTTTTGACATTTCATTGGCTACAGGCTGTTAAAACTCTCCACAATCTGGATCAAATATTCTCCTTCTAACACACTTTGTAACACTCACACCCCTCCCACCGCCACCCCCCAATCCCAAAATGCCTACAGTGTAGTTAGACTGAACAGTGATCTCCCATTTCCGGAGTAAGCTGGGACCTTTCAGAATACTATGTATTTGCACATGCTGTGTCCTTAACTTGGAAACCTTTGTTACCTCTCACCACTGAAAGCTCCTGTGTATCCTTTCAGAAGAAATGCCAATAACAACAAAAGCGCATTTCCACGAGCTGCTTAACCTCCTTCTCCAGGGTTTTCCTTTGCTCTCATTACCATGACACAAGGCACCTCTTGTTTGTTAACCACTATCACACCAGCTTTTTTTTTTTTGTCTCTATGTATTTACTTATTCTTGTCTTCTCATATAAGGGAGATCATACAGTATTTGTCCTTTTGTGATTGACTTATTTCACTCAGCATATCTTTGAAGTCCATCCATGCCGAAGCATGCATCAGGACTTCATTTCTCTTTATGGCTGAGTAGTATTCCATTGAATGTTTGTACCATATTTGTTTATCCATTCATCCATTGATGGGCCTTTGGGTTGTTTCCACCAGCGTTCACTGTTGTGAATAGTGTTGCAAAGAACATAGGTGTGCATGTGCCTGTTTGTGTTCGGAAGAAGGAGAGAGTTGGAATCGACGGGTTTAGTTTTGGTTTTTTAGGGTATACACCTAGGAGTGGAATTGCTTGGGTCATATGATAGTTTGATTTTAATTTTTGGAGGAGCTTCCAGACTGTTTTCCACAATGGCTGTACCATTTTACATGCCACACCAATCTTTTGTTCTGTTTCTCAAGCATTTGAGTTTGTTTCTGCCTCAGAGCTGTCCAACTGAGTGATTCTGCCCTAAAAACTCTCCCTCTAAAGGATCTCATCCTTTCGATCTCATGCCAAGGTCTTCCCTGACCACCCTATCTAGAATAGTATTTACATCACTCCAGTTTATTTTGTTTGTAAGATTCAGGATCACTGCAAGGGTGTATAGTGCCTTCACACTAATGAGAGAAAGGTTCTCTCCCCAGCCCCTGGCTGATGCAGACTCCACCCGCTCCCTCTGCTGGGTCTCTCTGCAATAAACAAACTGCAGACTGGAGAGTATTTGTCCCTAACTGAAATTGTCTTGTTTATTTGCCTTCTTGTTCTCTGCCTATCTCCCCAATTAACTTGTGTGACAGCAGGAACCTTATCTATATTTTTAAAAACTATATCCCCAATACTTTATCTGTGGCTTTAACCCCAGGTCTTAGAGTATTGTAGGAATTCAGTAAATATTGGTTGAATGAATTAGTGAATTCTGTGATGCCTTGGTTGATCCTGTCTCCATACTGCCTGTGATTACATATCTTCTAAAAGATTTATCACATTGTGATAAATCTTTTAGAATCACAAGACATTGTGTTGTCATTATCTTTCTATTAGCTGTCTCCGCCAACAGACTGTGAGCTTCTTGGGGTCAGAGAACATGCCTTGTCAATCCTGTGATGCTTAGTACAATATCTGATACATTGTAGGTAACCAATAAGAATTTGTTGAACAAAAGAATGAATGTTTACTTTAATACCCGAGCATTTGAATCTCAGTGAAAGAAAGAGATGTGATTCCATTAACGTAAGTAGAGAAGTCTGAAGGAGAAGTGGTTTCTGGGGAAGAGATGAGTTCAGTGTTAAGTGTGAGATGTCAGCTGAACATTCAGATGAAAATGTCCAGAAGGTGACTTGAGGAACTGGAGATGTGGAACTTGAGAGAGAAGCTGGGATAGAGGTGAAGCTGTAGGCATGGATGTAGGCAGTAATTATTAACAGAAAGGGGATGGAGACAGGTAACACATTGGAAGTTGGGGGCCAAATCTGGCCTGCCAACTTTTTTTTTTCTCATAGCGTTTTAAAATTTTTTCAATTGGTTGGACATATTTAAAAAAGTAGGAGACTTCCACACAAGTTTTAGATTTCTGGCTCCCTTGAAATATTAGATCTGGTGAATTATTTTTTTGTAGTTACAGCTTCTTTAAAAAAAGTTATTCCTCATTTACTTTGTGTTTTTTAATGTATTTAAAAGAAGATGGATTGATGGATGAAGAGAGGGATGGATGGATGGATGGATGGGTAGATAGTGATAAAAGAAATAGAGCAAAAAACTATCTGTAGAATTTAAGTAGCAGGTATATGGACATTTACACTACAATTTTTCCAACTTTACTGTTTGCTTGAAATTTTTAGTAATAAAATGCTGGGAAAAGAAGTCAGTACAGCTAAATTTGCAATTTAAATATTCTTCCAGTAGGCAGTGCTAATGCTTTGAATTTCGTGTAAACCAAAACCAAGCCGTTGCTGTTAAGTCGATTCATACTTATAGCGACCCTTTATAGGGCAGAGTAGAACTGCCCCATAGGATTTCCAAGGAGCGCCTGGTAGATTCAAACTGCTAACCTTTTGGTTAGCAGCCAAGCTCTTAATCACTGACGAATTCAACCCCTCACTGGTTTAGTACCTGGAATTTCACACTTTCTTTACCCTGGTCGAGTAGAGGTTAAGTGCTATGGCTGCTAACCAAAGGGTTGGCAGTTCGAATCTGCCAGGTGCTCCTTGGAAACTCTGTCCTATAGCATCATCATGAGTTGGAATCGACCTGACAGCAGCAGGTTTGGTTTTGGTGGTTTTTACCAAAATTAACTTTGTTAAAAAGACTGAATTTATGCCAGAGTTTTCAAAGATAATATTTCGGAGTAATATTTAAAGAAGTCTTTAAGTATAATTCAGTCCCTTTTCAATTAATCATAACTTTATCTATGAAGTCTGATTCCTAGGTCAGAGTCACATGCTTCCCATAGGTATACCCTTCCTTGCATCGATATCCACAAAGCTCCCCTGGACCACTGAGCTCTGTCTGAGCTACTGAGAGTCTATCACTGTGCCTCCAAGCTATTTAAACTGGTTCCTCATTTCCTTCAAGTTGATTCCAACTCATAGTGACCCTATAGGCCAGAGTAGAACTGCCCCATAGGGTTTCCAAGTCTGTAATCTTTATGGAAGCAGACTGTCACATCTTTCTCCTGTGGAGCAGCTGATGGGTTCTAGCTGCTAGCTTTTCTGTTAGCAGCTGAGTGCTTAACCACTGTACCACCAGGGCTCCTTAAAGTGTTCACGAGTAAATAAATTCACTTTATACAAGAGTGGTGTTTCTGATGATGTCACATCCCTCTCACATTTTTTCTTCAGAAGATTTTTCCCTCTGTTTTTATTATTGGAACTTAGAAGTTGATGTTTACACTCCTCATTTTACTGCTTGTTAACTTTACTGTACTTGCCCCCATCCCCATTTCCACTCAACTCCCACAGCAATGACAGCTACTGTATGCATTTCATATACATCCTTGGATGTTCAGGTTTTACGGAATACTGTTAGTGTGGTCTTTTGTATGTTTTAAATATATATGAATTGTATCATGTGATGCTTATATTCTTACTTTTTCTTTCACTCTACACTCTTTTAAACATGCAACCATGCTGTTTATATGCACATCTCACTCACAGCTTCTAACTGATGCACAGAATTCCTTGGCATTACTCTGATTTTTAAGTATTCATTCCTCAAGTGACAGACCCCTCCAACTCTGTGGACCACAAACTATGCAGTGGTGAACGTTCTCACACAGGCCTTCTTATAAATCCATAGGAGATTGTCTCCAGGATGTATCTCAGGAGTGGGGTATAGGATATACACATACTTAATTTTATGAAATAATACCAGATTTCTGTTCTGTTCTAATTCATAGCAGCAGTACATGTAGCTTACTGTTTCCTCACACCCTCACCTACACCTGGCATTATCAGACTTTCTAATTTTTGTAATTCCAAATGGGATAAAGTGGCTTCTTATTATTTTAATTTGCTTTTCTCTGATTAGTAATGAAGCTGAACATCTCTTTCTTATGCTAGCTGTTTGGATTTCCCCTTCTGTGAATTGTTGGTCCAATTTTCCATGGGGTTACCTGTCTTTTTCAGGATAATAATGTAAATTTTCACTTGACTCTATTATTATATTCTTTCCCAGTGCTCTCAAAACTAAAATGAATATGCCAAATTGATAGCAATGACTTAAAATAGTGACAATTATTTTCCATCTAATACCTTGTTTGTTTTATTCCTAGAGCTAATTATAACTTAAAACTATTAGTTTGTAGATTACTTGATATTGCTCAATCTCCCCACTAGAATATATGCTCTATGAAGGCAGATACCCTGTCTGTCTAATGTAGTTGCTGTACCCCTGCACGTAGGAGGTGTCTGGCACATCATAAGTGCTTGATAAAGAGCTATTGATTCTACTAATTGATTAAATATTGAGCATCTACATGTGCCAACCTCCAGGTTGGCCCTGGGGAGTCACAAGTCATAGTCATTTTTCTAAACAAAGCTCATAGATCACAAAGAAAAGACAAAAAAATCAAAGAATTACGGCAAACTGTGACATGTAATAATTCAACTGGAAACTTGTCGCAGTTAAAGGACTCAAGGCTCTTCCACAGAAAACTGAACCTAAGAAAAAATTAAACAAGAATTCTAAGGCAAATAAACAAAGAACAACAATAAGACACATAATTTTAAACAGACTTATGAAGCCTCATACACTTCCCATGTAAGGCAGAAGGTCAAAACACAACATCCAGGGAAATGAGCCCAACAGCTGTCCTCTTTGCAAGAGAAATATGCAAGTGAGGGACGTGTCTCCTCCAGAGACCTGTCGAAAATTCAGCTTTAAGTCAGAGCTTTCACACTATCTCAGCAGCCTGCTTTTCTGATTTTAGGATTCTTTTTTTTTTTTTTAATCCATGTCAGGGCCTGGTAAGCTATCCACAAAATAAACTTTTGGACAAAGACCTAAAGCTGCCCAAAGCCCAAGCAATTGCCAGACACACCTGTTGTCTAAAGACAGTTTTTCTCCCTTTGGCAATTATTTTTACAATGCTCAATTACAGCTACTTTATTCCCATGATTTTATTATAAAACTTCAGTCCATGCAAAATCAGATGTGACACTTGCCACAGGAGAGATTTTCATGTTGAGAGCCTATTTCAACTTCTCAAGGCCTTTTTGCAATCGAGATTAGTTACTCCTCTCTTCTGGCCAACATGGCACCATAGACAGAAGCACCACATCCTCCCTCCACAGCAAAGACCCAAGAAACTAAGCAAAACAGAGGCAAACATCAGTCCTGGATCCCGAAGTGTCAAATAAAGATACAAAGAACTCAGCTAAGCACCGAATGGAATAAAAAACTGACAGAGAACAGAGCCAGAGGAGAGATAAGCATGGAGGTCCCCTATTGGCTAACGCAGCATCTTGGGCTCCTATTGGAGACTGGCAGACAAGGGAGCACGGGAAAGCAGCTTCACAGAGCTACCAGCAGGAGACAGAGCACCCAGTAACTAGAGGTGTACCCTTTCCCATCCCCATCCTCTCTCTGCTGCTCTACCTCCGTGCTCCCTGGCTGGCAGCGGTGGCTTGGTGGGATGGGAAGTGCAGTGCCCCTGCCACTTGGATTTGCCCCACTCACATCGGAGATCAGCGGACAGGGAGTATGGGGAAGCAGCTTCACGAGGTTCCCAGCAGGAGACAGAGGACCCGGTAACCAGTGATACATGCTTTCTAACCCCCATCCTTCTCCTCCCCGCCCTCCCCCCCCCCCCCCCGCCCCGCCGCCTCCTCTGCTTCCCACTGGCTGCAGACTCGGCCCGGAGGCAACTGTTTTGACCCGAGGCTGCTTGGATTCACTGCACCCACCCTGGCCGGTTACCTGAGTGCCATTTTTCTGTTGCTGTTGTTGTTTTTTTCCATTTCTTTTGGTTCTGTGCCCCCCGCCACCTCCCCCTCCTTTTCCTTGAACACCTTGCTCCCTGTGCCATCTTTGCTTCCTCTTGAAAGGCTCTGAAGTGCTGCTCAACTGGGAGCCACTCCCCCGGCCTGCAGCATCCCACTGATGGGATCCCTGAGGCTTTTTTTTTTTTTGCTTTGTTTTCCTTTGCTTTGTTCTGTTTTACTTTGTTTGTTTTCTTTTTCTTTTTGTGGCTTGGGAGCCCCTTCTAGCTGGGCTGCATTGTACGGATTAGGAGCCACTCCCCCAATCTGCGCAGCCGTGTAGTTGGGATTCCTGGGGGATATTTCTTTTTCTTTCTTTCTTTTATTCTTTTTTCCTTCTGTCTTTCTTCATTTCTCAGTTCTCATCTCTCTATACTTACCTCCTTTTCCTGTCTCCTGAATACCTGGCTATATTGCCAGGGAGACGCTTCCCCAGTTTTTGCAGCTGCACTGGGGTGGTGGTGGTTGGGGGAGGGGGCACAGGAGGCTTTAGTTTTCCATCTTTTTTTCTTCCAAATTTTTATCTATTTTTTTCATTTTCCTTTTTCTTTCTTTTTGTTTTTCTCCGTTTCTCGGATTCTCATCTCTCCACTCCAATGGCAAACTTCCTTAGCACTCTTTTTGTTTGTTTGTTTGCTTTTGGCCGCTGTTTCTCTCTCCTCTACCTCCTCTTTCTTATACCCATATTAGCTCCACACATCACAAACTCCTCCCTCCTTCCTGCCTACCTGCACTGTGCACTGAACATCACATCTTCGAGCAGCACAGGCACTGCCTACTGGAACCTGTCCAGTACTGATTCCTGGCCCACGCTATTGGCCCTAGTATGTGCCAAAAACAACCCATCCCAGACCCTCCCCTTCAGCTGGACCTGCCCTGCTGCACCATAGCTGAGTGACCGGCCCTGCCCATTGGCCAAGGAGGTGAAAAGTGTCATGACAAGTAAACAACAAAGAATGCACAGTCTGCCTGCTCAGACATAACCAAATTAAAAAGAAAAAAAAGGAGGATGGGACAAACAGGTCTACAATCAATAAACAAAGAAAGTAACTACTGAATGTCCTGAAGACAGCAGACAATACCAAAACATAAAAAAAAGATAAGATGGTTCTAGTAGGCATCCAAAATAAAACACCAGATGACTTCCCAGTAGAAAAAAAGACACTAGAACTACCTTACAGGGAATTCAAATCTCTAATATTCAGAGCTATCCAAGAGTTGAATTGAAAAGCAAACAAGAATGAGGAAAAAAAAGAAATTCATGGGAAAGGCAGACGAGAAGAAGAGTTGTCACATGAATAGACATATGCACACCCATGTTTATTGCAGCACTGTTCACAATAGCGAAAAGATGGAAACAACTTAGATGCCCATCAACAGACGAATGGATCATCAAACTGTGGTACATACGCACCATGGAATATTATGCAACGATGAAGAACAACAATGAATCTGTGAAGTGTCTCATAACATGGATAAATCTGGAGGACATTATGCTGAGTGAAATAAGTCAATCACAAAAGGACAAATATTGTATGAGACCATTACTGTAAAAACTCCTGGTATGAGACCATTACTGTAAAAACTCCTGAAAAGTTTTATACACAAAAACAAGCAATATTTTATGCTTACGAGGGAGGGGAGCGGTGGGGATTGAAAAGCACTAAATAGGCAATAGATAAGTGGTAACTTTCGTGAGGGGTAAGACAGTACACAATACTGGGGAAGCCAGCACAACTTATCCAAGCTGAGGTCATGGAAGCTCCATAGACACATCCAAACTTCCTGAGGGACCGAATTACTGGGCTGAGGGCTGTGGGGACCATGGTCTTGGGGAATATGTAGTTCAACTGGCAGAACAGTTTATAAAGAAAATGTTCTACATTCTACTTCGGTGAGTAGCATTTGGGGTCTTAAAAGCCTGTGAGCAGCCATCTGAGATACTCCACTCATCTCATCCCTTTAGGAGCAAGGAAGAATGAAGAAAACTAAAGATACAAGGGAAAGATTAATCCAAAGGACTAATGGACCACATTTACCATGGCCTCCACCACAGTGAGCCCAGTACAACTGGATGGTGCCTGGCTACCACCACTGAGTGCCCTGACAGGGATCACAATACGAGGTCCCAGACAGAGCTGGAGAAAAATGTAGAACAAAATTCTAACTCAAAAAGAAAGAGCAGACTTGCTGGCCTGACAGAGACTAGAGAAACCCTGGGAGTATGGCCCCCGGACACCCTTTCAGCTTAGTAAGGAAGTCACTCCTGAGGCTCACCCTTCATCCAAAGATTAGACAGGCCCATAAAACAAAACAAGACTAAAGGGGCACACCAGCCCAGGGGCAAGGACTAGAAGGCAGGAGGGAAGAGGAAAGGTGGTAATAGGGAGCCCAAGGTTGAGAAGGGAGAGTGTTGACATGTTGTGGAGTTGTTAACCAATGTCATAAAACAATATGTATACTAACTGTTTAATGAGAAACTAGTTCTGTAAACCTTCATCTAAAGTACAAAAAAAAAAAAAAGATTACCTACTCTTACTTAGTGTTGTAAGACAGAGGACAGGCTTTGGTTCCCAAAGAGAAGAGGAATCAACTCTACTGCCTAGCTGCTCCCTTATGTCACAGCCTTATTTATTGTCATACCTGTAAGGGACTGAGGAGCTTGCAAACTCTGCCCCCCAGAGCCTGAGTGTTCCTTGGGGGATGCAGGGATACTGAATGAGCTTTCATCTCTTCCCTGTGCATATTCCCTCCCAACACAGAAAGGATCTAAACTGTGGCAGAAACCAGTGTGCTGGCTACTGATGATGCTTCTTCCAGTCTTGGAAGCATCTCAGTTTTTCCCATCATGGCCAAGGGAATGCTTAATCCCTTTGTGAAACTATCATCTTCCCAACTGGCAGGTCACATGTATATTTTTCCTGTTTTTCCAACCTCCCACCTCTATCTTTTGAAATGTGTTCCATGTACTTCAACATTCTTCCTCATCTCCACTGACTTATCACAACTGTAATTAAGATATTATTTGTCCAATGATTATATCTGTAAGCTCTGTGGGGGGAAAGATTCTGTCTGCCTTGCTTATTATTGTACTTCTAGCATTTAACATAGTTCCTGATATAAGTTACTTAATAAATACTTTTCCAGTATATGACAATATTGACAAAAAGGGTGCATAGAGCCAATGATGACATTTGGTGGAGTCCCTTGCATTACCTTGTAAGGCCAATTTAAAAGAAAGTCTTAGCAGTGTATACAGACCTTAAGAAAAAAGCTAGAATTCTACAAAAGAGCTTTTCCACCAAGAACCACCACACCTGCCACTGTGGTAAGCTATCTGGGGAAGATGTGCAAGTAGATAGAGAAGCCATGAAGATTTTTTGAACCATATATGATATCTTGACCAAAAGGGCTGTAGCTTGTTTATTCATTATATCAGTTCTTTGAAAATCAGAACTATTTCATTCCCTAGATAATATGGGATGAGGAAATCGGATTAGAGAGGTTAACTAATTTGACTAAAATGGCCTTGTGATAATGACAGAGCTGAAACTCAACACTGTCTAACTCCAAAGCCTATTTTCTTAAATACTAGGCTCCCATGTCCAAGAAGTCTAAGTTTTCTGACCAGGTGATAATGTCCAGTTCTCAGCTCTTAATGATGGCTTCTTCCCTGGGTTTACAAGCTCTCTTGAAGCATATATCTCATGGAGCTTAGGTTTACAACCCCCTGACTTGATGGCAACTAGTCTCCCTCTGCCATTGCTTGAAAATACTTTCTATGGACACGTGCTTAAGTGATTTCAATTACATGAAACATGCTGGAATGGATGTCTCCACATTGTTTTAAGACACTTAATCTGTTAAGTAGGGCGGTGCTGGAGTTCTTATTTTCCATGTGGAGACCCAGGTTTGATTCTTGGCGAATATACCTAATGTGTAGCCACCACTCACCTGTCAGTGGAGTCTTGGGTGTTGCTATGATGCTGAACAATTTCAGCAGAGCTTACAGACTAAGACAGCCAGAAGAAAGGCCTGGTGATCTACTTCTAAAAATCAGCCAGTGAAAGCCCTATGGATCACAAATCTAATCTGCAACCAATTATTGGAATGATGCAGGACTGGGCAGTGGCCTGTTGTGTCGTACATGTAGTCTTTGATCTTCATCAGTGAGTGCTTCAAATCCTCTTCACTTCCAGCAAGCAAGGTTGTGTCATCTGCATATCGCAGGTAATTAACTCCCTCCCTAGAAATGGGGAGGAACCCATGAAGCACAGGGATATTTAATTTGAATAGGAGCTTCAGTCATCAGGGAAGAAGAGGTGACTGGCTGTTGGACAGGCAATCAACAGTTCTAAGTTTTACCATATGAACAATTTAACAGATTGTACATAACATCAGTCAGGGGTTTTCATATGCTTATCTGGCTGGAATTACTCATCTGGTTGCCAAAAACCTATATAAAAAGCTATGGTTTAGAAACATGGCAATTTTCAGTGTACATATTAAGGCGTCCATTGTCAGCACATGATTATCATTTTAAATAATGCTGAATGACCTCAGCTACCTAGTAAGACATTAAACCAAAGAGTCAGACTAATTTTCCAGTCCTACAACTAAGACATTAAATTCACACACTCCATGTGGCATTACAAATGGTGTAACAACTGAGTTGGATTCTCATTTGAGGCTATTTGCCAAAAATCTTGATCTAATTACGTGGTTGAGAAAATTTTAACAGTTTCCAATATATCTAACGATACAAATTCTGTGTAGAAAAATCTATTTTTGTTATAAAAATTAATTTTCTATAATCCGTATAAAATCTAATTGGAGTGCTTGGTTCCTTGCTTGTTACAAACCAGTTGTTCTTAACCTGTTTTGAATCACTAGATTCTTTTCTCCCTCTCTTCTTCCCTCCCAAAATTGTCAACCAAAAATGTCTCCATTCCTTCTTTTCATTCTTTCTTTTGAGAATTTAATGAAAACTATGAACTTCCTCCTTGGAAAAATGCACGTTAGCACATCCAGATATAATTGTGCATCTCAGGAGGTTGGTTCATAAACTGTGCCATCTGTTCACAAACCTCAAGTTAGGATCATCTGCTACATGACCCCACACTAACTAGCTAGATCAAGGGTTCCAAACCAATGTATCTTTGAGGCCTAGTGAGCTACCTCAAATGAGTCACTTGAGCTTGGTGCCAGATAACCAGAGAACTGAGGACTGTGGAGGCTTGAAGAGCGCATGTCCTGAAGTGGGCAGCCACCAGCTAGCCCAGCTCTGCAGGGGTTGTTGCGAGGCAGGAATGGTGCAGTAACAGACACCCAGTGTGGTCAGATTTTTGTTTTTCAGGAGGGGGTAGAAATCCTGAATTTTGTGTGAAATCTCCTAATTTTTAAATACTGGCAACTACTTCAGAAAAGTCAGCTGGTGAATTTTGCCTATGGGCTTCCAGCTTGTGACCATAAATCCATTAAGACAGAGAATAAATTTCGTTGCCTTTCTGTCTCCACTGATGGTCCAACCCTTGTGCTGGAATTAATATTTATGAGATCAGTGATTTAACATATATCGGCCTCCTTTATGCTGTCACATAGTACCACTCCTTTAGTTTTATTCTTTCTTCCCATAGCCCAGGGTTTCTCAACCTTAGCACTGTTGGCATTTTGGACCAGATAATATATATTTTTTCTCTTTTTTTAAAATTGTTCTTTGGATGAAGGTTTATAGAGCAAACTAGTTTCTCATTAAACAATACATATATTATTTTGTGACATTATTTGTCAACCCCATGACATGTCAACACTCTCCCCTTCTCAACGTTGGGTTCCCTATTACCAGCTTTCCTGTCCCCTCCCTGCCTTCTAGTCCTTGCCCCTGGGCCGGTGTGCCCATTTAGTCTCCTTTTATTTTATGGGCCTGTCTAACCTTTGGCTAAAGGTTGGACCTCAGGAGTGACTTCGTTAACTGAGCTATAAGAGCATCTGGGAGCCATAGTCTTGGGATTTCTCCAGTCTCTGTCAGACCAGTAAGTCTGTTTTTTTTTTTTTTGTGATTTAGAATTTTGTTCTACCTTTTTCTCCAGGTCTGTCCAGGACCTTCTGCTGTGATTCCCGTCAGAACAGTCAGTGGTGGTAGCCAGTCACCATCTAGTTGTGTTGGAGTCAGCCTGGTGGAAGCTGTGATACTTGTGGTCCATTAGTCCTTTGGACTAATCTTTCCCATGTATCTTTGGTTTTCCTCATTCTCCCTTGCTCCAGATGTGGTGAGACCAGTGGAGTATCTTAGATGGTCTCTCACAAGCCTTTAAGACTCCAGACGCCACTCACCAAAGTAGAATGTAGAACATTTTCTTTATAAACTGTGTTATGCCAATTGAGCTGGATGTTCTCTGAGACCATATGACTAATTTTTTTGTTGTGGGGATTGTCCTATGCTTTGTAGGATGTTTAGCAACCTCCCTGACTTCTACACACTAGATGTCAGTAGCATCTCCAATAATTGTGTCAACCAAAAATGTCTCCAGACACTGCCGAATGTCCCCTGAGGGACAAAATAGCCCTGGTAGAGAACCACTGCCATAGCCCCTTGCCATTGACCCTGTCAGGTGGGCATTGCCCATCAAGCAGCCAGCACAGCTCACGGAGCATCACCATCACTCCATCTGTCAGTTCAATTTCCCCAAAAGTCTTCTTACACCATAACAGTCCTTCTGGGGTATTGTGCCCTCGCGTATCTGAGAGGCATGATAAGGAGTCTGCCACTGTTGGTTTGTACTCCGCAAGCTTTTTTTTTTTTTTTTTAACTTCTTCAGGAAATGACTAAATGTAAAGAGCCTTTCACCTTCTCCCTATATCGGAATGGTGAGAAGCTAATTGATTCCTGGCGAGCACGAAATAATAAAACTGATGATTTATGATCCCAAATGATGTGATTACCCACATGTGCCTTTATCGTTCCTTTCAGGATTATATTAAAAAGAACCACCAGCCTGCTGAAGGTGATAAGCACTGGTGTTTCTTTGTTTAGTTTACTTGCATTTCAAGGAGCATTTCCTAATGTAGAAAGGGAACTTAGATCTTAGTTCTTTGGGCTCTCTGACAGAAAGCTCAGATGGGAAAATAAAATGGAGGCCACTCTCTTCATTTCATTAGAGAGTAATATTTATTGTTGTGTGAAATTGAGCTGATTCCAACTCAGAGCCACTTTATATGACAGAGTAGAATTTTCCCATAGGGCTTCCTAGGCTGTAATTTTTACAGGAGCAGATCACCAGGTCTTTTCTCCCACAGAGCTACTGGATGGGTTTGAACCATACTGTAACCTTTGAATAACTCATGGCATGAACCACCGCTGTAAGACCATTCGTTCGTTCATCAACATGTACTAAGTTACTGTTCTCCACTGGAGAGCAAACTGTGGGCAAGACGTGGATGCTGTCTTTGGTGTCAAGGTGTTTATAATATAAGCAAGTATGATACTAAATGTAAGGAAGGTGAGTGTAAAGGGGAGAATAGGTAGTTCAGGTGCAGCTAGTTCCAGACAGACCAGAGAAAGCATGTTGATATGTTCAGTAAACCAATGGTTCATTATGGTTAGAGATTAGAGTGTGAAAGGGGCTATAATGAAAGAGGAGGCTTAAGTAAGGGACCTATTCTAAGCTAAAATAATGGCTCTGATTTCATAAATCCTCCCTGTTCTTTTCATGTGCATACATACTTGTCAAATTATTCTGAGGGTCTATTCGGAAAACATGCTTATGCTGTCTGTGTGTATCCTCACTCCATAACAAGTCTTTCAAATAGGGGATAAAGTTTCTTGGGTGATTTGAAGTAGTTGTCATTTTCCCTCCCACAGTCTTTTTATTGTGCTTTAGGTGAAAGTTTACAGCTCAAGTTAGTTTCTCATGCAAAAATTTATATAGATATTGTTATGTGACCCTGTTGCAATCCCTGTAATGTGAAAGCACACTCCTTCTACTTGGGTTTCTCAAGTCCATTCAACCAGCTCCTATCCTTTTCTGCCTTCTCATCCCGTCTCCAGACAGGAGCTGCCCGTTTAGTCTCATGTATCTACTTGAAATAAGAAGCATACTCTTCATGAGTACCATTTTATGTGTCCAGTCTAATCTTTGCCTGAAGGGTTGTCTTTGGGAATGATTTTAGTTCTGAGTTAACAGAGAGTTTGGGGTTCACGCCTCCTGGGATTCCTCTAGTCTCAGTCAGAATGTTAAGTCTGGTCTTTTTATGTGAACTTGATTTCTGCACCCCACTTTTCTCCTACTCCGTCAGGGACTCTGTTTTTTTCCCTGTCAGGGTGGTCATTGGTGGTAGTGGGGCACCATCTAGTTTTTCTGGATGATGGAGTACCTGGTTTATGTGGCCCTTTCTGTCTCTTGGGCTAATATTTACCTTGTGTCTTTGGTGTTCTTCATTCTCCTTTGCTCCAGGTGGATTGCGACCAATTGATGCATCTTAGATGGCCACTTGCAAGCTTTTAAGATCCCAGATGCCACTCACCAAAGTTCCCCCACAGTCTTATCAGCAATTTTTAGTGACAAGCTAGTTTAAACACAATTTGTGAAGCTACACTTCAGCAGAGGGAGTGAGCCCCATTTAAAGCTGTTAATAATAGCTGGACAGAATTTAGTATTTAAATTAAGTTCAATTACAAAATAGTTTTTAATCAAGGGTGGACGTTAGATGGGGAAGCTTCAAAATGACCTGGCCTTATGCCCTTCTCAGCCCTTATAAATCCTATTCTCTACATGGGGCCAGGGCATGTGTACTTAAATTCCTCAGGTGACTATAATGTATATTCTTGGTTATCACTTGTACAGAAAAGGACATTTTCAGAAAGTTCTAAACTACATTTTTGAACATATTTTTATTGATTTCACAGTGATGCTGGAGAACAGCAGTGAGAACTGTAAGTATTTTAGTAAGAGTCAATCTTTATAACATGTCCTGGAAATTTATTTTTTGGTAATTTTCTACTGGATCCATAAAGTTAGGGCCATAATTATAATCAGGAAGACAGTAAATTCCCTCTTCACTTTTATTTCCTCTTAAATAGGAAAGCTCATCTTCTTGCCTATTGGATCTACTGGAAGATGTATGGTCCAGCAAAATTGAGTTGGAGGAATTAGAGTTGGCTCTTTATCATTATTGACATAACTGGACAATTGAGGTTATTGCTCGCATTTCATGAGGCAGCATTAAAAGTCCTTTTGGGAACACATCAAAGAAAGAACTTATTGTGGTTTAGAGGGGGAATTTATCATCATTCTCTGTGGTTTGCTTTGGTTTGGGCTAAATTGTAAATTAATGTATCAAGCCAATTACCAAGAAAAAGCCAGTTACCAAGAAAAAGAAGAGTATTGGTTGTGGTAGTAGCAATGAGGACGGAGAGAAGTGGGTAGATTCAGGAGATTTAGGATGGAGAGCTGACAGCACTGGTTGGTATATTCCCTGTGGGAAAGGCAGGCAGGGGAGGGACTCTGGTTTGGATTGTTGCATGGACATCAACCAGCCATTTAATCCACAATTAATAGTACAATTGTAATTATAGCAGAAGGCTCCTTAAAGTATAAACACTGTAAATAATCATGTAACATTTACTGACTTAAAATCATAGAATGTTGTTCTTACCTTCCTGATTTCTGCCTTATTTTTTATTAAAGTGAATCTAGTTGTTAAAGGAAAACTTGTACCAGAATTATACAGTTTAGAAGGACTTCTGAAGGGAGATGTTTTTGTTTTGGTTTGTGGTTTACTTTATTTATTTTTTAACATTTTTAATGAAAAATTTCAAACATCTATAAAATTAGAGTAGTATTGTGAAACCGTGTGTATGCCTCACTCAGATTCCACATTTATCAGTACATGCCAGTCTTACACATCTCCCCCTCATTTTCCTCCCAACCAACTGGATAGTTTTGAAACAAACTTCAAAATTATATCATCTCATCATAGATACTTCAATATTTTTTTCTAAAAGAAAAGGACTGCTTATTTGGTATATTACAGTGATTAGCCTTTGGTGTTCAAATTGTCCTACCTTGCTTGGGCCAATGGGACCTTCTTCAGTTAGCTCCAGAGTCATTTTGACACAATGAAATTAGTCTTTGAGAGCTTTCTTGTTTTCTGGTATTCTAAGATATTCCAGGTTTATCTCATACAATCTTGCCCAAACCTGGAATTACTAGGTCTCCCAGGATTCCTGGTTCCTTTCAATGTGGAATGATATTTAAAGAATACAATGAGGGCTACTCATTGATAGTAGGTTGGGATTTTTTTCCAGTCTTTTTTAGTGGACATAGCTTATTTTTTTCTTTTTTGAATTTTGCTAGACATAGCTAGCAAAATTAAAAAAAAAAAAGAATAAAGTACATCAATAATTCATATTAATATTTCTAATTCAAACTTAAGCTTTACTTAATTTTTTTTGCTTTATACTACTTTTCTTAAATGCTGAAGTTCTTGGTTCATAACACTGTTGAACATAATTATGTATTATCGCTAACAGTATTATTGAAAAGTTTAATTTCTTTGCAGGTTTTTTGGTTCGTTTGTTCATTTGTTTATTTTGGTCTTTATGATATATCCCCCTAGGGATGGGCAGTTAAATTACTGTGTTTTGAATTTTTAAAGTCATTTAAAATAAATCCTGTCTGCAAGGTTAAACCAGAAACTCAATAACCAATTAGGTTCACTTGTTTAAATTTCCTTTTTATCTTTAGGTATTTTTTTTTAATTTTGGTTTAGTTTTTTTTTTTTTTTAATCATTATTTAAAATAGTTACATTATTCCAGAGGCCAAACTATAAAACAAAGTACATTCAGGTAGCCTAGCTTCTATCTCTTTTGCTCACCTTGTTCCTTCCTATTATGTGTAATCATTTAAAATTAGTTTCCGGTTTATCCTTTTTTTTTCCCAATATAAGAAAATAGTGTGTATATTTTTGAATTCTCCGTGTTTCTTGGGTAAAAGATAGCATACTGTAAACAGTTTTCTGTACCTGCTTTTTCTATTTATGCTTTACCTTAGACTTCCTCATTCCTATTTACAGCTGCACAGTATGCCACTGGAAACCCTGGTGGCATAGTGGTCAAGTGCTACGGCTGTTAATCAACAGGTCAGCAGTTCGAATCCGCCAGGTGCTCCTTAAATACTCTACAGGGCAGTTCTACTCTGTCCTATAGAGTCACTACGAGTTGGAATTGACTCAATGGCAGTGGGTTTAGTGTGCCACTAGGTGAACATACAATCTGTTGATGGACATTTGGATTGATTTCAATCTTTTACAGTTACAAGTAGTGCTTCAATGAGTAGTTTATGGATATGCCTGGGTATTGTTTTTGTTATTATTGTGTTTATTTTCACCAGGGGTTCTGGCAAGTCAAAGATAAAAATATATGTAATTTTGCTAGATGTTGCCAAATTCCACTCCATAGGGTTTTATCAGTTTGCATTCTCTGGGTAGATTTTTGAAGGATATCTGACAAGACTTCAGGAAAAATCTAGAGTTTTCCGCTGACTTTTGAGAAGCCAATACAGTGTTCCCCGCCCCCCCCCCCCCTTTTCCTTACTATAAGTTTCTGTATAGTAAGCATAGACCTCAGAGATCAAGCTTTTAGTCACTTGGCTTTCTCAAACGAAAGCTATGGGCATCAATTCAATTCACTATCAGTTCTGTTCCCCTCTGTTCCACTTCTGTTCTGACACCAGCTGCACATTCAGCACTTCTTCCTCTGACCCTAACCACCCAAACCCAGGTCAAACCTCACAAGTTAAGAGACACAGCCCTTCAGACCGCCAAGTCTGTGGAAGAACTCAGATACTAGCACAAGATTGCAAGACCCCATGATATCCTCACTTCTGACCTGCTGGCCACAAATTTGGGGTTTTTCCACTGCTCCCTCAGGTTGCCAGCAACAAGCTTGGGGTTCCCCGGGAACACCTCACTTCTGACCTGCTGGCTTCTGTTATTCCTTTGGGTTTGATAATTCGATAGAACAGCTCACAGAACTCGTGGAAAGCACTGCACTTACTGTTGCATTTTTATTATACCATAAAGGATGCAAATGAAGAGATGTATAATGTGAGGTCTAGGAGGGCTCTGGATATGGGGCTCCCATGTCTCAAAAAGGGACGTGTTACCTCCCATGTGCACCGATGTGTATCACCAATCAGGAAGCCCATGGAACTTCTGTGTCCAGAGCCTTTATTGGGGCTTCATTTTGTAGGTATGATTGATTGAATCATCCCTCCCCCCTGAGGTTGGCTGATATCATGCAGTGGGTCTTTCTGGCCTGGCCAGCCTCAACCTCATTAACTTATTAAACCTTCAGGTGTGATCTGGAGGCTTCATCAAAGACACTTCAATCACTGGGGAAATTCAAGGTTTTAGAGTGCATCTCCCATGAACCCGGCACAAAGACCAAATTCTTTGGGTAAAGTAAAACTCCTTACTGTACAAAAGCTTTCTGCTTTCTTAAACTGCTAACTCATAACACCTTTTGATTCAGTTAGTACGTTCTTTTTAAGCGTTTACTAGGGGCAAAGCAATGTACTACTGTTGGTAAGATACACAGATAAATCAACATAATCACTGCCCTCTTCAAATTCACAGTCTAAGCAGGAAGACAGGCACTTACCACAACAGCGGCCTCTGGGAAGTCTTCCTAGGTAAAACGGGGTATGAATTGGCTTTGATGAAAGGCATTTTTATAAGTGGTAACTATGTGAATAAAGACTCAGACATAGGAGAGTGCGGCATGCTCAGGGGGCATCATTAGGTCTGTGTGGCTGTTCTAAGACTTTAAATAAGTCTTCCAATGTTTCACGAGATACATCTGTTTTTAAATTACATAAATTCAGCCTTAAATCCACAATTTTCATCTTTCGGGTCCTTTCTGAGTGATTTTATGATGTTTGAAACCATTAAAGCTTTGGTTTGCTTGATGAGAATCGCAAGACACACAGTCCTGAATTTGACCCCCAATCACAAAACAGACAGTGTTTCTCTTTTGGCCTTCAGCTCTCCCTGGACCAGTACGAGGCCCAGAAAAAGCTCTGGTGGCCCAACTGTTAAGTACTTGGCTGCTAACCAAAAGGTTGGCAGTTCAAACCCATCCAGTGGCTCTGGGGGAGAAAGAACTGACGATCTGGTCCCCTGAAGACTACAGGCTAGAAAATCCTTTGGGGCAATTCTACTATGTCACATCAGGTTGCTACGAATCGAAAATTGACTTGATGGCATCGGACAACAACAACATGAGGCCCAGAGAGTGCCAGGGATTTTGAAGAGCTTATAAGCAGAGAGGGGGAAATGGAGGAGAGGTCATGGGGGCTTGGGGTGGGAGCTGATGAAAGCTTTTTGGGGTTTCTTTTAAGGCTTGGGGATAGATGCACATGTTCATATTATCAGTAAATGTGTAGGTGGGGAGAGGGCGGCAAGATCTTTCTGGCTTTGGTTGGCCCCGCCTTTCTTGCTCTTCCTAACATGGACATATTAAGTGTTGTTTTATTTTTTGTATCTTGTTTGGAAATTAGGCTAAAATATAAATTGTCCACAATAGCACGTGGGATGTTAAAGCAAAAACAAGCTCCTCAGGAATTATCCTCTCATTTATAGATGAAGAAATGGAAGCCCAAAGAGGTTGTTATGTTTTACTTGGGGTCTCACATCTAGCAGGTGTCAGAGCCCAGAGAAAAGCCCAGGTCTTCATTCCTCTCTCCTTCACCTGAGCAGTCTGATATGCATTTTACCAGGGAGAGCTGGAGTCATGTGGGGATTTAGGGATGAACACACAAATCAACATTCAGAAGTCTGTTCTGACTTTCTTTTTATGAGTTTTAAATATAGCATAATGGCCATTGAAAATCAATCTTCAGATTCCAAGCTTGACAATGCCCTTCAACTCCATTCTCTGTCTTGGGTTACAAGGACATATTTTCATTTTATTGCAAATTGAACATAAGCAGTTTTACAACACAGCCAGCAGTTCAGCAAGCCCACTTTAAGTTTCAAAGCTCCCCAGATTTATCCTGAATGAACTTGAGGGTGTGTGTGTGTATATAAGCATTTTTAATGGTGTGTTCCAACCGATTTGAATGGGCTATGGACAGTTCCCTGGCGGTCTCAAATTGTAAATTTCTACAAATTTCTACAGTCTGTATTATTTTCCCTTTTAGGACCAGATCTTTATGGAAAATGTAGGTGCAGTGAAGCAGCTCTGCAAACTAACCAACAACCTTGAAGAAAGAATAGAAGAGTTAGAAATATGGAACAGGAAGCTGGCCAGGCTAAAGCGGCTCAGTAGTTTGAAGTCCTCGGTCAGTGAAGCAAGCTCAATCAGGTATATTCAGGATTGCCATAAAGATTTGGGAAAAGGACAGAGTGGGATGTTTTCAGAGCTAGATTAACGTAAATGATCTTTTTGATTAAGCAGTACCCGTTACTTTCTCATAATGTAGTTCTTATTCTCCTTTTTAGAATGTTTTGGAACACAGTTGTCTTACGTGATAATTTTCCTTTTTTTTACTAACCAAAAAAAAAAAAAAAACCAAACCTGGTGCTGTCGAGTCGATTCCGACTCACAGCGACCCTATAGGACAGAGTAGAACTGCCCCAGAGAGTTTCCAAGGAGCGCCTGGCGGATTTGACTGCCGACTCTTCGATTAGCAGCCGTAGCACAAAACCACTACACTAGCAGGGTTTCCGTTTTTTTTTTTTTTTTTAGCTACGTAAAACATGAGACATCTGCTTAATAGCAATTGTTAAAATTTTAGCAAAAGGGTGGCTTCTCCTTTAACGAGGAGAGGTGACCATTTATAAATTTAGAAAACCATGTTTAGTTGTCAGGGAAAAAAACCATTTTTTCTTTTTAAATTATTACTTAAAGAGATAAATGCATATTTCCTGGGGTTTAGTTTTGAGAAAAAGATAAATGTAATGTTTAATGCGTTCTTTTATGCTTACTAGAATTCTTTTCCATGAAATGAACTGTCAATTACCTTGATTTTTCCTTTTTTAAATGACACCACTGTAATGCAAAAGAAAGCCATACTGCTGCCTTAGTGACAGCCTGGGCCTTTGTCCTATAAAGCCTGAAGAGGCATTTGAATTGTAATCAATTTTCTCTCTCTTTTTAAAAAGCAAATTTAGCAGAGCTGCTAGTGTATCTTCCCCAAGAAGGGCCGTTCCAAAAGCACCCAACAAGGTAAATGGACTTGAAATTATAATGTACACATGATATTTTCTATACACACACACACACACACACACACGAATCTTTAGAGAAATGGATCAAGAATAATTTTTCCCTTTATTTGTTGGTAGATTCCCTAGTTTATATCCTGTGCATTTCAGGTGTTTAAATACAGTCTCTTTAACAGATACTAGCAGGTTTTTAGGAGTCCCTTGGTGTTGCTTTTTTTTTTTTTTTTGGTGTTGCAAAACGTTGGAAGTTTGAACCCACCCAGAAGTACCTAGGAAGAAATGCCTGGTGATCTACTTCTGAACAATCAGTCATTGAAAACCCTATGGAGCACAGCTCAACTGTGACACCCATGGGGTCTCTATGAGTTGGTTGAAATAAGTATGGAACACACCCATTTCACAAATATTATTCTGTCAGCTTTTGTTTATATTGTCCTCATCAGGTGAAACTCATCAGCCTCTTCATGCCTATGGCACTGGGCTGCAAGGTCTGTGTACATGCCTTGACTCTACTGAATCCCTTGTCTTTGGCTTCGGAAGACCCCAGAGGGACTTCAGCTAATCCTCAAATCCCTTTTTCCCTTTGATATTTAGTACCGTATATGGAGATTGAGATATCCACTTGCTTGCAAAGGTTAAAATGTGATAGTTTTATTAATGAATAAAGATAACTTTGTTGTTGTCATTAGGTGCCATCGAGTCAGTTCCCACACCTAGCGACCCTATGTACAACAGAAGGAAACACTCCCTGGTCCTGCACCATCCTCACAATTGTTATGCTTGAGCCTATTGTTGCAGCCACTGTGTCAATCCGTTTTGTTGAGGGTCTTCCTCTTTTTTGCTGATCAGCTACTTTACCAAGCATGATGTCCTTCTCCTGGGACTAGTCCCTTCTGATAACATGTCCAAAGTGTACGATAACTGCTACGTAACTAAAAAATAGCTGTGAGTTGGCAAGTTATCAATTAGGATAACATTTGCAGCACAAATGTCAAGGTTAATCATTTATTAACTTAAAGTGAGACCCGTCTCCATTGCAGGTTAGTGCCAGTCAGTGAAGACAGGGATTGAGGTGAAGCTGCAATACTTTCTTGCTAGCTGCGGTATATAACGCACTGCCAATGAGTCAACTCCAACTCATAGTGACCCTGAAGGACAGAGCAGAACTGCCCCGTAGGTTTTCCAAGGGAAGCAGAGTACCACATCTTTCTCCCGCAGAGCAGCTGGTGGGTTCGAATCACCAACCTTTTGGCTGGGGCTTTAACCACTGCACCACCAGGGCTCCTGAGCTGTGATATGCCACTCGCTCCCTCTGGCCCGCTAGTGTTCCAGCAAGGAGGCCCTTCCCAGGTGAAGACAATCATGATCTTAATTGATACCCTGTTAAGGGCTTTTTTTTTTTAAGGGCTGACCGATGTTTGGGTCACTACCCCAGTTGGCTTTGATTCAAAAAGAGTTCAGAATTCTTCTGTGTTGAAAACTAGTAAAGTGCTGCTGATAAGCTTCTCAGTATACCTATAAACATAAGTATACTTGGACAAGATACTTAATTGCACTGAAAAATGAAGATATTGATGTTATCTACTACATGCCAATTTTTTTTTTTTTTTTTTTTACCTTCCAAAGATTGCTGATAGCACAGTGCTTGGCAGATAGGGTGCTCAACAAACACGAAAGACTAAAAATGTTGTGTAGTGAAGGTGCCCTTTGTACTAAGGAGTTCCCAGTGGGATCGAGGGAATAGTATCTGCGTCAGTGGCAGCCCTGATATGTACTGTAAGGCCACCTGCAACCTCTGTAGCTGTGCCGAAAGATTCTCTTTTGCAGTACTTGAGCATCTTAACTAGAGCAGATACTGGGTCGGCCTTCCTCACTCTGTATTTCCAGGGACTAGCACAGAGTAGGTACTCAGGAAATATCTGTAAAATAAATGCATGTATGGAGAGCGTAGACTGAAAATATTCCTGAAGACTTACAAATTAAATTAAAAACACTAAGTGGTTCAGTGTCTTGGGCATGTGGTGAATGGGGTGGGAGACTGGGGTGTGGACAGAGTTGGGGATTTACGTGGGTATTAAAGAACACTCATTCAATCCAGAGACCTCTTGTAGTCACTGTTCTGGACCTGTAGGAGGCAGATAAAGATGAGTCAGATGTAGTACCTTCTCCAAAGGAATTAAAAGGTAGCCGGCGCAGAGCAGAAGGAAACAACTGTTGTATGAAGCTGGATGTGATTAGAGCTGCTGAGGCTCAGAGTGCTGCAGGAGTATTAGGGGAGCCATTGGCTAGACAGTCATGGCAGCTTCGGGAGAGGTTTCAGATGAATGACATAAGCACAGGTTTGGAAGCCTCACCGGGCTTCATTGAAGGATTGGGTGGGAAATGAGTGGGGCGGATAGCGGAAGATAGGCTGAGAATATAGGTTAGGCCCAGATTCTCCTGGACCACCAAGCTATGGAGTTTATTTGGTAAGCCGTGAAGACTTTTTGATTAATCATAGTAATATATATATTGTATAGTGTTTCCTTTTTTTACAGACAGAAAAAGGGGGCAGCATAGCATTGTAGTTAAGAACATTGACTCCTGAGCAAATTGTTTTGGTTCAAATCCTGGCTCTGTGACTTATTAGGTATGTGATTTTGGGTAAGGAACTTAATCTCTCTGTGCCTCATTTTCTCCATCTCTAAAGTAGGGATGATAACGGTACTTGCCTCATAGGGTTGTTGAGGATTAAATACATTAGTATATGTGAAGCACTCAGAAGAGTGCATGGTATGTAAGTGCTGCATGTTGTTGTTGTTGTTAGGTGCCTTCAAGTTGGTTCCGACTCATAGAGACCCTATGTACAACAGAATGAAACACTGCTTCGTCCTGCGCCATCCTCACAATTATACCAAACCAAAACCTCAACCCCCCGCCATTGAGTCCATTCTGACTCATAGCAACACTATAGGACAGAGTAGAATTGTCTTGTAGGGCTCCAAGGCTATAAGTATTTACAGAATCAGACTGCCACATCTTCCTTCTGCTGGTGGGTTCAAACTGCCAATCTTTTGGTTAGCAGCCAAGCGCTTAACCACTGTGCCACCAGGGCTTCTCAAGTGCTGTATAAGTTACTATTATTTTCAAACCCTCTATTTCGGTGGTTCTCGTACTGTGGTGTGGTGTATATCAGAATCAGGGAGCTTGATAAAGTACAAGTAATAGGAATGTTTTGCTTCCTATTTCCTTAATGTTGACTTTCCCTTACATACCATGACCAACCCCCAGGTGTCCTCTGTTCCTAGGAGCCTCCAAGGTTGGTTGGGTGGGGAGAGCTTTTGAGTAAGAGAGCAGGCTGTGGGCAGTTAGTGACCTTATCAGATGGTAAGAAGAATGGCTTGGCCCTGCCTGGACTTCCACACAGCTCCCAACACTGGCCCAGATGACGCTTGTTGTAAAGGAACATTGAGGTTTCCTGATCTAGCTCTCATCTAGTCCATAGGATTCCTGTTTTTTCCCTCCGTCTCTCTACCCTATAAGAGGTAGGTGAGTGATATCTGCTATGTGTAGGTGTTGGAGTGAGGTAGAAAAGCCCTCACAGTTCAAGTAAGAATTTACTGAATATGTGGAGAAGGAGAGGAAGGGGGAAGGAATGTATACTGATAAATACTTTTCAGTATCCTATCACTTACAGGTTCCCAGCTCCCACCCCACCCCAAATAAACCTATTGAATCAGAATTTCCCAGGGCATTTAGGTTTTCTATATAACAGAATTACAACATAGTAATTTTCATGCATACCTGAATTTGAGAACCATTAAACTGTTAATTGGATACACCCAATAACTGTGAAAGGTAGGCAGGTATTATTTTATTATTCCTATTTTATTGATGATGAAAATTAGAATCAATAATGTTTAATGTTCAGGTGACTTGTTCAGGGCTCAACTCAAAGTCTGACTCTGGGTCTTGGTTAGGCCATTTCCCTATTCTAGGTTGAAGGATTTTGAGCAAAAGTGTGGAGATTTAAAATAATCTGGCAGCTGTGGGGGATAAGTTGGAGGGAGAAGTGCTTCTCCTGTGACTATATTATTGAATTCCAAACAATTCAACAAATTTTATTGAGTTCCTTTTCTGTGAAGCCACTTTTAGGACTTCTACAGAACAGTTCCAGTGAGTTGTAGGGATGGTATAAACGGTTCACTTCGTGGTATTGAGTGGCTTCCAGCTGCACTTCTGGAGGACTCCATTACAATAGCCCTAAGGTTCTGTGTACTTGCTTAAAAGGGTGTGGTTAATTTTCCCCGCAATATTTCATTGAAGAACTGTTTCTTTAGTCAGATATCCAGCCCAAGAAATTCAACCAAAGATCAGTTTAAAGCTATTTCTTAAGTACCATCCTCCTCCAAGACCCTTCTGACCAAAAGCATAGCTCTACCCTGTACCCCTAAGAGGAAGCAAACATAATACTCCCTAATACATTACAAGGGAACCACGTAGTTAACAAGCACCCACTGTGTGTGAAACATGTGAGCTGCTTTCATGTGTCCCCTTATTCAAGTGGTCAGGAAACCTCTGCCCATCTCTTCAGCTGGATTCCCCACCGGTTCCACACCGATCTATCATGTAGCTCTTGTCCCATACCCCATGTATAAGTTTCTATACCAGTTTGTATCAGTCTTAAGGGTTTGCCACATGCACTTGCTAGAGACTGTAATTTACTTATTTTTATATCCCCTATAATGTTGTAAATAAAAAAAAATAGTAGTGGTCAATAAATATTTATTGACTGGATACAACAATAAATAAGACATAGGCCCAGAACTGTCCTTATAAATGGGTGGTAGAATTGGATGTTGATGTATATGATTTAACAAGTGCTTAGTAGGATTTCATGCCACAAATACCTTTCCCACACTTCATCAGAAAGCCTGAAATTCTTCCACTGGAATTTATTCCTTCATGTCTTGAGGACCTTTTGATTTTCAAAAGAATCCTTTTAAAAAAGATGAACACTTGGGTTCTGACATTGTTAGGGCTGGTAGGGTGATAAGCTCATAGACTGCAAGAACAAATGCCAAATAAGTGGCATAGACAATTTGTCCTGCAGGATTTTGAAGAAAAGAGAGACTATTATAGCCAGGAGTATCAAGGAAAAGGAGTGACTTGAGGTAGGCTTTGAAAAAAAGTCATCTTCAGAGAAGCAGAGAGGAGGAGGGAAATGTCCTTTGAGGAGAGCACGCCCACCATCCCAAGGGAGCAGGAAAGGTCACTGCAATTCTTCGGGCTTCTTTCTTCTGTTAGTGTTTCTGATTTATCACTGCTCATTACTGAACATTTTTGTAGGTTTATTTTTCAGGAAAAAAACAGTCGTGTCCTAACTGGGTTTTCCAGACCTTGGTTATAGCTCTAATTGCTGTGATGGCATTTTGGTAAGAAAAACTTCAATATTATGCTATGTCAAGTTTCTTTTTTCTTCCTATCTTTGCTTTTCTCACGTATGAACTGGGGCCTGACCTTTTATTTACTTTGAAGAGAAGAAGCCCTTTAAACCAGGGACTGACCTATTTAGCTTAGAGATGAGAGAGCCCTTTTTGAACTCAGTTTGAAGGAAAAAACACAGACTTTCTGCACTTAAATATGGAATGAAGGAGGCTTTCTTAAACATGGAGAATTTTCTTCAGTCAACTGATATCTTCTTAGCAGTTCACTGTACATTTCACTTGTGTGTGTGTGTCTTTCTCAGTCTTGCAAATAACTTTCTCAAATTCTTTGGTCTCCTTTCTGTCTTCTTGTGGGAATGGAGTAAGTAGGCAATTCCCTCTACCCTATTTATTAGAATTCTTTTGGATTCTTCAGTGAAGATCTTACACCAAAGGTATTATGACATTATCCTAAAATGTACAGTAAGATAAAACTGAAGTCAAATTTACTAAGTAGTTAAGCAAGTACAGTGTTTGCTGTGGAAGTATTAGGTGACTTTTGTCCAGCCATCCTTCCTCCCCTGGGTGGTAGGAGTAATCTCTTTCTAGGTTGCAGGAATCTTTCTCTGGCCTCTGGTCTTTAGGCTTCAGCTGTTGCAGTGATGCCCCCTCTGCCTTTGAGTCCTGGTCAACCTGTGCCGCTTTGGGCCTCCTGCTCTTGCCTGTGCTCTCCAGACATTTGAATACTCCTTTCTTGTTTGTAATCTAACCATTCACATGGTGAGAAATGTACTTATCCCTCAAAAACTGCTTTGTTGGTGTGAGAAAGACTGGCTTCTGGGCCCTGTCTCAGGGGAGACAATCATTCTCAAAGACAAAGCAAGCTACTTTCCGAAGGTGCTTCTGGTTCCTTGATCTAAAGCAGCTTCCCAGCTATAGGAGACAGTGGCGGTCTCTCTGTACTCTTGTCTTTCTTTAGCATTTCCATTTTTGACTTGCTACTGCCCACTGTGGGACACTCACCCAAGTATCATACCACTACACAGAATTCTCACAGAAGCCTTGATACTTTTCTCACTCTAAGTGCACTTGTCTTTCCCTGATGGAGTTCCCAACTCAGGAGAGTGCAAGCACCTACCTTTGGCAGGCATACTTAGTGTTGTCTAGAGATGCCGAGTCCAGGAAAATCCAATGGGAAAGGCCAATTCTGAGGTAAAGATGCTGCTTTTGAATGGGCTTATCAGATCTTATGAATCCTAAAATTGTTGACTGTCCAATGCCATACATGGACGTATTAGGCTTATTATCTTGTTTCTGGCCTGTGGTGTATCCTTCATTGTTGTTAGGTGCCATCGAGTCACTTCTGACTCATAGCGACCCTATGTACAAGAGAACGAAACACTGCCTGGTGCTGCACTATCCTCCAAAACCAGAGAATTTTCCCTCAATGAAGACAGCAGATATCTATTTCATTCTATGGCCCTGGCAAGTCCCTGGGCTATGTATTAAGGTAGATAACAGAGACAAATGAGGAGTAGTAGTTAAGTATTACTTATGATGGTAAGGTAGAGAGTGGAAGGACCTGGAGAACAACGTAAGGGAGATTGAACCACAGCAAGTAGTTGCTAGGGCAACACTACAAATTCTGTCTGACAACATCTTTGGGGCTCAGCACCACTTTTCCTAGATGGGGTTGTGCCTGCTGGGCAGTAACAAGTTATTGCTGAGAGCACTTTGGCAATCCTTTCTTTATGAATGGAATTCAAACATGCAACACATTTCTTTGTGTATACTTAATGATTCCAGATAATGGTTCTGCTCTCCTATTTGGGGTGGCAAAATCTTTAAAAACACAAATACAAATGTACAAACTGGCAGCCATCTATAGTATTGAGTTCCCTGCCTAGGTGTGAAATAGTGGTAAATCCATCACCTTTGATAGACAATGAAATCACGTGGAACAAGGTGCGAAGTCAAGCTGGCAAGAAATCAAGTTAGGTAATGAACGCTGTTTTAAGTCCAGCACAAAGTGTGACTGTAAAGTCATCAGACAGACTTTCTTGTGAGAGGCACCCCCAAACGAGGAGAATGCTAACTGCTTGGACTAGTGAGCATTGTTGGGAATAGCTTCCTAAAGCTCAGCACCTTTAAGGAGAGCTTCCTTTTGGATATACATGTTTTGATAATTGAGTGGGGAGGAGGGGAGATACACTTGTTCTTTTGAAGTCACGTAGTGTGGAACAGGATCCTTTATGCATGTCTTTTCCTTCCGCTGCCCAATTTGTTGCATTGTGCTCTGAAAGGACAGGCAGCAGGAAGATGTCAGAGAAGTGGCCGAAGGGTTTGGCATCAGCAGCTGACTAATCCTTTCATCTCAGAATGTGACGGTGCAGATGACCTCCATCAGTGGGATGTGAACTTTGCCCTGACTTTTTCCTGCAAGGAGCAGAGGGCTGCCTCCAGCTATCCACATGCTTCCCCTTGTAATCTTCCACTAGTGACAGACACTTGCCAGGGCCAGGGGGCTGCTCTGTGGAAAAATCCATCAGCTTGGAGTACTCCAGGAGCCTCTGAGCTCCAGGAAGCTCAAGGCTTTCTCTCACCAGGGCAGAAGGCATAACTGTGCTGGTTTCCGTGGTTCTTCTATTAGCCATGATTTCCCCACCCCCTTCTCTCCCATCCGTGTGGCCTGTTAGAGCACATCCTATGTGTGAGATATGTCTGGAGTCAAATCTGCCACATAATGCCTTTTTTTTTTTTTTTAAACAGTGCCTTGACAATAGTCTCCCTTTACATACTTAGCTTGAAAGATCAAGATCAATGTGTCCCAAATCTCCTTCCAAGGTGAGAGTTCAGGTCTTGTTTTCCGTTGGGGAGAAGGATGCTTAAAAGGCCTCCTTCATTAATCACTTGTTCTCTTCCTTCAGCAATATCACAAGCTCTCAGGAGCCAGCTCTGTCACCTGCGGCCTCCCCCTCAGGTAAGGCCTTCACATTCCTCACCCTCAAATTCAGCCTAGTTTCATGTGAATTGTCAACAGAAGAAACCAGCCTTTCTGGTTAACCTTGTTGCTTCCCTCCCCTCTGCCCAATGCCTTGCAGCACTTAATACGTCCCTGGCAACCACACAGCCCTACCTCCAAGTACCGGAAATAACTTTCTGTGAGGTCCTGCCATGTCAGAAGACTTACTGCTGCCCCATCTGGGGAATCGGAAGAGCCTTTTCAAGTCCTGTGCAAAGACAATCTGAGCAGGAGAAGGAACTCCGTCAGAGGCCATGGGCAGGTAAAGGATGTTCAAAGAAAATCAGCTAGGGATCTGAACTTGAGTTTTTTTCCACGTCCATGTTTACTGGATAGTCTGTTAATGATTCCAGATAATGGTTCTGCTTTCCTATTTAGGGTGACAAAATCTTTAAGAACACAAAGACACCAACTGGTAATCATCTATAATATTGAGTTCCCTGTCCAGTGATGAATTTCAGTTGATTCAAATCCTTATAATTTTCACCAAGTAAAAGGGTCTCATTTGTCTGTTGCCAACAAAGACAGTAATACTGGTACAAGTACAATAATTATGTGCATGTGGGTAGATATTTTGGCTTGCTTAGAACTTAAAAAACGATGTGCTATCTGGGCTCTCTGCCCCAACTAATCAGGGTGAGATGTAAGCAACTTCGGAAACTTTGAGGAGCTCAAGGTAAGCTTTAAGTTAGTGAAAAACACTGGGTTGGCATTTCATTTTCAGAATATGTTCCTCTTCCTCCTAGGGACACACACACACACACACACACACACACCACACAGAGATTTTTTTTTTTTGTAAGTAACAGAATTTTTTTGGTAGAAAATTAATTACAGAAACTTGATCAAGGCCTAAAATTTTAATTATCTGTATAAGATCAAATACAATATATTCAATTATATACTAATTCATTATTGTTTTCAGAAAGCCCCTTACATACATATTAATGAGTGTCTAAAATAATAATGATAATGATACTAATAATAACAATAAATGCATGTTGGTATGGCAACGGGATTGAAGGAAGACTAATTAACGACCTGTAATATGCAGGTGACATAGCCTTGCTTGCTGAAAGTGAAGTGATCTTAAAGCACTTACTGATGAAGATCAGATCACAGCCTTCAGTATGGATGTCACCTCAACGTAAAGAAAACAAAAATCCTCACAACTGGACCAATAAGCAACAGCATGATAAATAGAGAAAAGATTGAAGTTGTCAAGGATTTCGTTTTACTTGGATCCACAGTCAACACCCATGGAAATAACAGTCAAGAAATAGCAACACATTGCATTAGGCAAATCTGCTGCAAAAGACCTCTAAAGTGTTAAAAAGCAAGATGTCACCTTGAACACTAAGGTGCGCCTGGCCCAAGCCGTGGTGTTTTCAATCACATCATATGCGTGCAAAAACGGGACAATGAAGACTGAAGAAGAATTGATGCCTTTGAATTATGGTGTGGGTGAAGAATATTGAACATACCATGGACTGCCAGAAGAACAAATAAATCTGTCTTGAAAGAAGTACAGCCAGAGCTCCTGAGAAGCAAGGATGGTGAGACTTCATCTCTCGTACTTTGGAAATGTTCTCAGGAGGAACCAGTCCCTGGAGAAGGACATCATGCTTGGTAGAGCGTTAGCAAAAAAGAGGAAGATCCTTGACAATATGGTTTGACAAAGCAGCTACAACAACGCGCTCAAGCGTAACAATAACTGTGAGGATGGCACAGGACTGGGCAGTGTTTCATTCTGCTGTACATAGGGTCGTTGTGAGTCGGAACTGATTCGATGGCACCTAGTCATGACAATGTAGCTTGTCTGTTAGAATGGTGTAGTAACGATAATAACCCTCAAACCACAGTGGCTTAACGTGGTAAAAATTTACTTCTCCCGCACTCTGTATATCAAAGATGGATCAAAACAGGGCTTCTGCTCATCGTGTCATTCGGGATTCAACTGATGGAGGCTCCATCTCAATACATATTTCCACAATCTCTAGCAGTGGTAAGCAAATGAGGCAAATGATACACTGGCTCTTAAAGCTTCTGCCTGTGTGTATAATACATGTCATTTCTGCTCATGCTTTATTGGCCAAAGCAAGCCACACTGGTCTGTATAATTTTAAAATAAGTGGAGAAGTGGACTCTTAACATGTGGTGTAAGAAAATGAACCAGAATATTTGTAAGCAGCCCTAATGACTGACACAGAGAATATGGTCAGTAGTAAAAGTTTTTGGGGGCTGATATGTAATTTCTATTTCCTTTTCATATTATTCCATATTCCAGTCTTCAATAAATACCTTTTATAAGTCATCAGTACTATTATCATCACATCATTATCTTCATGTAATGGGGTATTACTATATGTGAGGCACTGTCATAAGTAGTTTATGTGAATAAGTCATCTAACCCTCACAAGCCATAAGATAGGCACTATTCTTACCCCCATTTTTTCCAATGAGAAAGCTGAAGCATGGAGAAGTTTTTCCCCACACCTGGAAGAAACAATGTTTGTACTCTTTTTCTCATGAAGGCAGTTCTAGATTGAAGTTGGGAACAGATGACTCACTACAGGGTGAGAATATAGGTTCAGTTTGAAGAATTTGTTTGACATCATGCTCTTAATATTATTTAATCTGAAAAAATCTTGTAGTATCACAAAACTTCCCCCAAAGCCTTCATCCCTTGCAAAAGCCCATGGAACCTGGAGGCTGATAAATCCTTTTCTTGCCTTGGGAGTCCAACTTAGGGACACTTGGAGTCCTTTCCTGAAACCAGCCCTTGGAAGAGACCATCACACCTGAAACAGATGTGCTGATGACGTTGGATCCTGAATAGAAAGGGGTCATGGTCCAATCTGGTTCCCCTTCAAGAGGTTTCTTGACCCTTGAGCAAATGTACTGCTGTGCCAGCAGCTCTTCACATCAAGGGAATATTGGGAAAGGCAACCCTCATCAAAAATCATGTTAAGGTCTGTGACTCTCTTCTCTGGAACATGAGTGACTGTGGATCTTATGCTTCTATGAGAGGTACTGAAGTGACTCCTGAAGAAAGCAGATCTGCTCCAGGGTGCCTAGTATGTCTACCTAGACAGAACTAGTAGCTTCTCTGGCTAAAAATGAAATTTAGCTTCTGCTTTACCAGGCTCCCTTGTACACTGAGAAAGTAGTTCCCTTGTCCCTCTTTCAAGTGGAAAAAAATGGAATGGACTTAAATGTTCTATTCACTTTTACCTTCAGTAAGCCTGAAAATTATTGGGGATTTAAAGTCATAAAATGTCAGAGAGCTGCTAGACCAGTAGCACCCCAACTTCTTGACCCTGAGAATCCATTATTAACACACTTTTACAATTGTTTAATAGAAAACACATAAAGGGAGAATGTAACTATATATTCCACTAAGGTTTTAAGTAAATTATTTTTATTAACAGCATCATTTGAAAAATAGTACAAATCCATGACAGGGATGTTGCTTTTCAAGTCCAGAGAGAATACTACAGACTCCTTTATGCAGTCACCCAAGGTTCCAAAGTCAGGAGAACCTCTTATTTATACTAACATTGTACATCCGATAAAATGGGGGCCAGGCCCTTGTTTAGGTTCCTGCAGTGAGTTAGTAGCAAAGTTGGATCTGGGTTCCTTCTACCATCCTGCCTTCACTTATTTGAGCATGGGGTGTTCATGTACCAGGGATCAATTCTAGAAGATGCAGAAATTCTCCACTCCATGACAGCTCCTTCATCCCCCAGGTCTGCTCCCAGCCATTGAGAGGTCCCTAAAAACCCAGACCAGTGCCGTCAAGTCTATTCCAACTCAGTGTGGGGTATTTCTGGGGGAGTCTGAGGGTAGGCACTTTTATTCTGCTGATCCACCCTTCCCCTCTGTCCAGGGCACTGTATAACACCAACCGACCCACTGGCGTCGAGTCGATTCTGACTCATGATGATGTATAACACCAGGGTTCCTAAATCCAAAAGACAGGAAACCCAGGCAACTATTTTAGCCCGATGTTTCTGAGTCATTATAGACCAATTTAAAAATAAGGAATAAATATAAAAAAAGAAATTCAAGGATTAAAAACAAAAAACTTAGGAAAGCTCTCAGTGTGATACAGAGTAATATAGCTTATCAAGCCCCAAACATGTTTATATGTCTTCTCCCCGAGGAGTAACACTACAGGTAAAATAAGTATTTTTTAAATTTTTATTACATGCTGAGCAGAAGTCCTTATTCTCTTTTGGGCCTAAGTTGATCTTGTAAATCTGTGTAAAGTATCTTTCAGAAAGGTTATTTTTTCCCCCACACTTAATAAAAAGTTTGGGTAAGACTAATCACAAAGTACATTATGGAATATTGAGATTTTACTCTAAACAACTGACTGAATGAGATGGATTAGATTTTAATCCATAGAACCAATAAAGATTTAAGTACACGGCAGACTTAGGTATTAAAAAGTAAAGAACCTGTGGGAGGACAAAAATCTATGGAATTCTTCAGATTGTGAGTTGGTGAAGATTTAAAAAAATATGTCACAAAACAAAAGGGCATCAGGAATTCACGCTCATTTTACTTTGAAAACCAGAACTCTCAGGAGAACAAAATGGCCAAAAGAAAATGTCCCCTATGTTAAATGACTCAGCCACTGATTAGTGGGACTCAATGACGTCTTCTTGGCATTAGTCTGGTTTAATCAGGGGAAGAGAAAGTTAGCCAAGACCCTGTATTGGAACCTAGCCATCAACACAGTTTTACAAGTAGTGCGATATGTACCTTTTACCATGACAATATATGTTTTGGTTGGATATTTTTGCGGAGCTCTCCTCATCAGAATCTTCTAATTTAGTTTTTACAGTCTCCTCCCCCCCAGTTGTGAAATATACCCCCAACTTTACAATGAAACCCACTGGGAATGCGTTATTAACTTTGTAGTGAATATTGCTGAGAGGCATTTGTAAAATGAGAGCTACCCTTGTATGACCACAAGAGAATTTATGGTTTTCCAATAATCAGCCTTTCAGAATTAAATGGGCTTGCTTCAGAGCAGTGACAAATTGGGGGCATTTTATAGGAGATTTAAAAATTGTTAGTTCTCAAAACCTGATTTTGAAAAGCCATTTTCATAATTCTAATCTTCAAGATTAATTTTACATCCTCAAACTCACCATTTTATTACCGTTAAAAAAATACTTTATTGCATCAGATACTCAGCTCTATTTATAAGGTTCCGTGTCTCAAAAAAAAAAAAAAAAAAAAAACGCTGCTGTCAAGTCAATTCCGACCCATACCGACCCTAGTCTATGGTCTGTGTCTCCAGGAACCTGAAAACATGGTCCTGTGAAAATGAGACAAATCTGTACTTCTATAGCCAGAATTTAAAATGAGCCCCTTTCCTGCAAGTTCACAGGGAAAGTAGAGCAAAAGGTGGGGGAAGAAACTAGACAGGATAGAGAGGTTCTGGTTTCCCTTCTCTTAACATCTTTGTGGAGCCCTGGTGGCGCAGTGGTTAAGAGCTAGGCTGCTAACCAAAAGGTTGGCGGTTTGAGTCCACCAGCTGCTCCATGGAAACCCTATGGGGCAGTTCTACTCTGTCTTATAGGGTTGCTAGGAGTCGGAATTGACATTGATGGCACTGGTTTTTTTTTAAGTATCTCCTTTGCCCTGTAAATTTACAGTCTTGTGTGGGAGCTATCATAAGCAAAACTAATAGCAGGAGACATGGAGCTTGAAAATTATTAGAATTGCTGGAATCCAAGAAATCTGGGAGCCTTTTAGGCAGCGCATATATTTACTGTTGAGGGAAAGAAATACTCAATTTTCTAGAAAATCCTCATATGTCAAGATCCCACTCTCCTGAACAGAAAGCATCACATTAAGCAGGATGCTAAGGAAACTTGTCTGCCTTCAAATTCTATACCACTCCCTCCTATTTGCTAATAAGTAGAAGGAGCCCAGCTTCCCTTCTGCACACACTGGGAGTTTTCACCCTGAGCACATACATAAGAGGAAGCATTTTACTAGAGGTTATGTGATTGACCTTCCTTCTTCCCTTCCTTCCTCTTTCCCTGCTTCTCTTCCATAAATATTTACTGAACACCTGCAGTGAGCCTGGTACTGCGTTACCTGGGAATACAACAGTGAACAAGACGCCTTAGTCAAGGAGCTCACAGCCAGGTGAGCAGTCAAGTAAACAAGCCCTGCCACCTGACTGTGAAAAGCACTAACTAGGACAGAGGTACTAAGAGTGATTGTCCCCAAGTAATGTGCACTGCTGCTTTTGCTTTCCATACTGAAATTTAAGACAGAAACTTGAACCTAGATCTAAATCTGCAAAAAAAGAAAAAGATGGCAAAAAATTTTTAATTCTTTTGTTAGGTTTGTTTAGCAACTCACTGAATGATTGCTGTCACTATCCACTTAAAAGAATATATATATATATATATTTATATAGCTTTGACAACACTCATTTGAATGGTTACATTTTTCAGAACTACTTTAAAAAGCCTCTGTGGAATTATAAGGGGCACAGCCACTCCCCCATCTTCCTTCCCCACCAGCCTGCTCTGGCCCCACCCCAGTGATTGAATTCCTTTATTCTGCTGGTTGTGGATGGGACTCACCTTAGACTTTGAGCTCACTTTTTTTCCTGCATGGATCACATTTCATACATTTCCAGGAAAGCGAAAGTGTGGACCCTGGAATCAGATTGTTTGGATTGGAATTCTTCTTCTATTCCTTACTCACAGAATTACCCCTCAGTTTCTTAGGCAGCCATAGTGCTTAACAGCTAAAGTTGCTAACCAAAAGGTCAGTGGTTCAAGTCCACCAGCTACTCCTTGGAAACCCTAAGGGGCAGTTCTACTCTGTCCTAGAGGTCGCTGTAAGTTGGAAATTGACTTGATAGCAATGGGTTTGTTTTTTTTGTTTGTTTGTTTTTAAAGTAAGGATGACCTCCCTCCTAGGACTGGTGTAAGGCACTCAGAATAAACAGAACCAAACCTGCTCCCATTGAGTCCACAGTCCCATAGGGTTTCCGAGGCTGTATCTTTACTGGAGCAGATAGCTAGGTCTTTCTCCTGCAAAATATCTGGTGGGTTCAAACTGCCAACCTTTTGGTTAGCAGGTGTGTGCTTTAACCACTGCACCACCATGGCTCCTCAGAATAGTGTTTAATAAATAGTAGGTGATCAATGAGTAGTAGTTGTAATTATCATTATTATCCTTCAATGAAAGAATGTGTAGGCCCCATAGAGTTTTCTCCAACATTTCATATTCGGGTTGTTAAACAATTAGGAAGGCACTCAGACTCAGTTTATAAGTTTTGCCAATCTTCAGAGACCCCCAGCTTTGTTTGTGTGGAAAATGTTATTTCATTATTTTACCACAGAGATGGTCTTGCTCTTATTTTTCTTAGTTTTTACCCACTTTCTCTGCTATTCTTGAACCAAATTCTCTATTTTAACAGGGTTCATCAAACTGCAGGGATACAATGGAAGCAGGCAGGGTTGGGAAACTAACAGGGACCAATATACACTTGACACTAAGCAGTACTTGGTGGGACTTGGACTCAATTCTAAAGGAATTATTAAAATAGACAGTTCTGTCTCCTTGCCTGTCCCTTGGATCTCCAGGAATAGTTCAGAAATCAGATCCCAGGCATGCATGTTATTGTTTCTTTCTCCTTCTTGCTTTCTAAATGCTATATTTTAAATGACTTTTGTTTTCACTTCGGAAAAGAAATGTGGTTAGTAAGTATCTCTTTGCCCCTCAGCAGCTTTATATGAGTAAGGTTTGGGTTGGGCAGAGAGGTTGCCTTTGGGGCCTGTTGTACTCACTCAAGAGGTAGAACTGGATCAAAATGGGATCAACAAGAAGGTGAATACTGGCTCAATAAAAGGAAAACCTGGTATTCAGAGCTGCCCAGCTACAGAATGGGCTGCCTCAGGAGTTAGAGAGTCCCCCATCACGGATTCTCTGATGCCTTATTTCCATTTTTTTTCCATTACTATGTATAATGTTAAGATAGTAACACTAAGGTGCCTAGAAAAGAACCCACGTAGACTTGATGGGAGAATTTCTTTCCAAATAGTTTGGGTTAAGGATACTTCTCATTCACAAACTAGATAAGAAAACCATCATTAGTCAAAGTAAAACGGTTTCCGTAATATGAGTAAGACACTATGCCAGGAGCTACAGAGGATTCAAAGAAGGTTAATTGAGGGTTCCTACTCTGGAGTTGTCAAGAAAGGGCAAAATACATGAAAGGTGAAGTAATTACACAGATAATATGCACTTCGAATAGTGACAAGTGTATCACTGGTTGATCACCACATAGTTCATTTCCATAATAAATGCTATAGTGTCAGAAGGGAGGAAGCTGTTAGCCTCGGCGGTATGATTTTGGATGGCTTTTGGAGCCCTGAAGGTGCAGTAGTTAAGAGTTCAGCTGCTAACCGAAAAGTCAGCAGTTTGAATCCACCAGATGCTCCTCCTTGGAAACCGTGTGGGCAGTTCTGCTCTGTCCTTTAAGGGCCACTATGAGTCGGAATCATGAGTCAGAATTGACTCGATTGCAACAGGTTTTTTTTTTTTTTTTTCTGTAATGAGGGGCAGGGATTGAATGAGTCAAAAGATGGGAGAGAGAAAGGGTGGGGAAATGATTAGCTCAGAGTGACAAACTAGGGTACCACATTGGGTTCTTCTCATCCTGAATAAGCTTTAAAGACTGACAAACTTTTTCCTCCTCAGAAGATAGAAGGAAAACATCCCTGGCAAGAAATGCACAGACCAGCCCTGACTGGGGAAGTGACCGTAAGTTTATGTCGAAGTGACTGTATACTTGGGCCTAGTGTGTGAGGCCAGGTAGAGTAATAATGAAGTATAAAAGCATTACTGGAGTGAGAAACAGGGACAAAGGCTCTGTGCACACACACATTCATACACACACACACGTGCTCACATGCACACAGATACACATGCACACACTTACGCACACCAATGAAGTTAAGCTTTGTAATTGATGCCAGCCAAACTAACAATGAGGCATTGGAAATCGCCACTCGCTATCAGACAAGTTGTGGTTGATCTCCATGGTTTGTCATCATTTATTTTGAGTCCCCTGTCCTCATCTTCTGTTCTGTTTTTTTTAGTTTGTTTTCTGATTTTTAAAAGCTTTCTGTGTCTAGATTAGATTTCACACTACATCCTCCATTTTCATTAAAGTTCGATTTAGTTGAACTTTCATGGTCCAGCAATTCTTTTGGATATTATGTGGTTGTTTATTGGGACCTGAATTTTTATTAGTTTTCTTAAAACTTTCTGTAACAAAAAAGGCTTCTCCTCTTCTCCTCCTCCTTTTTCCAGTTTGAATGCAAAATGGAATCCATTTATCTAGGAAACTCTTATTTCTCATTCTACAGTTTGATAACTGTGATGAAGCACAACTCCCTCCCACCTCCCCCCCCCAGCCCCGAAGAGTTTACTTCCTTTTCTCTTTTTCTTCTCAATTCAGGGATTGATACAACCATCAGTTCTATTCAGATTATGGAAATCCAGCAAAGGATAGATCATCGGTATTGTAGTAGAAGCCTCCAGTGCGGGTGGGTAAGCCTCCCATTCTGCTCCTGTTCTTTCTAGAATTTATCCAGGTCTCTGGGATTTAATTACTTTAATACAGTCATGTGTCACTTAACATCCGTGATACGTTCTGTGAAATATTACATTATGTGATTTGGGCATTGTGTGAACACCATATTATATAAGGCAGTCCTTGGGTTACAAGCATCTGATTTAAGTATAACCTGTAGTTAAGAACCAACCCCTGTAAAGCCTGTTATATTAAAAATTCAAGGTACATACAATGGTAATAACAAATGGGTGCTACTTTGCTACGTGCATCAAAACATTATTATTATTACTGTATTATTACTATGATCAGGATTTCTAAACTCTATTATAATGCTGGGGCTCTGGTGGCGTAGTGGTTAACAGCTATGGCTGCTAACCAAAAGTTCAGTAGTTTGAATCTACCAGCTAATCTTTGGAAACCCTATTGGGGCAGTTCTACTCTGTCTTATAGGGTTGTTATGTATGAATCGGAATCAACTCGATGCGAACAGGTTTGTTTTTTTTTCTTTGTTTTTATTATAACCTTATGGGACCACGGACATATATGCAGTCAGATGTTGCTCGAGTGGATGTTTACACATACATACACATATACATATATGTTTTTTATGCAAATAACACACCTTCTGCATTTGTTTGCTAGCTGTGCCTTCCTCCTTGCGAGGTATTTTCATAAGCATGCTCTGTTAACTTTTTTATAGCAACATGTGGAAAAGAATTGGTATGGCAGCACTTGCAAGGGTGCCTCGCAGGGGGAGGGCACAGCCAGCAGACAAATGCAGACAGTGTACGTTATTTGCATAAATATACAGTGTGTGTATGTGTGTGTATAACACAACGTTTGCCAGTTCAACATTTTTTGGATGTACGATTCAGTGACACCAATTACATCAGTCATGTTGTGCAACCATCACTAGTATCTGTTGTAGGGCTCTGGGTTTTTGAAACCGGAACGATGATGCTTCTGGTGAAATCAATGTGTGCTTATTATTATGGAAGAGGGAATCATAAGATGATTTGTTTTAGTAAATGTCAATAAACCACAGCTCCAATGATTTCAGTCTCATGGTTTATAAAGAAAAAAAAATTTTTATAGATAAGGCCAAAGCAAAAGGCCTGGGGAGCAGCTGTGTGGCTGCCTCTCTGAGGGCACGCACCATAGGCACAGAGCTGATAGGTAATTTTACAGACAGGAAAGACATTGTTACCAATGACTCTAGGTTATAAGTGAGCTGACATTTATATAATTTAATAAGAAGGGATATCATTATTTTAGTTGTTGAAAAAATATAGCTTTTCTTAGATTTTCAGTTAGGAGGGAAAAATCTGGGTACTGTAAAACTTATAAGCAACAACCATCTCCATTGTATGTTGTATCCCCTGCACTGAGGTAACGATGCATCTCGAAGCAGGGAGCGCAAGTAGCTTCAGCCAGCATAGTGTGAAAATTGTAGGCATTAAGAATGGGGAGGTTTTTTAATCAAATAACTATTTTTGGAGTGCCTGCTAGGTTTAAGGAAACCCTGGTGGTATAGTGGTTAAGAACTATGGCTGCTAACCAAAAGGTCGGCAGTTTGAATCTATCAGGCACGCCTTGGAAACCGTATGGGGCAGTTTTCCTCTGTTCTATAGGGTTGCTATGAGTCAGAATCGACTCGATGGCAATGGATTTAGGTTTGGGCTAGGTTAGAAGCAAGATGCTAAGCACCGTCTTTAGAACTGGTATCACAAATCCTCTGGGTTATCAGATTATTTCCTTTTCAACTTGATATAACTATTTTTAGGCTTCGAGTTGATGGTCCTGGGTTATAAAATAACCTGTATGATGCTATATGGAGCACTGGCGGTGCAATGGTTAAGAGCTACAGCAAGTTATAGCTGCTAACCAAAAGGTTGGCAGTTCAAATCCATTAGCCACTCCTTGGAAACCATGTGAGGCAGTTCTACTCTGTTCTGTAGGGTCACTATGCGTTGGAATCGACTCGACAGGGATGTTTTTTTTGGTTTTTGATATATGATTAGTTTGTGATCTCTACCTTTATAAAGTCGTTGAATTCTCATAAAACCCTTGCAAGATTGGTATTATTTGCCCCTATTTTGTAGTTAAGAAACCTGAGATTCAGTGAGCTTGAGAAAGTTTGCCTGAAGTCATCCACCTAGTAAGTGGCTGAGACAGACCATTAATTACTATGGTAGAGTGACATAATAAAGTACAGTCAGATGATTCAGGTTCAAATCCCAGGACTTCAGCAAGATGCTTATTCTCCCCACGTAGAAGGGGACACTATCCGTAAGATGGGGATACTATTTACTGAGTTGGGTTGCTGCAAAGTGTGTAGGTATTACCAAAAATCAAACCCGTTGCTGTCGAGTCGATTCCAACACAGGTATAGGTATTGGGAGGTAGGAAATGCATTCCATTCATCTAAGCTTTCCCCCAGGTGAACAAATCTCTCCTGACCCTAGTGCAGATCTTTCTATTTACTTTTGCTTTCCCATTTTTAACAGCTTGTTTTTACATTTTTAACATTAAAGAGAATCTAAAATGACTGGCCCTCTTTCCCCATTTATCTAGTTTTAAGTTGTTTTTTCCATGTAATTCAGAAGGATGGCCAGATCCTAAGGAGAACTTGTATTAGATACAATATGCCTTTTTGCTGGAGTTTCCCTCGCAATAAGAATCAAAAGAACTCTTTCTTTTTTTCCCCAAGTATCTCTCTTAAAAGGGGGGAAATCTGTGCATAATCACTTCTGTCTTGTAATTTTTTCATAACTAAACAGTCATTAGGACTATAACAATTTTAGTTGATTCGATTTTGAAAGTGCATGATATTTCCTGCTAATACTGCTTTAAAGAGAATGATTTATGGTAGAAAAGCTGGTATTTATTGTTTTCAATCCTTCTTTCCAGAGGGATTGTTAGCTTGAGACTTTTGTCTCGTTTGTCTTCTGAAATCTGTATCTCCTTAAGGGGAACTGAAGTTTTATTTCCTACGTGTTTAGCTTTGTATGTTTGGCCTGAGATTTGATTTTCCATCATTTGGTCTGTGTGTCCTAAAAAAATATAGATCTTTGTGGCACTGTTTATATTAAGAACTGAAAGAGATCACTTTGTAAAATTTGGCAGGTATGTCTTTGAAAAACATAAAACTATACCATGTTAGGAGCCCTAGGGGCACAGTGGTTAAGAGTTCGGCTGCCAACCAAAAGGTCGGCAGTTCAAATCCACCAGTCACTCCTTGGAAATCCTATGGGGCAGTTCTACTCTGTCCTGTAGGGCTGCTATGAGTTGGAATGGACTTGATGGCAACGGGTTGTTGTTATTTATTTATTTATTTATTTTTAAATGGGTATACCGTGTTAAATTTGATGTTCTCTATTATTTCTCATATAATATTTAACAGCTGACATTATATATAATGAATGGCAAAAAGCCCTTTGAAGCCTTTCCTACATATTTTGATTTGTAATTTTATTTATTTTTTCATAATTAGGTCTGGAAATTACAATTACAATATTCCTGTTAATAAGCACACACCCACTAATGTCAAATTCTCTCTGGAAATCAAGTAAGTACATAGCTGTAAAAAAAAATCAGCTTTTATCATTTGTTGAAGAGTAAGTCTGAATTTTCTCTACAATTGATCAGTAAGTTAGGAAGTAGAAAGCGCTCAGTGCGTGTTAACTGATGATGGTTGAGTTGAGAGGCGGGCTGTCTTCCAGGCACGCTTCAGTGCAGTGGGAAGGCTCTGGGCTGTACACTCAGGCCTGAGAAGGGGATGACCTTGAGTCTGATGCTCATGAGTTGCAGACTTCCCTGATTGTCTCCCTTTGAGCTGGGGTAGGAGCAAGGATAACAGCTTGGTCCCTAGACGGAAGACTGCATATTTTGGTGAAATTGGGCCACAATGCTAACCTAGACAGCACATTTTCTCCCAGGGGGAAATAAAAGGAGCCAGAATTTGAAATTGGTCAGACCAGAATTCACATTCTGTCTCTGTCACTTATTAATTATGTGATCTTTTGGAGTAGCCACTTATTCTGTCTGAGCTACTTTTCCTTATCCATAAAATGAGTATAACATTATACCATAAAATACGGAGCTGCTATAATAAGTATTGTTAATAGTAGTGAAATTAATGGCTATCATTTGTTTAGCACAGACCATATGCCAGATACTACACTTTAATACTGTGTACTGGGTCATATAATCCTTAAAACAACCCCCTGAGATTGGTTTTTCCCTCCTCCTCCCCACTAATGTATATTTTTTCAGATGAGAACACTTGGGTTTAGAGAGGTCAAAAAACTTGTCCCAAATCTCACAACTAGTAAGTGATGGAGTTGGGCTTAAAACTCAGCCCATCCTTTTAACCATCACTCTCCTGCCTCCCAAATGAGATGAGGTATAGGACGATTTTGCCCATTCCTGGCACATGGTAGGTGTCTTAGTCATCTAGTACTTCTATAACAGAAATACCACAAGTGGATGGCTTTAACAAACATAAATTTATTCTCTCACAGTTTAGGAGGCTAAAAGTGGATATTTAGGGTGTCAGATCTGGGGGAAGTTTCTCCTTCTTTCGGTTCTGAGGGGAGGTCTTTGTCATTCAGGCTTCCCTGTTTGAGGAGCTTCTCAGTGCAGGGACCCCGGGTCCAGAGGACGCACTGTTCTCCTAGCTCTTGTTTCTTGGTAGTATGAGGTCACCATGTATCTCTGTGCTTCTTTTTTTTATATCTCAAAAGAGATTGGCTTAAGACACTATCTAATTTTGTGGATTGAGTCCAGCCTTATTAACATAACTGCTGCTAATCCCACCTCATCAGCATCAGAGAGATAGGATTTACAACACACAGGAAAATCACATCAGGTGACAAAACGGTGGACAATCACACAATACCGGGAACCACTGCCTAGCCAAGTTGACACACACTTTTAGGGGACACCATTCAATCCATAACAGTAAACACTTGATAAATGGTAGATATTATTAGGACTACCTTTGCACCCAAATCGCAAAGCTCTAATTTTAATTTATTCTCATCAGATATTTTAAATAATTATGATACTTTAAGACTTTCAATACACCTAATTTAAAAATTATGCTATAAGCCTCTCACCAGGAAAATTGTTGTTGTGTGCCTATAGTATTTATTTTGTGTCTCTTGATTTTAGTCTCTCCTTTTCTTCCCCTTCCCATTTCTTTTTTTCTTCCCTTCCTTTTCTTCCTCTTTCCCTCAGCCCTGCTCATTCTCCTTCTGCTTCTCCAATTTTGTTATTCTTCCTGCATCATTTTTTCCCACTCTCTGTCTCTTCCTCTGTTTCACTCAGACTTCACACTCCTCTTGTCAACTTTATGTCCATGAGGAGCTAATGACATTCGACCCAACTGCTTACCCTGGAAAGGTTTGTTCTGAGTAGCTAATATTTCATGACTCAAAACCTGCTGTATTTCAAGGAACAGCAAAAGCTAAATGTACTATTCTTGCAGGCTAAATGTACTAGTCACCAGCAGTCCTTCAATAACATTGAATGCATTTCATCATTTGCTGTTAGCTTCGAGGGAGGGAAATAAGCTTAAATGGTATTTCCCTGAAGTGGCAGAAGGCCATCTTGAACTACTGAATTAAGCCTTTTAGTTTAAGAGCCATTTTTTTAATATGGATGATTTCAAAATAACATATATACTCAACTGAGATTTTGAGTTGTGTACACGATTGTCCTTAAAGACAAATAGATCTCGTCCTCTTGGTGATAATTAATGGGCTGGCTTCCAGAGAAGGGGAAACATCCTTTCTCATAGGCCTTCCACTCTGTGATATCTTTGCAGGCTAGTGATCTCTAATAGAGCTCACCCTCAAATCCCTACCTGGGTTTGTTTGCCTTGCTGTTTCAAACAGTATCACTCCAGACCAGGAGTTGGTAGAATCTTATATCCAAAAACTATTTTCAAAAATGTATGGCAATGAGAAGTTCTGATGCTGAGATGATTTAAGACATCAGGGTTGGTTTTAGAAACTGGCAGGTGCTATCTCAGTAGTCATCTGAAATGGGGTTTCATTCTGTAATAATGAGACATGAGCCATCATATTGGTGTCAGTGTATGTAATAAAATGCCTACCATGAAGTTTGAATGGATTTTCAAGTCATGGTCCCCTTAGTTCCTCTTCTTAGTGAGGTGTAACAAAGTAGGAGCTGGTAACTGCTTTTCCATTTGCCCTGTTTCCTTTGTCTCTTGAAGCACAACAGAGCCATTGATAGTCTTCCAGTGCAGATTCACCCTTGGAAATATATGTTTCCGTAGTAAAAGGGAAGCCAGTGGGATCCAAAATTACAGAGCAATCTCCCAGGAGATGACACAGGTAATGTTTCCACGGTTTTCTGGTTTCTTGGCTCTTTGTGCCCCTATTCTACATGGAAATGTGTCTAGCGTTATGGTAAACTTTATGCTTACCTCTAAGAGAGGGATGCTGTTGTTATTAGTTGCCATTTAGTTCACTCTGATTCCTAGTGACCCCATGTATAACAGAACAAAATGTTGCCTCATCCTGCACCATCTTCATGGCTGTTGGTATGCTTGAGTCCATTGTTGCAGCCACTGTGTATTTTGAGTGCCTTCCAACCTAGGGGGCTCGTCTCCAGCGCTATAAGAAACAGTATTCTATTGTGATCCATAAGGTTTTCATTGGCTAATTTTTGAAGGTAGATGACCAGGTCTTTCTTCCCAATCTGTCTTAATTTAGAAGCTCTGCTGAAACCTGACCACCATGGATGACCCTAATGGGATTTGAAATATTGGTGGTGTAGCTTTTAGCAACATAGCAACTCTCAAGCCACCATAGTACAATAAGCTGACCTTCAGCCAAATGCTAGTGTTTTCCCTTGCTGGCTGACTTTGGTCCCAGAGTTTTGATCAGCATCTTTCTTGTGTCCTTAAGATGCTGCAGACTGTTATAACCACACTTATCAAACACTGTTATTCCAGATACCTTCCTATAGTCAAGGAAATGCTTTCTCAGCCTATATCCTTTCCAGTTGAGTATAATATGTGGTTATGAAATGGACCTTTTTTTCATCATTATTTAGGGATATCAACACATTTGGAGCCTCCCTGTAGCTCCTTTCTCTGACAGCGCATACCATTTTCGTGTAGCGGCACCGGTAAGCTTTCTTTCCTTCTTTTTTTTTCATTTTCTTTTCAGTGAGAAACAAATGGACCACTATATATATAACACTTTAACTACAGTTAATGCCTACATTAATCTTTCTCTTTTCTTCTGTTCTGACAGGATTTAGCTGACTGTTCAACGGATCCTTATTTTGCTGGGGTATTCTTTACAGATTACATCTTTTACTTCTATCGACGCTGTACCTAATTTATTCAAGTTTGGTTGGAAACTCTACCAAAGAAAAACGTTCCAAATACATTTAACAGAAACTTACATCCTCTTGAAGTCTCTTTCTTCTTTTTGTAAAACATTCACATTTATTGCTGAAGGACTTTTTCAGGCTTTGGCTTCTAACAGTTTTGAGACATTAATGAGGAGAATAAAGTGTTTGCTGGAACTTGAGATAATGTGGTGTTTGATTTTTCCATGACTATAAAGAAGATATTTCCTGAAGAAAACAGCTCTCTTGGATTTGAAAATATGGATTCTGGTATTGAGGAAAGTGTGAGGTCACAATAGACAGCTCCAACTTTATTTTGCTTGATGTATTTCAAAGCTTTTGAGAAAAGTAAAGAGACCCATTTTAGCTGGGTCAACTTGGACCCACTAAGCGTGGGCTTAGTTGAGAATGTGTGATACAGTGTGTGTTTGGGGGGAAGGAGCAGGTGGTATCTGATGCTGACTTCTCATTTAGGCAGACTATTGCTGTGTGTTTGTGTGTGCGTGTGTGTATTTGTATTACATACACACATATACTAGAATGCAGAATGTAGCTTGCTGGTAAAATGGATTTAAAAGAAATAGTTGCAACTGCTTTGTGATGCCTGATGGATAGTAAACTTTCTGTACCAGTGGAACAGGCCCTTTTATGAAGATGGAAGTACTAACTGGTGACATGGTTTTTAGGTAGCTCAGCCAGCCTAAATAGTTGCATTTGACCTTCCAGTTGTTTTAGCTTTTGAGTTTTTTCCCCTTCTACATATGAGGGATCCTCTAATAGGGCATTAAGACCCATCTCGATTCTTTACTGCTGAATTAGCTTCAGATACTTTTACCTGGGTTATGAGTGGATTTGTATACCGTTCCCAACTCAGAATGGCCAGAAATCCTCCACCTGGAGAGCCAAGCGACTCTAACTCTAGTTGCAGGTAACAGGCTGGCTGGGTATCTGGCTGTCTCTTATCTTACTGTTGGTCTGTGAGTCAATTAGGATGGGAAAATTGAATTTTTTTACCTCGGCAGCAGTAATTAGCAGTAATAATACACCCACCTCTTCCTTATTTTCAGATTTTATTAAACATATGCCAGGTGGATGGAAATTAATTGGGAGACCCCAACTACTAAGAAAAGTAAAGTCATGATCTTTGCTGTCATGGAAGGCATTTTGAAATAAACTTATTAACACAAGGTAGTTAAATCTCTGGGTGAAGTAAATGGTTAAGCACTCCGCTACTAGTTCAAAGGTTGGTGATTTGAACCCACCCAGAGGCACCTCAGAAACTAGACCTGGCAATCTGCTTCCAAAAGGTCACAGCCTTGAAAACCCTATGGAGCAATTCTACTCTGCACACATGGGGTTGCCAGCAGTTGGAACTGACTCAACAGCAACTCAGAACAACAAAACAACCTGGTGTTTAGGAGCTGAGACTCTACAGCTAGACAGTCTAGACAGTCCTAGCCTTGAGTTACAGTCCTGATTTTATCTGTGTATCCTTAGGCAGGTTACCTAACTTCTCTAAGTTGAAATTTCCTCACTTATACAAGAGGGCAGTGAGTATATATAACAGACAGAGTTAAATGAGATAAAATATGTAAAGCACGTGATACCAAAACCAAACCAAACCCAGTGCCGTCGAGTCGATTCCGAGTCATAGCGACCCTATAGGACAGAGTAGAACTGCCCTGTAGAGTTTCCAAGGAGCACCTGGCGGATTCGAACTGCCAACCCTTTGGCTAGCAGCCGTAGCACTTAACCACCAGGGTTTCCCAAGCACATGATAGGCTCTAAATAAACATGTGCGCTTTTTTTTTTTTTTAATTGTTGTTAAGGAAGCCCTGGTGGTGTAGTGGTTAAGTGCTACGGCTGCTAACCCAAGGGTCGGCAGTTCGAACCCTCCAGGTGCTCCTTGGAAACTATGCGGCAGTTCTACTCTGTCCTATAGGGTCACTATGAGTCGGAATCGACTCGATGGCACTGGGTTTGGTTCTGGGTTTATTGTTAAACCAGCACAGAGCAGAATTATTGCAAAGATTGTAATGGGATTATAAAGGAGATTGTGTAACTAAACACTCACATTGAGGCATTTTGGCCAACTGTAAAAGCCAAAGTTCTAATAGCCCATATGCATGTGTATTACATACTGTTTATACTTTTTCTATATTTGGAAAATTGTTTTCCCTTTTACTGACAGTGTAGCCTTTGTAGAAAATGAAACGAGGTGGTTAATTCTAAGGTGGAGTATTTCAGGATTCCTTCATCACTCTGAGTCAAAATCAACTCGACAGCAATGGGTTTAGTTTTCCTTTTTTTTTTCATTTTCTTAGATTCAAATTCAAATGTGGTTTTCCTGAGTTGTAGTGCCAGCCTGTCCTAGCATGACCTGAGGCTAGATATTGTAGTTACCACTTGGACGTTTAATGGAATCCCAGGTTTTTGGTGTGTGAGAGAGAATCCATTAATTCGACTCTTCTTCTACTGGTAAAGGAATGTTTGTTAGCAGCAGATTTATAAGGGGTCTTTTCAGTACATAAATCCCATGGTCTTCTTATTCACGTGCTTAGGTTCAGGATTATATGGGGGGTTCAGATGCCAAATGCAATTCAGTGATTTTGCCTAGAAAGGGATTTCTGTAAAATGAGTACTGTTTTTCCATTAAATCCATTAAAAAAAAAAAAACCCTAAAACTAGAAGACTTTTTCTCACAGAAAACCTTCTCCAAGAGATTGTGTTGAAGACCTCCGGAGAGAAATGATTTAAGATAGTGAGTGAACAGACCTGTGGCAACCTATGTTTGGCATGCTGAGATTATTTAAGCCTATTGGGAGAACAGATTTTCCTGGAATATTTTTTTGTGTTTGCGGCATTTTCCTACTTGTGAGACACGCCCTCTACTATGGACCACATTGCTTCAGGACAAAACACTTACCCTTATGTTGGAGAATTGATTATCTGCCTTTCTGGAATATCCCCAAACTCAAGGTCTTTCTCCCAAAATCTCATAGCCTGTCTAGCCATGAGAAAAATATCAGACAGATACCAATTTAGGGACATACTACAAAATGCCTAATCAGTACTCCTCAAAACTGTCAAGGTTATCAAAAACAAGGAAAATATGAGAAACTATTACAGCTGAGAGCAGGTTAAAGAGACATGATGAGCAAATGTAGTGTGGTATCCTGGAAAGGAAAAAGGACATTAGGTAAAAAGTAAAGAAAACTGAAAAAAACATGGACTTTAGTTAATGGTAAGGAGCCCTAGTAGTGCAGTAGTTAAGTGCTGGGCTGCTAACCAGTTGGCAGTTCAAATCCACCAGATGTTCTGAGGGAGAAAGTTGTGGCAGTCTGCTTCCATAAGGACTGCAACCTTGGAAACCATGGGGCAGTTCTACTCCATCCTATAGGGTCACTATGAGTCCGAATTGACTCAACAGCAGCGGGTTTGGTTTTTGGTTTGGTACATTCATTAGTGTGGCTTAGTTAATGGTTAGTTAATGGTTAATGGTAATTGTGACAAATATACCATACTAATGGATGTACCAAACCAAAAACCAAACCTATTGCTATCAATTCGATTCCGACTCATAGTGACCCTATAGGAAAGAGTAGAACTGCCTCATAGGGTTTCCAAGGAGTGCCTGATGGATTTGAACTGCCGACCTTTTAGTTAGCAGCTGAGCTTTTAATGTAAGATGTTACTAATAGGGAAGACTGGATGTGGGGTTTATGAGAATTCTCTATACTATTTTTGCAATTTTTCTGTAAATCTGAAACTATTCTAAAATAAAAAGTTTATTTTTTAAAAAGTATGAAAAAAAATGCCTGACTCAACCATAAGAAAACAAACAACCCAATTACAAAATGGGCAAAAGATCTAAACAGACACCTCACCAGAGAAGATATACAGATGGCAAATAAGCATATGAAAACATGCTCAACATTATATGCTATTAAGGAATTGCAAATTAAAACAACAAGATACCACTATATGCCTGTTAGAATGGCTAAAATCCAAAACACTGACAACACCAAATGCTGCCAAAGATGTGAAACAACAGGAACCTTCATTCATTGCTGGTAGGAATGCAGAATGGAACAGCCAATTTAGAAGACAGCCTGGTTGTTGATGTCATTAGGTGCCGTGGAGGTGGTTCTGTCTCATAGAGACCCCATGCACAACAGAATGAAACAGTGCCCCGTCCTGTGCCATCCTCACAATAGTTGCTGTGTTTGAGCCCATTGTTGCAGCCACCACGTTAATTCATCTTGTTGAGGGTCTTCTTCTTTTTCACTGACCCTCTACTTTTCCAAGCATGGTGTCCTTCTCCAGGGACTGATGCCTCCCGATAACATGTCCAAAGTATGCGAGAAGCAGTCTCGCCATCCTGACTGCCAAGGAGCATACTGTCTGTACTTCTTCCAAGACAGATTTGTTCCGTCTTTTGGCAATCCACGGTATATTCACAATTCTTTGCAAACACCACAATTCAAAGGTGTCATTTCTTCTTTGGTCTCCCTTATTCATTGTCCAGCTTTCACATGCATATGAGGAGATTGAAAACACCATGGTTTGGGTCAGGCACACCTTAGTTCTCAAGGCGACATCTATGCTTTTTAACATTTTAAAGAGATCTCTTGCAGGAGATTTGCCCAATGCAATGTGTCTTTTGATTTCTTGACTGCTGCTTCCATGGCCGTTGATTGTGGATCCAAGTAAAATGAAATCCTTGACAACAGCAAACTTTTCTCTGTTTATCATGATGTTGCTCATTGGTCCAGTTGTGAGGATTTTTATCTTTATGCTGAGGTGTAATCCATACTGAAGGCTGTGGTCTTTGATCTTCATCAGTAAGTGCTTCAAGTCCTCTTCACTTTCAGCAAGCAAGATTGTGTCATCTGCATAATGCATTGTTAATGAGTCTTCTTCCAATCCTGATGCCCCATTCTTCATATAGTCCAGCTTCTCGGATTATCTGCTGAGCATACAGATTGAATAGGTGTGGTGAAAGAATACAACCCTGATGCACACCTTCTCTGACTTTAAACCATGCAGTATCTGCTTGTTCTGTTTGAACGACTGCCTCTTGATCCATGTACAGATTCCTCATGAGCACAATTAAGTGTTCTGGAATTCCCATTCTCCAAAATGTTATCCGTAATTTGTTATGATCCACACAGTCGAATGCCTTAGCATAGCCAATAAAACACGGGTAAACATCCTTCTGGTATTCTCTGCTTTTAGCCAAGAGTCATCTGACATCAGCAATGATATCTCTGGTTTGAAGTCCTCTTCTGAAACGGGCTTAAATTTCTGGCACTTCCCTGTTGATATACTGCTGCAGCTGCTTTTGAATGATCTTCAGGAAAATTTTGCTTGCATATGTATCACTTTCCTGGGAATAGGCATAAATATGAATCTATTCCAGTCAGTTGTCCAGGTAGCTGTCTTCCAAATTTCTTTGCATAGATGAGCAACCACTTCAGTGCTGCATCCATTTGTTGAAACATCTCAATTGGTATCCGTCAATTCCCAGAGCCTTGTTTTTCATCAATGCCTTCGGTGCAGCTTGGACTTCTTCCTTCAGTACTATCAGTTCCCCATCACATGTTACTTCCTGCAATGGCTGAATGTCAACCAATTCTTTTTTGGTAAAATGACTCTGTGTATTCCTTCCAACTTCTTTTGATGCTTCCTGTATCGTTTAATATTTTCCCTGTAGAATCCTTCAGTATTGCAATTCGAGGCTTGACTTTTTTCTTCAGTTCTTTCAGCTTGAGAAATGCTGAGCATGTTTTTCTCTTTTGGTTTTCTAACTCCAGGTCTTTGCACATGTCATTATAATACTTTACTTTGTCTTCTCAAGCTGCCCTTTGAAATCTTCTGTTCAGTTCTTTTACTTCATCATTTCTGCCATTTGCTTTAGCTACTCAACATTTAAGATCAAGTTTCAGAGTCTCTTCTGACATCCATTTTGGTCTTTACTTTCTTATCTGTCTTTTTAATGGCCTCTTGCTTTCTTCATGTATGATATCCTTGATGTCATTTTACAACTTGTCTGATCTTCGGTCATTAGTGTACAATGTGTCATATCTATTCTTGGGATGGTCTCTAAATTCAGGTGGGATATACTCAAGGTTGTACTTTGGCTCTCGTAGGTTTTTTTCAGTTTCAACTGGAACTTGCATGTGAGTAGTTGATGGTCTGATCTGCAGTCAGCCTCTAGCCTTGTTCTGACTGATGATATTGAGCGTTTCCATCGTCTCTTTCCACAGATGTAGTCAATTTGATTCCTGTGTATTCCATCTGGCGAGGTATAGTCGCTGTTTATGTTGGTGAAAAAAGGTATTTGCAATGAAGAAGTTGTTGGTCTTGCAGAATTCTCTTATTTGATCTCCATCATCATTTCTATCACCAAGGCCATATATTCCAACTACCGATCCTTCTTCTTTGTTTCCAAGCCTTGGATTCCAATCAGCAGTAATTATCAGTGCATCCTGATTGCATGTTTGATCAATTTCAGACTTCAGAAGTTGGTAAATATCTTCAAGTTCTTCAACATTGACATTAGTGGTTGGCACGTAAATTTGAATAATAGTTGTGTTAACTGGTCTTCCTTGTAGGTGTATGGATATTAACATATTACTGACAGCATTGTACTTAAGGATAGATCTTGAAATGTTCTTTTCGGTGATGAATGCAATGCCATTCCTCTTCAAGTTGTCAATCCCGGCATAGTAGACCATACGATTGTCTGATTCAAAATGGCCAATACCAGCCCATTTCAGCTCACTAATGCCTAGGATATGGATCTTTATGCATTCCATTTCATTTTTGACGATTTCTAATTTTCCTAGACTCACACTTCATATGTCCCACGTTCCGATTATTAATGTATGATTGCAACTGTTTCTTCTCATTTTGAGTCGTGCCACATCAGCAAACGAAGGTTCCAAAAGCTTGAGTCCATCCACGTCATTAAGGTTGACTCTATCTTGAGGAGGCAGCTCTTCCCCAGTCATCTTTTGAGTGTCTTCCAACCCGGGGGGCTCATCTTCCAGCACTATATCAGACAATGTTCTGCTGCTATTCATAAGGTTTTCACAGGCTAATTGTTTTCAGGAGTAGACTGCCGGGTCCTTCTTCCTAGTCTGTCTTAGTCTGGAAGCTCAGCTGAAACCTGTCCTCCATGGGTGACTCTGCTGGTGTTTGAATACCGGAGGCATAGCTTCCAGCATCACAGCAACACGCAAGCCCCCACAGTACAGCAAACTGACAGACGCGTGGGGTAATTTCTTAGAAAGTTAAAGTATGTTTACACATATATGCGCATGTGTGCTTATAGCAAGTTTATTCACAACTGCCCCAAATTCGGAAACCCTGGTGGCGAAGTGATTAAGTGCTATAGCTGCTAACCAAAAGGTGGGCAGTTCAAATCCACCAGGCCCTCCTTGGAAACTCTATGGGGCATTTCTACTCTCACCTATAGGGTCACTATGCGTTGGTATCAACTCGACGGCAATAGGTTTGGTTTGGTTTTGGTTTGCCCCAAATTGGAAACTATCAAGCTGTCCTTCAATAGTGAATGGATTAGAAAAAACTGGTAGAGCCATACAATGGAGTGTTATTCAATGATCCAAAGACATGCCCTATCAAGCTATGAAAAGAGGTGGAGGAAATACAAATGCATATTGCAAAGTGAAAGAAGCCAGTGTGAAAAAGATATATACTGTGTGATTCCAACTATATGAAAGTCTGGAAAATGTCAAACTATAGAAAGAGTAAAAAGATCAGTGGTTTCCGGGAGCTGAGGAGGGGAAAGGGGGGGGCGGGTGAATGAGTAGAGTGCCGAGCATTTTAAGGGCAGTGAAACTATCCTGTATGATACTGTAGTGGTAGACACATGACATTATGCATTTGTCAAAACCTATACGACTGTACAACACAAAGAGTGAAACCTAATATAAACTATGAACTTTAGTTAATAATAACGTATCAGTATTGGTTCATCGGTTGTAACAAATGTGCCATAGGAATGTGAGATATTAATAGTAGGAGGAACAGTGTGCAGTGGGGAGGGGTAGTATACGGGAACTCCCTACTTTCTGCACAGTTTTTCTGTAAACCTGTGACTGCTCTAGGAAACAGTCTATTTTAAAACAAATTAGAAACTGCAAAAAAAAAAAAAAAAGCTGGGCTGAAATATCACATACTGCCACCAGGTGCCATTTTATGATTTCAAGATAAGTTCCAGCCTGAAAAATAGGTACCAGTTTTAACTTTGGAACACTGGTGGCACAGTGGTTAAGAACTTGGCTGCTAATCAAAAGGTCAGCAGTTGGAACCCACCAGCCACTCCTTGGAAACCCCATGGGGGCAATTCTATTCTGTTCTGTGGGGTTGCCATGAGTTGGAATCAACTTGATGGCAATGTTTTTTTCTTTAACTTCAGGTTACTTATATCAATTTAATTATCCCCCAAATAGTATAGAGTGTTATAAAATAATCATGTAAGGTAAATATATAGAATTACAGCACTTTTTCATGAGTTCCCAATAGGCATTCAGGAGAGGTTTTGAAACAGCTGAATTATAAAAATTCAACTAAACAATTGCATTCATGGTTTCAACCCTTCAGCATTTTTTAAACCCAAAATTCATCTATTTTTATTTTTCATACGCAATTTTTGAATTTCAACATTAATGGCAGATTCCCAACCACACATTATTTGAGTCATGAAATTGCAAAGATCTTTAAAAGAAAAGCAAAAAGCAATTCTGTGGGTAGTTTACAAAGCACTCTCATAGACTTCCTCTCGTTTGATTATCACAACACACTGTGATGCTGGGAGTAAGGAAAATTATTCATGTTTCCCCATTATACAGATAAGAAAACTGAGGCACAGAGGCTAAAGTAAGGACAAAATGTGAGCCAGGTTTTCTCGTGCTAAATTTCGTTCCTTTTCTCTATACTACATCACTTTACACACACACGGGGTCGCCGTGAGTCGGAATTAACTTGATCAACTGGTTTACTTATTTCCCTTTGGGAATGTTTTCTTTTCTTCATGACTCTTTGGAATTTGCCAGAGACCCACCAACTCAGATATTGACCACCAAAAAGGCACTAACACACTACTGACTCTGGTAAGTGATATTTCTTCAGGCCCTGTAAGCTGATAGGGTTTATTAGAGGCCATTTAGTTATGAAACGGGCTGGGGGAAGGGCAGAAGGACAGACATGGGTGGGATCTCCTGTCACCAGCCACTAAGCTGTATCTATTTATACTGCTCATGATCTTAGCGGCTCACTTAAGAATGCTGAATATCAACCTCACTCTGAGGAACACTTCAGTAAAATCTTCACTTGGCAAAGCTAAAAGTGTTTTGGCTTTCATTTCTTCAAGGGCATGTGTCATTGATTTTTGTGTCTGATTCTAAAGAGCCAGCTGAGCTCTCAAGAAGCATCCAAGGATTTTGAATCTAGTGCATATTTGGTGAGTGGTTGTTTAAAGCTTGTAGAAGCACAGCAGTGGAGGCCTGTCATTTACCGACAGTGCCCAGCATACAACTCCATCTTTTCTTGGCTGGTTTCTGTGAATGGGAAGTCTTGCCAAGTCTTGAGACATATAATTGGAGGGAAGGGATGGGTGTCGAAGATCACAGTACCAATTCTTCAATTTCTTTATGACCTCACACGGATATAAAACGAGATCATATTTTACAAAGACTCTTGACAACCTGTCTTTGCCAGAGGAGAGTTCTCAAGCCATTTTAGCTGTACCGCCTGACCTACTGTTTAAATACATAACGACTGGGAAGAGAACTAGACTCAGAGCCTGGAGACTTTGGCCTAGTCCTGTCTCAATCACTTGTACCAGTGTTGTCTTGGATCATTCACTGAGCCTCTCTGGGTTTCACTTTCATGCAAAATTGAATTCACAATAGTTGTCCTACACCCAGGGTTATTGTGACACCAAATGAGACATTTACGTAGGATCTCTTTCTAAAGTGGAAGGTGCTGTATGAATAAAAGAAGCATGAAATGTGGTCCCTGGGAAGACATTATTTTGAATGAGTAAGTAAGACATTGGAAATTCTCACTTATTTTAATGAGCTTCAGTCCACTAGGAAACCTTGGTGGCATAGTGGTTAAGAGCTATAGCTGCTCACCAAAGGGTCGGCAGTTCGAATCCACCAGGCGCTCCTTGGAAACTCTATGGGGCAGTTCTACTCTGTCCTATAGGGTCGCTATGAGTCAGAATTGACTTGACGGCAGTGGGTTTTTTTTTTTTTTTTCGGTCCATTATGCTTAGGGTAATTTACTTACATTCCATCATCATCCTCCTTAGCTTGAAAACACATTGCCTAGCACATAATAGATGCTCAATTAACATTTATTAAGTGAAAAGTGAGTAAATAGAAACATTTCCCTCCTTTTTGCTGGTTTATGTTAAGGTGGCGTATTAAAACAGATTTGAATTCCTCTCACCCTTTTACCATGATGATGATGATACCAAACCAAAAGCAAACCCGCTATCGTTGAGTTGATTCCAACTCCTAGTGACCTGATAGGACCTAGTAGAGCTGCCCCATAGGGTTTCCAAGGCTGTAAATCTTTGTGGAAGCAGATTGAAGAGCCGTGGTGGGTTAAACAGCAGACCTTTGGGTTAGCAGCCCGTGCTTTACCCACTGTACTTCCAGGGCTCTGATGATGATGATTCATTTATGATTTGTTTGTTTGTTTTACTGCCGCTATTTGGAATAATGCTGTCATTAGCTGCCTTCAAATCAGCTCCTGATTCATAGTGACCCCAGGCACAATGGAACTAAATGCTTCCCAGTCCTGGGCTGTTTCCATGATTGGTTGTGGAGTGGACTGTTGCAATCCATAAGGTTTTCATTGTCTGATTTTTGGAAGTAGATTGCTAGGCCTTTCTTCTTAGTCGGTCTTAGTCTGTGAGCTCTGCTGAAACCTGTTCAGCATCATAGCAATACGCAAGCTTCCCAGATGGGTGGTGGGTGCACATGAGGTGCAATGGCTGGGAACTGAACCCAGGTCTTCTGCATGGAGGGTGAGAATACTACCACCGAATCACCAATATATTAGAATATTATTATTCTCTCCTCCAAGCACATTTAAACACCTTTATATGACTTCCAGTAGAAAGTAGAAAATCAGATAGCCTCTTTTTTGTTAGATGATTCCAGAGCCCTGATAGTCAGCTACAGCTCATTATTCATTGTTTACATGTATACTGATACATGGAATTTGGTACAGCACAACTGCATGTGTATCTAAATTAACTGCGGATTAACTGTAATATATTTAATGAGTGTTTCATATGCTATCCAAACATTGAATTCATTATTACTATAGTTAGTCTGCTGTGGTATTTCCCCTAAAGAGAGTTGTCAGATCTCAGTCCCACCATTCTACATAATTACTGAAAAGATTTCCTTCCAATGTGAACATTCTTGGCTTTCAGGAGCTGTATCCAGAATTGCCTATGGAAGAGAAGCTATCCAAGATTATGTTTAGAAATAAAAAGGCCCTTAGTTACTTCAGGGAGGGCTCCTCTTCCTCTAAGAAAACACTGCATATAGATGATCTCTCTTATGTCCAAAACCTGAGCTCTGTAAAGATTGATACAGACTCACTCACTTAACAAACATTTGCTGAGAACTATGTGCCAGACTCTGTACAGAGTGGTAGGGTATGCGCGAAGCATGACGTCATTCCTGATCTTTTTTTAGGTATCCGTACCCTAGTGAGCTAAACATAATCACACAGCCATTACACAATATGAAAAGCTCTGTAACTGTGGCATTGACATTGTGCTCTGAGAGCGCAGGAACCACACTCATTGCCTTGAGTCGATTCCGACTCATAGCAATCCTATAGAACAGAGTAGAACTGCCCCATTGGGTTTCCAAGGAGCACCTGGTGGATTTGAAGTGCCGATCTTTTGGTTAGCAGCCAAGCTCTTAACCACGGTGCAACCAGGGCTCTAAAGGAGATGATTAATTCTGCCTTGCAGGTAAATGAGAAAAAGGATGGAAGGGAGGGAAGGGGAAGGCTTCAAGAGGAGGAAACATCTGAACTATCTTGGTCTCAAAGTCTGGTAGGGGCATTTTGTTTTTGTTCTTTAAACAGAAAAATGTAAAAAGGTAGAAGTTACATATAGATCTCTTTTGTTTTTTTTGGTAAAAAAGAGTCTGATTTTTAGTAGATAAGAATATTTTAGGTGAAGGGAAAGACAACACACAATACAGGAGAGGTCAGCACAACTGGACTAAACCAAAGGCAAAGAAGTTTCCTGAATAAACTGAATGCTTCGAAGGCCAGCATAGCAGGGGGTGGGGGTGAGGTTTGGGGATCGTGGTTTCAGGGGACATCTAAGTCAATTGGCATAATAAAATCTATTAAGAAAACATTCTGCATCCCACTTTGGAGAGCGGCTTCTGGGGTCTTAAACACTAGCAAGCAGCCATCTCAGATGCATCAATGGGTCTCAACCCATCTGGAGCAAAGGAGAATGAAGAACACTAAAGACACAAGGTAATTATGAGCCCAAGAGACGACAGAAAGGGCCACATAAACCAGAGTCTACATCAGACTGAGACCAGAAGAACTAGATGGTGCCTGGCTACAACCGATGACTGCCCTGACAGGGAACCCCTGAGGGAGCAGGAGAGCAGTGGGATGCAGACCCCAAATTCTCATAAAAAGACCAGACTTAATGGTCTGACCGAGACTAGAAGGACCCTGGAGGTCATGGTCCCCAGACCTTCTGTTAGCCCAAGATAGAAACCATTCCCAAAACCAACTCTTCAAACAGGGATTGAACTGGACTATGGAATAGAAAATGATACTTGTGGAGAATGAGCTTTTTGTATCAAGTAGACACATGGGACTATGTTGGCATCTCCTGTCTGGAGGAGAGATGAGAGAGCAGAGGGAGTTAGAAGCTGGCTGAAGGGACACGAAAATAGAGTGAAGGGAAGAAGTGTGCTGTCTCATTAGGGGGAGAACAATTAGGAGTATATAGCAAGGTGTATATAAATTTTTGTATGAGAGACTGACTTATTTGTAAATTTTCACTTAAAGCACAATAAAAAAAAAAAGGAATCTGATTTTAAGTGCACCAGGAACTGAAAGTGAATAATTACTACCCCACCTGCCTTAGCCAACTCTTCTTCTCCTGGCATTGCTTACAGCAAGGCACTCCTGTTTCTGAAACACCCATTCTTTTCCTCAGCTTAAAGAGCTGGCCATCTGTTCCAGTAGAGTCAAGGAAACTGTGAGAAAAATGAAACACACTGGGTTGGGCTGGGATGACTCAATGAACTGGCAATGAGGGTGTGGGTGGGGAAGCCGAGCCTCAGGACAGTGACTGATTCATCTACAGGTACCACTGCCTCTCCATGGTAGGGGCTGGATAAATATTTGTGCAGGGAGAGAGGGCCAGCTGTATGCAGTATATGCCCACAAGTCTTTTGGTTACTTTTCCCTTTTCAGAATAAAGTTTTCCTTTCTAAAGAAAGTTTGCTTGTCATTTTTTAAGTCACAGATGCTCATAGCAGGAAGGGCTGGGAATATCCCTTGAGGAAGTCCTGTCAGCACGCCTTTCCCCTTCTGGTTACAGCACCCAATTTTCCTTTGGAAATCTATTCTGCCCCATTCTCAACATTTTTGAATCAGATGAGGCTTGATAGCACTTTTTCGCTCCAGAGAACACAAGACCTATGCCCGGCCGATGAGAATATTGCATTCCCGTAGCAACAGTGATTGGCTTGTTGTTGTTGTTGTTAGGTGTGGTCAAGTCAGTTCGGACTCATAGCGACCCTATGTACAACAGAACGAAACACTGCCTGGTCGTGCGCCATCCCCACAATTGTGGCTTTGTTTGGACCCATTGTTGTATCCACTGTGTCAATCTATCTCATTGAAGGTCTTCCTCTTTTTCACTCTACCTTACTAAACATGATGTCCTTTCCAGGGACTGTTCCCTCCTGATAACATATGTGAGACGAAGTCTTGCCATTGTTGCTTCCAAGGGGCACACAGATTTGCTTGTTCTTCTGGCAGTCTATTGAGCCCTGGTGGTGCAGTGGCTAAGAGCTTGGCTGTTAAACAAAAAGTTGGCAGTTCAAATTCACCAACCGCTCCTGGGAAAGAAATCCTATGGGGCAGTTGTACTCTGTCCTATAGGCTTGTTTGTTTTGGGTTTGGCAGTCTGTGGTATATTCAGTGTTCTTCTCCAACACTGTAATTTAAAGGCATCAATTCTTCGGTTTTCCTTATTCATTATTTAGCTTTTGCATGCATGTGAGGCAGTTGAAAATATCACGGCCTGGGTCAGGTGCACCTTAGTCCTCAAAGTGACATCTTTGCCTTTTAACACTTTAAAGAGGTTCTTTTGCAACAGATTTGCCAAATGCAATACATCATTTGATTTCTTCACTGCTGCTTCCTTGGGCGTTAACTGTGGATCCAAGTAACATGAAATCTTTGACAACTTCAAACTTTTCTCTGTTTATCATGATTTTGCTTATTGGTCCAGTTGTGAGGATTTTTGTTTTATGTTGAAGTGTATTCCATATTGAAGGCTATAGTCTTTGATCTTCATCAGTAAGTACTTTAAGTCCTCTTCATTTTCAGCAAGCAAGGTTGTATCATCTGCATATCTCAGGCTGTTAATGAGTTTTCCTCCAATCCTGATGCCCCATTCTTCTTCATATAGTCCAGCTTCTCAGATTCTTTGTTCAGCGTACAGACTGAGTAGGTATAGTGAAAGGATACAACCCTGATGCACACCTTTCCTGACTTTAAACCATGCAGTATCTGCTTGTTCTGTTTGAACGACTGCCTCTTGGTCTATGTACAGGTTCAGCATGAGCACAATTAAGTGTTCCGGAATTCCCAATCTTCGAAAGGTAATCTAAAATTTGTTATGATCCATGGAGTCCAATACCTTTGCATGGTCAGCAAAACACAGGAAAATATCTTTGTGGTATTCTCTGCTTTCAGATTAGCTTAGCACATCCTGAGTCAGGCCAATCAGAACCATCCTTGGGAGTGTGACTGGAACTATAGGCAAAGATGTACAGGCAGCCTCCAGGTTACCAACTTCTGACTTAACCTACAACCCTTAGGTATGAACCAATTCCCATTAAGCCTATTAGGATAAAACTGACTGGTGCTTGGCCCCTGGGCTCCCACACTGAGGCCTGCACTTCTCCCATGCACAGGTGCTGCAGCGGGTCCTTGGGTGGCTACTGGCAGAAGGCCCCTACGACAAGGTATATACACACCCAGCCGCAGTCCGCAGCAGCTAGCGGAGAGCCTCCCTCAGAGACTGGAAACCGCTAGTCCTACCATTCTTGTGCCCCAAACACCTCTGTTGCTCTCCACAATGGCAGGCCTGCATATGGCAGGTGGTGGCTGGGATGCCGGTACCACACTCTACTTGTTCTCTGAGCACAACCGGTCAGTGTGCCGTGCTGGGCACAAGTCCAGGCCTCAGGGTGCCCCCTTACCCAGCTCCGCCCCACCCCATCCCGCTGGACCCTTCATGCTGTGCAGCCTGGGGCCATCGCGGTATCTCTCTGGGCTTCTGTTTTCCCTGTCTTACATGTGTGGAATTTCAGTATTACAGCAGTTTTGGTGGCTGGAACGGGGTAGGGTGGAAGTAGTCTTAGATTCCTGACCTCTGTATGGTCTATACAGTTTCCTGTAGTCAGTGGAGAACTTTGGACTTTGGTTTCCCTAAGCATCCTCTTCTCCGCCCTTGAGCTCCTGCTCCTTCTTAGCACATCCTGTGCGGTACTTTCTCCCTTACACCCCTAAGCAGGGGCCTCCTACCTGGTGTATGTTTTTGACAGGTCTGGTGAGGAGGTGATGGGGGAATGACCTGTCTGGCCTAGCACCATCCTACCTCTGCCTCCAACCCCCCCTCCCTCTGCTGAGTGTTTGAAACCCAGCAGAAATGCAGCACCGTCCTACAACCTAGATGTTTTCCTTCAGAGCCTACAATCAAGTATCTAATTGGTCTCAAAGATTTTACAGAACAGAATCTTCTGCGTACTTTGGGTAATGTTTGCCTTGTAGGTATCTCTTCAACTGTGGAGAAGGTACTTACAATGGTTCATAAAAACAAACAGGTGCTACTTTTCAACATGCATCAAAACATTATTATTATTATTACTGTATTATTATGTTAAAGATGTTTTAGTGTATCTGGAAGTGTTTCTTTAATGTTTGTTACACATAGAAAGATACACTATATACTATATACTAAGAAAAATCTGTCTTGGAAGAAGTACAGCCAGAAAGCTCCTTAGAAGCAAGGATGGCGAGACTTCATCTCACATACTTTGGACATGTTGTCAGGAGGGACCAGTCCCTGGAGAAGGACATTATGCTTGGTAGAGGGTCATTAAAAAAGAGGGAGACCCTCAATGAGATGGATTGAGACAGTGGCTGCAACAATGGGCTCAAATATAATGACGATTGTGAAGATGGCACAGGACCAAGCAATGTTTCCTTCTGTTGTATATAGGGTGGCTATGAGTCCGAACTGACCCAATGGCACCTCACAACAATAAGATAAACATTTGATTAACTGATGTTAGATATGAACTGTACCTAACTGTTCTAATTTACATGCAAATTTGACTTAAAAACAAATTTAGGAACAGAACTTGTTCGTAATCTGAGGACTGCCCGTAATCTCTCTGGGAGTTATTAAACTGGTAGGATTAAGCCTGAAGCTGCTGGGGACCATCATGATAGAATGCCTGCCTGAGAATGAAGCCAACACAAAGAAAAGTGGAGCTGAGGTAAGAGAATACAGAATTCTTAGCCAGGTATATCCCCATGGACTTGGCAGGAGCTAATAAATTTCTGTTTTTCTTTAGCTGGATTGAATTTGGATTCTGCCACAAAACCAAAAGAATGCTGACAAATGCCAGCCCTTATCAAGAACAGTTGAAAATTTTCTACACAGTATGCCCAACTGACTGACTCCAGATCTTAATACCTCATTTATGAAGGTGTTGGTCATATTCGGGGTTTTAAAGGTGGCACATGGAACTGCTCTTGCCTGGAAGACCGGGCTGTTTACTCGTTCCTCTTCCCTAGTGGATGTGTTAATGTTGAATTTTACTTGAACTCTTTGATAGTGGAAAATAGTGACGGTTAAAGAAATCTCCCCACCATTTGTGTTCAGAAGAATGGCTTTCTGCAAATAACCGCCCTTGCCATATGGCTTAGATAAAACTCACAGATGCTCCCTTGTTTACTTATGATAAGGCCAGGCACAGACCCTCTCAGTTCCCATTTTTGGCCTCATGAATAGTAATTGAATTGCTTGTCCTCTTTGATCAATCAGAAACAAAGTGCTTCCCCCAAATCCTTGAACTTTGGCCCACCCTCAGCCTGAACCAACATACTACCCCTGTTTAATGGCCCCTCCTGGAGAAGAGGCTGCCCTCAGCGTCATAACACTCTGATTTACAACCCAATGATATCATCTGTTCATCCCTCATCCCAGACCTGCTCATCCCACTTCCCACACCTGTTTTTTTCTAGCCTTGTTAGGAGAAAATACCTTTTCCCTAACTCTTTGAGACACTTGCAGATCTTATGGTCAGAGTGTTCTCCGTGTTGTACTAGTCCCCCTCCCCCACTATTACAACAGTTTCTTTCCCCCTTTTCTTTCTAAATAAAGCTTCTCCTTATCAAAGTCTGGATTCATTTTTTACTTGTAAGATGCTAAGTCCTAGGTGAAAATCAAAGACAAAACTCAGTTCATATTTGCATGGTGCTTTCCAGTTTACAATCTTAAAATCTTCCTTCCTTCCCTCTCTCCCTCCCTCTTTCCATTCTTTCTTTCCTTCCTTCCCCCATCTCTCCCTCCTTTCTTTTTTTCCTTCCTCCCTTCCTCCTTCGCTCTCTCCCTTCCTTCTCTCCTTCCTTTTCTTCCCTTCTCTTTTCATCTGGTCTCTTTCTGTCTGTCTGTCTTTTTTTTTTGAGCATCCATAAAACCCCAAGTCCTTTAATAAATGCTGGCTATGGATATGTGAATAAATTAATATCTCAGGAGGCCACCTTCTCTAGGTTATGAGCACTGTAAGAGTAAACTAGATTAACAGTGGCAATAGACGTGAAAAACAGGATGGGGTAGAAGGTCCTGGAAAAGTTGATTCAGCGTCCAAGACATGGACTGGAATAATTAATTATAGCAAATGGTTGGCATGTGACTGCAATTGGTGAGAAGAGAGTGGGAAGTAAGGCAGTGTAGGACTTCCTGTACAGTTTTTGTGAAAGTCTCTCTCCCAGAGTCAGTTTTAGTCTAGGATGTTTTAGTCCAAATTATAGAATTTTATCTGCACAATGAAATCTAAGAGATTTTATTCTTGCACTATTCCAGCACCCTACCATGTACGCTTTCTGCCCTACTTTTTCCTCCTGCCCCCCCACCCCCATTTATATCTCAAGCATTGTTTCAGGTTGCTTCTTTTTTGGAGGGGTAAGGTGGAATGGCAGGGATCTTTTCCGTAACTCACCCACCTGGGACCTCACGAGCGAAGGCCTGGTGTACAATATGAGAAATCTAACTCCCCCCTCCAAAAAAACTCCCAAGGGGTCTACATATTGATGAGTTTTAAGGAAGAAAAGGTAGGGGCCTTGAATATGTAACCTCTATTCATTTTATTTTGATTGGCAGAGATTTCAAGAAAACTCACAGCACTGACCCATAGCAGAATGGAAACCCTGATTTCAATTGCATCCCATTCTTGGGACTCATGGTTTTCTTGTTGTTAAGTGCCATTGAGCCTCTTCTGATTCAAAGTGACCCTATGTACAACAGAATAAAACACTGCCCAGTCCTGCATCATCCTCACAATTGTTGCTGTGTTTGAACCCATTGTTGTAGCCGTGTCTGTCTTTCTTGTTACAAGGAACAAAAACTTACTCGAGTAGCTAAGGAACAAGTGGGTTTATCATAGAAGAATGCAGAAGAATTACACGCCAAAGTAGGACACGTGCTGAGCTTCATGGGAACTGGAAAGTCATCAGAGGCTCCTCACACCATCTCACCTTTCTCATTGGGGGATCACACAGCATCTTGCCTCCTTCTCTCTGTAAGGCTGCTTCATTCTTCTTCCTGCAGATCGGCTTCTCTGCTCACCCATTTGCTTGCACCCGTCATTGCTACCCCCAAAATTACAGCCTTAGCCCTCAAGTTTCCATCAACTTCCAACTTGGTTCTCCAGAGTTAAATGACTCACTCAACTTCCAAATTCTCATGAGAGAGAATCTGATTGGTCCAGCCTGGCCCAGATATCCACCTGGGATTTTGTCAGCTGTGACCTGGTAAAAAGCTTGTGTGGTATGTACGGCTACCCTTTCAGGCTGGGTTGGGCAGATTCTCTTACAAGGATTATGGTAAGGAAGGAAATTATGAGCATTTGCAGTACATACAACACTATATCATTCCTCCTCACATTTCTGAGAGGAAGAAATTATTAATATCCTTATTTTACATAAAAATTTATGTTAAATGGATTGTCTGAGGCTGTGTGACTAATGGGCGACAAATATGGGATCTTAAACCCGAGACCTTTTACTTCAGATCTCAAATTGTTTCTTCAGTACCCTTCTGTCTGCTGTGGAATGATATGGTCTCACTTGCGTGAGCACCACAACTGTATCTTGTCTTAATTTTCAAGGATTTCTTTAATAGCATTTCATTGTTTTTAAAGACAACAACATTAGTGGTGATTCAGAAAGAGAAAGTCAAGGAAAAAAAATCTAAACACTATGAGTCTTGGACAATGCACTGCTATCCATTAGTGAAAATGTGAGCAAGAGTTTGAGAATTCTCTTAAGAAAAGTTCAAGGAAAACATAGCTGGAGAATGATAGATGCTGCGTGTGGTGCACATATGTGGCTCATCAGCAGCTGCAGAGGTTTTGGCAGTAGCTAAGATGACCGTAAAGGAGCTCTGGTGGTGTAGCCGTTAAGTGCTTGGCTGCTAACCGCAAGGTTGATGGTTCGAACTCGCCGGTCCCTCCTGGGGAGAAAGATATGGAAGTCTGCTTCTGTAAAGATTACAGTCTTGGAAACCTATGGGGCCATTCTACTATGTTCTATACACTCACTAATGAGTAGGAATCAACTTGATGACAATGGGTTTGGTTTTTGGGTTTTAAAGGGGCTGTGAGTTTGATTAATTGATGGGTTTGAGTAATAATTGCTGCCAGCTGAATGGTTGTTGTTGTTGGGTGCTGTGAGTCAGGTCTGACTCATAGTGACCTTATGTATAACAGAATGGTGATGTCTTGTTATGGTCCCATGCCTGAGCCTTCTGTAAGTACAGATAGATGGATTTCAGATTTATACCTCACGCTTCCACAAACTAGATTTTTCTACTCTATCTTTTGTTTTCCATGTCCCACCAGACTCGGGGTAGGTGGTCTTTCTTTGTCTCTAATATAACCTGCTGTTCAGGACTCACCCACCCCCAATCCCGCCCCTCTCAAATTCTACCTTAAATAGCTCTAGGGTCCCTGAAGGAAATCTCATTAGTGCACCCCTCCTTAGTTATGATGTGATTGTTGCCCTTTTTCTCTTTTGTGTCTCCTTGAGGAGTCATCTATTGTCACTACTATTGCCAAACTTAGTGGGTTGCCCAATACCTACCACAGATGCCACAAATAGCTGCTGTAGTCACTGCCCATCAGACTGCGTGCTTAGGCAGCTTCTGGCAAAACCTGTTTTGAAGACTCTGCCACCACTGCCTCCAGAGCTGCTGGAACTAATGATACCAGTGCCTTGTCCTCCATGGAGACAGCGATTTATTTATTTATTTATTTAGGTGCCCTCCTGAAGATTCAGCCTTGGTTGAATTCACATTGCTTGGATCAGGGGATGATCTGAAAGCTGGAAATTACTAAATTATAAACACTTCCCTTTCAGGATGCTGCTTTTTGTCCTAGAATCAGACTTGTGGGCCCCTATTTGCTTCCTCTAGGATGAGCCCCTTGATCTCTCATCTAAAAAGACCCCAGGTTTTCCCCCCATGCCCAGGCACTCTTGAATACTAAGTGAATAGAGATTTTAGAATAAAATGCAAATAAATACATGTAAGCATATGGGCACTTCCTGACAGACTTTCTACTGCTTTCAAGTACTTCTGGAAACCCTGGTGCGTAGTGATTAAGTGCTATAGCTGCTAACCAAAGGCTCGGCAGTTCGAATCCACCAGCTGCTCCTTGGAAACTCTATGGGGCAGTTCTACCCTGTCCTATAGGGTTGCTATGAGTCGGAATCAACTCGGCAGCAGTGGGTTTGGGTTTTTTTGGGGTCAAGTACTGCTTTACATAATCCTACCTGTGGAGAAAGGAGTCCTGGTGGCGTAAAGATTAAGAGCTTGACTGCTAACCGAAGGGCTGGTGGTTTGAATTGACCTAGCAGCTCTGAGGGAGAAAGACCTGGTGATCTGCTTCTGCGAAGATAGCAGCCTTGGAAATCCTATGGGGCAGATCTACTCTGTCATATGGTGTTGCTATAAGTTGAAATTGACTCAACAGCACCTACCAATGACAACAGCTCTGAGGTAGAGTAAAGCCAACTAATATTGAGCTTTTTTAGAAGTGCTCTACTTCAGCTCATGTGCTTCTGGACTTGGGAAGATCTCGGTGACTAAGGTCCAAACAAACTCTCTATGCCTTAAACCTAGATAGTTGGTTCTCAGCAGCTAACTTCTCAAGAAGAAGGTGCACTGTCCCTTCCAATATGCTTGCTTTCTTTTTCTCTTGTGGCAAGTACAAAAAGAAAGAAACGAACTAGCAAACAAAAAACTTAAAAAGTACATGTAATCCAACTGGGATATTCTCCAATGGAGATGTTTTCCAGCTGGGAAATTTTCTCTCCCCGGTCCACTTCTGCACAGTACAGATCTCTGACCCTTTAAGTTTCAGAGCAATGAACAATTATTTAAGTCTGTGCAGTAATGCTTCATTAATGTTTTAGTTTTTCATTCATGTCTGAGTCATAGATTTTCTGGAACAGAATGTTTGTTAAAGAAACCAAATGTAGAACATCCACTTAAAACAGTTTTGAAATAAAAGTTTTTTTTTTTTTTTTTGTAAATAGTGATTTGCAAATGGAATTATTCCATTTCCACTATGGCACTTTGCCAGGTTATTAATATGTGTGTTCACATGGTTAATTTTTGAGCAGGGAATGGAAGATGGAGAAAATGATAACCATGGTGAAAAGAAGGAACAATGGCTCTTGTGTGTGTGTGCGTGTGTATGTTTGTCCACACACACAAAATGGAGATACTCAGCCAAAAGTCAAGGAACCCTTAATTAAATTCAAAATTTCAACACCTGATGTCCTCCTAACAGGAGCCTTGGTGGCACAGTGGTTAAGCAGCCCACCAGCTGCTCCACGGGAGAAAGATGTGGCAATCTACTTCCATAAAGATTACAGCATTGAAACCTTATGCGACAGTTCTACTCTGTCCTATAAGGTTGCAATGAGTCAGAATCAACTAGACAACAGCAGGTTTGGTTTTTTTTTTTTTTTTTTTTTTTGGTGTCCTAGCAGGTTCACAATTGCATTAAAGACCTTTTAACAGTTAGGAAACAGAATGGCTCAATCTAGTTTAACAGGTATTTGTGAAGCATCTACTATGTGTCTCTCATACATAACCAACAAAAAACTAAACCAGATGTGTAGAATCAGTTCTGACTCATCGAGACCCCATGTGTTTTAGAGTAGAACTGCGCGCCATAGGGTTTTCAAGGCTGTGACCTTTTGGAAAGCAGACACCCCTGGGTGGGTTCAAACCATCAACTTTCCCTTTAGCAGTTGAGTGCTTAATTGTTTGCTCCACTCAGGGACTCCTTCGTACATAACCCACTCACCACTGCCGTCCAGTTGATTCTGACTCGTAGGGACTCCATAGGGTTTCCAAGGCTGTAAATCTCTATGGAAGCACACTGCTACATCTTTCTCCTGTGGAGCTGCTAGGGGTTTTGAATTGCCAGCCTCTCAGTTAGCAGTTGGTGACTTTACCACTGTGCCAACAGGGCTCCTTTCCTACATAACGAGGAGCTAGTAAAAGATTTATGACAAGAAGCCATCCCACTCTGCGTTGCATCCTTTAGCTGTTACTCTCAGGGCCTCTGAGCAGGAAAGATTAAAATGTACTTCACCTCCACTCTCACTTCTACTTATGTTCAGTCTCAAATTTAACAATCTTTCCCAGGGCTGAGACAGTTTTATAAACTTAGGTTTGCATTTTATTGGTTCTCCTACTTCAAAAATGGCAGAGGATTTTATAAGGCAATGACTCTCTCAAGTGATTCTTTCCTGAGCAAAGGGAACTATTCTCTAGGAATAACCTGCTCAGTCCCACACCTGGGGAACTCATCAGGCCACAGGGAACCGGGGGTAGGGGAACCTCTCAAAAGGCCCCAGTCCTTTAAATTTGGCCATGTTGTATTACATAGGCACCTATGGGTGGTATATCAAAGGCAAACAGAGCTCCAGTTCACAACAGGCTGCATTTGCCTCTCAAACTTTAATGTGCATCCAACTCACCTGGGCATCTTGCTGAAATGCAGATTCTGATTCAGCAGATCTGGGGTGGGACCTGAGAATTTGGCCTTCCTAATTTAACACACTCCTGGTGGCTCAGTGGTTAAGTGCTCGGCTGCTAACCAAAATGTCGGCAGTTGGAACCTACCAGCTGCTCTGTGGGAGAAAGGTGCAGCAGTCTGCTTCTGTAAAGATCACAGCCTTGGAAATTCTAAGGGACAGTTCTACTCTGTCCTATAGGGTCATTATGAGTCAAAACTGACTTGAAGACAATGGGATTCATTGTTCATTTTTTGGTTGACGCACTCCTAGGTTATGCTTATGCTGCTGGTCTGTGGACCTATTTTAAGTAGCAAGACTTCAGAGTTTGCCAAATCCTTTCCTATTTAATCCCCTTCAGTCCTCACAACAAGCCTGTGAGATACTTGACACATCCCCATTTTACAGAAGAGGAGACAGGTTCAGCAAATAAATATACTTGCCTATGGGTTGTACAGCCAGTAAGATTTCTCAGCCATCTGAATCCACGTCCTGTATTCCCCCCCACCACACTATTGCTGTCTCCTCTGCATACATCAGCTCTTGGCCCATGGTGTCACTCAGGGAAGAGTTACAAGTCAGGGCTTTTGTTTTCAGAGAGCTAGTTCATTAGCACACTGCTATGTTTATTCCTATTTCTTGTCCCTTGTTAGATCTGTCCCTTTATCTTGCTTGTTAGCATGCTTTGGATTCTGATTCTGTCCTCCAACAGTTTTGCTTTCCTTCTCCTTTTTATGGAGCCCTGGTGGCGTAGTGGTTAAGAGCTCAGCTGCTAACCAAAAGGTTGGCAGCTCGAATCTACCAGCTGCTCCTTGGAAACCCTATGGGGCAGTTCTACTCTGTCTTATAGGGTTGCTATGAGTCAGAATCAATGGCAATAGGTTTTGTTTTGTTTTGCTTTTTTGGTGGTATAACAGTTAAGTGCTTGGCTGCTAGCGTAAAGGTTGGCGGTTCGAACCCACCCAGCTGCTCTGTGGAAGAAAGACCTGGTGATCTGCTTTTGTAAAGATTACAGTCTAGGAAACACTATGGGGCATTTTTACTCTGTCATGCAAGGTCTGTCTCTATGAGGGACAAATCAACTTTACAGCACCTAACAACAACAATTCCTTTTCATACTATCCATAGGTAAGTATAAAATTTCTGTTTCCACATATTTGAATTACAAATGCAGGCTTTTCAGTGATGTTTGAAGGTTCCAGTACTGATGAATACATAGAGGATCAATCTATGAAAAATAATACAGGAAATATAGAGAGAATTGGAATAAAAGATTAAATGTCTTCCCATTGATAGTAATAGTGAACAAAATGAGATTAATAATAATGATAGTATAAGCTAGAAGTTAAAGGAAGTGTAGTGGGGTTTTGAATCCTGGTTCTGCCTCTTACCAAATGTGTGACTTCGGGCAAGTTGCTCAGTCCCTCTGTGCCTTGACTTCCTTCTATGTTAAAAGGAGATCATAAGATTTTTGTGACAACTAAAAACCCACTGCCATCAAGTCAATTCAGACTCATAGCAACCCTATAAGACCAAGTAGAACTACCCCATAGAGTTTCCAAGGAGCGCCTGGCGGGTTCAAACTGCTGACTTCTTGGTTAGCAGTGGTAGCACCACCAGGGTTTCCTTGACAACTAAGAGATTTCATTATTCAGAACAGTGCCCGGCATACTGTAAATGCTCAATAAATATTAGCTAGTCTCATATAGCCCAACTTCCTTATTTTTAACATCGAGCCACAGAGGCCCAAAAGCTTAAGTGTTTCAACATTCATTAACAACTATGGAGCTTTCAGGCAGCTGGGTAGCACAAACAGTTAAGCACTCTATTACCAACTAAAAAGTTGGTGGTTTAAACCCACCTAGAGACACCTCCGAAAACAGGCCTGGTGATCTGCTTCTGAAAGTTTACATCCTTGAAAGCCCTATGGAGCAGCTGTACTCTGCACACAGGTAGTCTCTATGAGTTGGAATTGACTCGAGGGCAACCAATACCACCACCAATGGAGCTTTTGCTATGTAGCAGACACTAGTTGGTGGCTAGACTAATTTTATAAGATGGAAAGTAATGGAGCAGACAACAATGCAGACCCACTGATTTCTATCCAATTATGACGAGTGTGAGTATATGTCCACCATACTCACTACCACTCTTGGTCTGTAATAACCCAGTTCCCAATGAGTTAACCCTGAATGATGGTGACCCTGTATGTGTCAGAGTAGAACTGTGCTCCTTAGGGTTTTCTTTCTTTCTTTTTTTTGGAGGTAGATTGCCAGGCCTTTCTTCTGCGATACCTCTGGGAGGACTGGAAAGTCAACATTTCGGTTAGTAGCCAAACACTTAACCGTTTGCACCATCCAGGAACTCCTGGTCTGTAACAGTTCTTTGATATTTCAAACAGTTCCATGACTAGCACTGCATTTGGCTCCATTGATGGCGCTGGCCGCAGTATTCTATCTTCTTTCCGCATTTGCTTTCTTGTTATGGCGGAGCCTGGGAGTGTGGAATGAAAGACAAGGAGCCTTGAGCTGAGCCACAGGGGCTGCAGAACTGGTTAAGTGCCTGGGCATGCAGGTCAGGAGAGCTTTTTTTTAAAAAATTGTAGCAAAAATATATATAACAAAACATTCGCTATTTCAACAAAATGTGCTCTTAAAGCCACAGTGCTTAGTATTGTTCTCCCAGGTGAAATTTCCCTGCCCTGCCCAGACACTGTTCGTTTTAGAATTAGCATAGTTCATCTGGCTGAATTAAGTGCCGTTGGCATTTCTCTCCCCCAGGAGGCTAAAGAATTTGGTTACCCTGGGCTGTAGGTGTACGGAATGGTTTGCAGCTGACCCTCCTGCCACATTATGCAAGTCTCTATTTCAACTGGCTTTTAAAAACCTTTGTCTTCAGAGAGCTCTCTGGCTCAGAGCTTACTTTTGTCTAGAGCAGCCTCTCAGTCTTCAAGTTTCAGGTAAGGCATCTGGTGTGTGACTAAGCACAGAAATAAAAATCTTTTATTGCTTCTGTGAAGCCAGGTATGTGCAAATAAACGACAAAGAAGTGCAAAAGAATGCAAGAGAGGAATTGTATAAACCCCCAAGGGGCTATTCCCCATCTTTACTAACCAAGAATTGCTTAACATTTCATCTTCATTTAGAACACAAATTTATGGTCATAGGTGGTAATTTAGGGATACGTTCCCTTAAAAATGAAGGCTTGTACTACAAATGTTTATCTCATTGCCAATTATTTCAATGTTATCACACAAATTCTTCATTCCACGGTACTGTGATATCTCCTGTGTATGAAGCCTGTGTGTGGAGAAAATCCAGAAGTATTGAAAATAGGCCTTCACTCTTGCCCTAGCCCAGGGGAATTCACTGCCCCAGTTACAGCATTTCTGAATTGCAGCAAATGAAGGACTTCAAATTGCGGGCTGGGAGATACTGAGATCCTCTACCTTTACAGGGTGAATGAGAAGTTACAGAAACTGACTTTCCAATGCATTGATTTGTGGACTTGGACAAAGTTCAATTAAAAAAAGAAAGTTTTTTTTTTTCAGAGTAATACCTGTATATAGCTTCAGAAGCTTATGAAAGAAGCCACAATTCTGTCATCCATACTCATTCCGCTCTCCAGATGTAGTTATTTTTCAGTCTTTTAGTTCTTTATGCTTGTATTTGGGTCCATATTTCTGAGTCATATGCTGCTATCACTCATCAGTTTTAGACCTTAAAGTAGAAAAAGATTAAGCTCTCCTACCTCCTACCCCACTTTCCAATATATTTATATCAAGATTTGTAACAGTCCATGCTCTGTTTTCATTACTCTGACTATGCAAATATCATTCGTTGCTTAGCCTAGAAGTATGGTTATATTTCCTGGGTTTATTGTTGTTTTTGTTGGTCTGGGCTGTTTCTCATAGCTCTTGGGACGGTTTTCATTGGATACTCTCTCCCCTTATTTCGTTAGGCTGATGACCAGAATTTGCCTGGCCTTGTGGTTTTTTGTGGTTGACAGGTATCTCTATCACAAGCGTCTCTTTTGGCAGCACGTTCATCTAGATTGATTCCCTCTGGCTTCTGTCCAACCTCAATGGGCAACAAAATGCAAAGCCCCACCATAGCATATGATTCAGAAATAGGGTTTAGAGATGACAAGAAGAGGGAATGACATATATAAATGGACTTGCCTAGAAAGAGTGCTCTGAGGTCTTCAGACGGCACATGCTATAAAATCTTACCAAAGTGCAGATGTGGACACCGAGTCCAGGGGATAGCTTTAGAATCACTAGTGGGACTTTATTTTCTCTTCATAAATATGCTGTGTATATTTGTGTAGCCTAATAGATAATTTTAAAATTGACTTAATTCAGAAACATGCTGTTCAACTCACAAATCTTCACTGGCCCATGTCATATTTACCCACCAGGCCCCTTTGGGCTGTGTCCACCTCTTCTTTGTCACTGGTTGAGAAAAGTCAAGCATCTGCCTGTAGTTACACTCCAGCCTCTATCACAGATCCCAGAAGTACCAAGCACAAAGGGAATCAAAATATGTGTGAGCACCCACACACACAAACACACGTAAGTCTTCTCTGGATTTTCACTTAACCCTCTCTAATTCTATTTACCTATTTCTGTTGCTGTCGAGTTGATTCCAATTCATAGCAACACCATAGGACAGGGTAGAATTGCCCCACAGGGTTTCCAAGGAGCAGCTTGTGGATTCAAACTGCTGACCTTTTGGTTAGCAGCCAAAGCCTTTAGACCTTTGGCTCACACATCCGAACACATTTTAAACTTTGAGATGGCGATGAATGAAGAGATATCACATGGTATATGCTTTTTCCAGACTTTATTTTTATTCCTATAAGGGTGAGATCACTCTAGAATGGCTCTTCTTCTGTTTCTTTATGGTTAAAGAAATAGAAAAGGTACTAATGGGTGAAGGCATTGGGAGGCAAGAGAGAATGGGAAGCTTGAAGACCATCTCTGCTCACTTTTGCTTTCAAACCATGGTTATGGCAAAACATTGGCAATAGCCATGCAAGTTACTCCAAATCATCAGTCAAGTGCAAGAAAAGAAAAGAGCTAGTAAGTCACTTCAATAAAAACTGAAAGTTTCCCTCTTTCAGTTTCGCTGCGCCATGCTTCTGATAGGGATGGGAATAACTTCGAAAAGATTTATACAGTTGTCAGTCTTCTCATGGCCAAGGGAGACTCTTAGTCTTTCTCCCAGGCTTATTGCTGGTATTTAGTCCAATACAGTATAAACTGCTATTTTCTTTCTGAAACTTCTACCTTAAAAGACACGAATACCAAGCAGGAAAAACAAAGCCTAGATGTGCATTCAAATCTTGTCTAAAAAGAAAAGAAGTATTTTGACCGATCCATGAAATTAATATGCTTGAAGGTAGAATTTGTGATCCATTAAAAAAAGGAGGGTTAGTCTACACGGGATCTAAAAAGCAAAAATTGCCAGTGAATGATTGGTATTGTTCTTGGGAGAAGACTCTCTGGTAAGCTTGCATTGTAAGCACTGGGTTCACATAACAGGTATATATCCCAGGATATTGACCTGATGCATGGACCTTGCTCTTAACTACCCTTGCACTGATGATAATTTGGCCAAGAAAACTTCTGATTATAATTTGACTTCCCATAGTTTCCTATAGGGAGCAAGTATTTAATCAACTGACATGAACGTCCCAGTCAGCTTGACAGGTTTAGTTCTCATTGCAAATACCCTAGTCTCTGTGCATCACGTGCTTAAGAGCTGGGTGGGCACAAGCCTGACTACCAGAGAGCTATCATGCTATAATATACTAACAAAATCAAATTAATTAACCAGAGAATCTGAGGTGATCCAATTAACTTACTCCCCCTCCACTCTTCAGGTCTTGTCTGCCATTTGCAGAGTCCAGGTCAAAAGTTCAAATGGAGGGCTCAGACCTTTGTCCTACCCCTATTGTCTTCCCACCACGGACTCTAACCTTCATGTCAGAGGCCTTGTGTACATACATGAGGACACCCCAGCTGCCACATCCAGGGTTTGTCCCAGCCCAGCATGTTCAACAGCTACCGCTTGGACAACTCTTAGGTCTAAGGGTGTTCATAGTGTCACAGCTATGCTGTGGAGGACAGATCCAAGTAAGTGACCTGTTATAATTGGATTGTGTCCCCTCAAAGTGTCTGTCAATTTGGCTTGGCCATGATTCTCAGTATTATGTGATTGTCCATCATTTTGTCATCTGATGTGATTTTCCTATGTCTTATAAATCCTAACTTCTATGGTGAGGATTCTGTGAGGTAGGATTGGGGGCAGTTATATTAATGAGACAGGACTCAGTCTATAAGATTAGGTTATGTCTTCAGTCAATCTCTTTGAAAATATAAAATATAAAAAAGAGAAGTGAACAGAGAGAGACGGGGACCTCATACCACCTAGAATAGTGAGTCCTTTGGACCCAGGTTCCTGCACTGAGAAGCATCTAGACCAAGGGAAGATTGATGACAAGGGGTTTCTCCCAGAGCCAACAGAGAGAGAAAGCCTTCCCCTGTAGCTGGCACCCTGAATTTAGAATTCTAGCCTCCTAGACTGTGAAAGAATAAATTTCTCTTTGTTAAAGTCATCTTCTTGTGGTATTTCTGCTATAGCAGTACTAAATACCTAAAGCAAGACCCAAGCAAGGCCTGGTGCTCACTCCAGGCCACTTGGGGAACATGGTCTGAAAGTGAGGGGTTGACCTCAGGTGGAGGCATCTCCTTGGCTTTATGGACTCCTTAATCTGGAGAGAAGCGTTGGCCAGAGGAAGCCAGAGTGGAGTCCAAGATAAAGGCCCTAGTTACCCAGTTGTAAGGGTGGTACTCCCAGCCTAATCACCCTTTCCTCACTCTGAGGACGTTTATTGTTGTTGTTGGACTATTATGATTCATAGGGTTTTCATTGGCTCTTTTCAGAAGTAGTCCACCAGGCCTTACTTCCTAGTCTTAGTCTGGAAGCTACACTGAAACCTATGTGGCATCATAGCAACATGCAGCCTTCCACTGACAGACAGGTCATGGCTGTGTGTGAGGTACATTGGCTAGGAATTGAACCTGGGTTTCCTGCATGGAACATGAGAATACCACTGAACCACCAATGTCCCCATCCGAGGACATGTAGGAGTGACCATATTGCTTCTTGGTATGTTCTCTCTATCTCAGCTCTCTAAAACAGTAATAGTTCCTAACAGAATTTAGTTATCCAAGTTGTAGTTTAAGGGGGGAGGTGACTCAAACCTGTGGGTTATAAGCAAAGCCATATCTTATATGAAATCGCTCTCTAGAGAGCTGAAAGCAACTTTGGGGCTCTCTGTTAACATTTATAGAGGTTCCTCAGGCAATCAGACTGAATTCCAGCCCACGCAGAAATGTACTCCAGGGTCATGGCCTCAACTGTCTTAATCACAGGGTCAAGGACAGAGTAGACTTTACTTCACTGCTAATGGAAGCCCTTAATCTGAATGAACCTGAACTATTTGGCCCTGGGAAATAACCATATAGTGTCAGCAAATGACATTTAAATAGTTTAAAAATAATCTAATCTCTCAGAGCTCTATGCTTGGCTGATGGAAATGAGAATTTGAAAGGAACAAAGTGGAACCTGCTTGCTTATAAATGTGCTTTGGGGCAGAGTGATTGCAAAAGCTATTGCATTTTGTTCCGAGAGATTTCACTGTGTGCACACGCCATTCAGCCCTGCTAACTAAAATAAAGACACAGAGCTACGTTAAAAGTAGAGCAGAAAAGGATTTTCATCTACTCAGCCAGCTGGCCTATCATCTAGATTACACATGGGGAGGGGGAAGAGGAAAATGTAAAACAGAATGTAACACACAGCAATTTCTTATGATTACCTGATAGAAGATGCCTTAAAGTTAAATGGGGAGGGGGGAGGGGGTATGGGGGTGGGGGGTGGGGGAGGGGGTACGGGGGTGGGGGGGTGGGGGGAGGGGAGGGATTAACATTTGCAAATGTTAATCTGTAAATGTTCTGGTTGGCCTCGACCTGATAATACTGAAATGGCTAAAGAGCTGTGGACAGGAGAAAGACCGAACTCCTTAGATGTTCATTCAGTTTCGTTTCCTGTCAGTCATTCATTCAGCAAATATTTAAGTACCTGCTAAACACAAGACAGGAGTCCCTGAGTGGCATAAATGGTTAAATGCTGGGCTACTAACTGAAAAGTTGTCAGTTTGAACACACCCAGAGTCTTCCCAGGGGAAAGGCCTGTGATCTACTTCCAAAAGGTCACAGCCACGCAAACCCTATGGAGTGCAGTTCCACTCTGCACATCTGGGTTGCTGTAAGTTGGAATTAGCTGAGACCAACTGGTCTGGTTTGGAAACACAAGGCATTATTCAACAGAAGATTATTTCTATGGATTCTCTCCCTTCTCCTCCTCTATATTTTCTTCTACTCTAGTCTTCAAGGAGCTCTGGTGGCACAGTGGTTAAAGCACTCAGCAACTAACCAAAGGTCGGTGGTTTGAATACCACCAGCCGCTCTGCAGAAGAAAGATGTGGCAGCCTGATTCTATAAAGGTTTACAGCCTTGGAAGCCCTATGGGGCAGTTCCACTCTGTCCTATAGGGCTGCTGTGAGTCAAAATCGACTTGATAGCAATGGTTTGATTTGATTTGGTTTTCTAGTCTTAAGCTTCATCACCAGGAAGGTAGTGTAACATAATGGTTAATCATATAGGCATTTCACATCTCCAAGTTTTGGTTTCCTCATCTGTAAAATAATGATGGTAGAACTCAGGAGTCTAAGCTCTTTTATAAGAATGCAGTCCCAGGACTCATATCAGAGGCTTGGCATACCCTAAAAAAAAACAAAAAAAAAAACCCTAAAGCTCCTAATAAATACTACTCGTGAAAAATATTATGATAAAAATAATTAAGTTCCTCTTTGGCTGCTGAAGACAACTTAGATTTCCTATCACCTTTAGGAAAAAGTAGCGCCAGACAGAAATGAATCCAAGATAATATTTGTAACTTTCAGTGTTTTATATTTCTAATCACCAATCACCAACATTTATTGAGCATGCACCATGCTAGGGTATAAGGTAAACTTTTTGAATATGTGGTATTGTTTAATAATCTTCACACAATATACTATGAATTAGGTACTATTGTAATCTTCTTTTTTATATTCAGGTAAACTGAGGCTTAGAGATAAGACACTTGCCACATTTACACAGCTGACAAGTGGTGGAACCAGGAATAAAACTGAGGTCTCCTGAGCCCAGAACCAGCACTCTGAACCCTTACCCTCCCTGTTACTTTCCAAGGATGAATACAACAAGGGCAGAGATCCTGACACTATTGTGGCAAAGATCCTAAAATAGTCA